>NW_020447195.1:1373853-1598414 GCF_003343035.1 Apteryx rowi | reverse complement strand
GGGGGAGAAAGAAAAAAGAAATTGCTTCTTGCCTCCATCCCTCAACAGCAGTTTCATTACCGCTGTGAGGCAGAAATTGGTAAGAGGCATGGAAATCATCCTTTATTTCCAGTATTTCTCTTCCCTTTCCTTATTACTAGAGACAAGGAGAGGAGAGAAGTTACCTCTGGAACTTACCGAGGCTACAGGATGATCAGGAGGAGGACGCAGGGAACAAGGTCTTTGGAACCGCCTCGGAACAGACAAACCCGGCGAAGGGCAGGTGGGGGCAGGCCGCCGCAGGCGCTTCACCCACACCCCTCCACCCGCCCGGCGGCACAGAGAGCGTCTGGCGCCTTGGGCACGGGGATCCCAAGCAGCCCCAGGTCTCTCGGCGCCGCGCGAGGACCCTCCACCGAGCTCAGCCCGCGCACACACCGCATCGCACAGCGGCGGGGAAGCCTCCAGCTCGCACGCTAGCGCCCGCCGCCGCCTCGGCAAGGCCCCTTCTAGCCACGCACGGACCTCGTAAAGTTATAATGGTCGGGGAGAGGTAACGGCATTTACACACTGCCTCGGGAATCCCCGGCCCCCGCCTCGCACACGGCCCGTCTGCGCCGCCCGTCCTCCCCCCGCGGGAGGGGGCGCCGGGCAGCGGGCAGCGACGCCCCTCGCAGCCAGCCCCAGGCTGCTGCCTTCCCGGCGAGGGGCAGCCCTGCCTCCCCCGTCCCAGTCCCACCCCGGCGCCAGAAGCGGGGGAGCAAGAAGCAGAACTCTCCTCCCTCCGCTTGCTGCTCCCTCCCTCCCTCCAAACCCCACTCACCTGGGAAAGGAGCCAAAGCTCGGCTACGTCGCCTTCTCCCCGTCTCCCCCACACTCAGCCTCTCGCCGCCATTTTCCTCGCTGCCTAGATTTAAATAGGAACCAGCCTCCCCGAGAGGAGCCACCAGCCGGCGCGAGGCACTGCGGGACCTGTAGTGCGGCCCCGCGCGGGCGCTCACGGGACCTGTGGTTCGGGGAGGCCCGGCCCCCGCGCGGGGCACCACGGGACCTGTAGTCCTCGCTGGAGCCCGCGGCTGTAGGTGTCCGGAGCCACCGCTCCCAGCGGCCCTCGCGGCGGGAGGGGCGGGGCTGCCCCGCCGCGGGGGCCGAGGCCGGGCCCGCCCCGAGCAGACACGGGGCCCGTCACGGGGGCGGCTCCCATGGCCGGGCGCCGCCGCCGAGGCCCCTCGGTTAAACGCGGGACTGGCCCTCGCCGTGCTTGGGGTCAAGCACGGTGGTGGCGGGCTCCGCACCGCTGTCAGGTTCATAAAAGGGGCATTTTTATGTTCACGGAGGGCTAAAACACACGGCATGGGGAGCAGCGGCGCCCTCGCACCTCCTCCTCCACCGGCAGTCCTTGCCCAGCAGTGGGGGAAGAGACGGTGCAGCACTGGCCTGTGCAATCCAAATATTTTGTTCCATCCAACACAGTAGGAAGGAAAAAAAAAAAATCCCGAAAGAGGATAAAGAAAAAAAAGATAAAGGAAAAAAAAAGATAAAAAACCACAAAAGATAAACCAACCACCCCCCAAAAAGATAACCCCCCTCCAAAAAAAAAAACAAAATCCAAAGAGGATAAACCAAAAATAATTTAAAAAAGGCAATGTGCTGTTATGAAGGAAGCAGTTTGGGGGTGCTGCACGCTGCGCTGAGGCAGCGGTACTGCTTGCAGTGTCACTTAGCTGGTAGCTGACAGGAGAGATGACTTACTCGCTCATTCATGAAAATTTATAGCCAAGGCTAAAGCTAGCATGACAAAAGAGAAAAACAAGTGCCACCTCCAGGCAGCTTTTTTCAAATTGGGAAGGTCTGAATGACTTGCCTGGTACATGAAATCACTCAGAAATTTTATTAAGAATACTACATCTGCCATCCCTCACTTTTTTTAAATTCCACTTAGTTTGGTGCTGCTGCAATTTAAGTTTTTAAACATCTTCCATTAATGCTATTTATCATTGCTTCAAAAAAACCTGCAGGAAAGCCAGTTGTTGGGGCAGCAAAATCTAAAACCATTTTATGCCACACTATACCAAGAAAGAGGAGAAAATCTTTATATGATTAATTTTCCTTGGAACTAGCTTCCCAGTAGTTCCCTGAGTGATATTAAGGACTCAATTCACTTATGATCCTTCATCTATGAAAGGAAATCAAAGACTCCATAAAAGGTTAAAAAAAAAAMAAACACACAATGATTATGTAATTAAGAACTGCATCCATACACAGAACAGGAAATGGAATTTCCAATATTAACTACATCATGGAATTTATAATAATTACAGTCACAGCACAATGAATTTGGCACAGTTTATATTAGAGAACTCATAGTATATAAATTAAGTATTACAACTTGCACAGCTAGAAATACTTCTATTTATAATTTTAGATTGGCACCATACAGTTAGCTATTTCAAGACAACTTGGACTCTGGTTTATCTGTTAGGGACAAAGTATTATGTAATTATTTTCTAAATGATATAAAGTGTGTTGTTTGAGAAGAGACAGGCAGACAGACAGAAGATTCTTAAAAAAGAATAATTAAGCATGAAGAAAAAAGACCACAAAAAAATGTACTTTCATGAAGTTACAGAAACACATCAAGAATTTAATAAAGCTATAAGTTCGAAGTAAAAAACAGGTATCTGGTAACTTCAGTTTAAGTCATCTTGTAAACAATTTAAAGTTGATTGGTAAGCTAGAAAAATAACTCTAGAAGGAAAAAAACAAAGATTCAGAAATGACCTATAATACTTCGTAAGTATTATTAAATAAAAGTATGTTATCAGTAATGAAGAGTCTTCAATCCCTCCTTTAACCTGAACAAACTCCTGTTGTCATATTACTTCCCTGTGTTCCAGAAGCGTGATTTTTTTTTTTTTTAAATTTTCTCAATCAAAACATTGAGGTGAAAATTAAAGCTAGCTAATGATTTGGTATAAACGAGCACAATTTGTTCTGTTTCAATTGAAGTAAATGTTTTATTCCAAACTGTTTGTGTTGTATTAAAAGAACATAAATAGTACCAGAGGTATTCTTTACCTCAGATACATGTTAAAGACTATGTTTTCAAACTATCTCATAATACCATTTCACTAGCCATCTGTAAGCTAAGGAAATTAAAGATAAATATAAATTAAAGGCCTTAGATGTAAAATATAACCTCCCTATGCCTCAATTTGCTTCAGTAAATCCTGTATTCATAAATGTTTTCTGAACCAGAATTGAAAATTTTGCAGGCTAAAATTGGATAAGTAGGGAACACGGTATACCTAAGTTCTAGGTACTCATAAAGCAGCCATATAAAAATGCTCTCTTCCTTTTGCAAATGTAGAAAGTGTGAAATAATGAAAATATAGAACGGATCCTTCCTGCATTAAGGCACTGGACTTCAGTTTTGCCCAGCTACTCATATAGAGCTCATTACAGTAATATAGACACAATCAGTATTCGAGAGGAACAGACAAGTAAAGCCATTAAATACACCTTCCAGTAATTTTCCCCCACTCCCCCCAAAAAAGTCAAACTAGTCTTGGGTGCCTATGAGTAAGTTATTAATATAAGATACTATGAAGTTGTAATTGTCTCTGAAACAAGCATTACAAACCAAGACAATTCAGAGGTAAAAGAAATCCAAGTACAGTTGCTTGTTTTTCCAGAACTAGATGTAGCTCCACCTTAGATTTCACCTTGTAGTTATACTACACAATAACCTATCAGTTATAAACGCATGCTTGTCCTTGTGAATTCAAATTTAACCAGTTGGTAAGGACAGATTCCCTATCACGGTATCACAACAGCAAAGAGTTAATGTTGTTAGGGTGATGTAAAAGGAACATAAGGGGTGTGCAAGAGAGGGGTAGGTTAAGGACAGTGGTAATAATGCAACTAAACTGCAAGAGATGTTATTTTGGCAAACGGCAGGTTACTCATATTTCTTCCATTTAGATCAGAAGCTCTTTGGATATTTACATTGTATCTACCACACGTTAGACTCAAGGATGATTCAGAACATATGTGAATACAGTACAAATACTGTATATGCTTTGTTTTTTCTTTTAACCTTTCTTTATTGTTGTAGCAATTACAAACAAGGAGAATTCAAGCTAACTTCAAAGGTAGCTCTCACTTCATACAATGAAGATAAGGTAATAAAATGCTTTCTCTTTTCATTGATAGGTGATGCTCTTCAAGAATTAATAAAAAAATTTTGTACTTGTCCTAAAACTGATAATAAATGCAGCTGTAAAACTGTATAATTTAACATTTTCATCTATTTGCTCCACCTACTGGTGCATTTTTCTTTTAAAGTAGTATATCCAGCCAAACTTGTAAATACATTTAGACAAATGTAAAGACAAAGATATGCACCAAGAGACACGCTTGAATTTAAGCTTGATTTATGTAATGTGCTCATTAAATCCAATTTGATCACAACACTTTCTCTGTCAATAAAGGGCCAATGGAAGCACTGACTTACAGAAACAGGACCCACAGTTCATCTTTTGGACATTGCCATTCATCTTTACTGTGGCCACAATGCAGTCAGTCATCATTTTCTATCAGCTATTATTCTCCCCCCCAAAGAATGTTTTCCCTTTTACAAGGGCATCACTCTCCATAACCGATTTGTCTCCTGATTTTTTCCAAGATCACTTCCTATTTAGACAATTAGTGCAAGTGAAAACCCCTGTTTCTTCAGCCTGTTTTTTTTTCTTTTTTTACTCAGAGATAGAAAAAACACTAAGCATGATCAACAAGAACTCTTTATATGAAGTTTTACCTGAGCTTAGCTTTTTTCCTGTTCCATCTATTGATGGGATTTTTTTTTTAAATGCTGAAATGTTTTGCAAAGAAATAGCAAGAACATCCCCATAGAAAATAACTCTCCTATGCTACCACATTTTCCAATATTACTCTAGGACAAAAACAGCTTTCCATCCCTTCCTTTTTCACCAAATAATTAGCAATAGTCAACACAAAAGAAACAAAATAATCCTCATGCCCCAAATCCAAAATCCCAACCAAAACTTTATGAATTCAAAAGATCAGGTACCAAAGAAATTTTATTTTAGAGTTCTCCAGACTAAGCAGGTTAAGCAGAACTAGTTTGTCACATCGTTGCCAGGCTTTCTGGGGCTGAACTGGCACTTCTTGATGACTATAAAATTTTAACCTGCTTTACCTTCTGTATTATTTTGATAAATTTTCTGTATGCTAGTAGCTTGCAGCAGATTGATTGCAAACTGCTTAATTGGAGTTGGGGAGAATATCTAGTGTTTCAAAGACCTTGAAATTAGCACAGGCATCATAGGGATTGAATAGAAAAGTCTTCCTGGTATTGAATAAAAAGCAAAGAAAACCAACATTAATAGGAAATGGGTAAAAACATTAAAGAACTAGAATATAATTTTATTTTATTTTTAATAAACACAAACTACCTACATATCTTCTTCCTTGCCTGACATTTTTGTGGCTAATCTACTTAACTGACCAGACTACCAAAAGTAATTGATTTAGCATAATAGAACAGATGATCTACTGTCATCAAAGGAAATTAAACAAAAGCGGACAAAAATGAGATGCATCAGAAATACACAGTTGGAGAATACCACCAACCAAAAATTACATACATTAAAAAACATAGACCTTGTGCTATGGATTACATGCCAAACAACAAAACCTAAGTAAAACACACTGTTGTGCTTCAGCAAAAATAACTGATGGTATTTTTAGCAACCTTTCACTATAGCATAATTTTAGCTTATACAATGACTGATGAAATGATATTTACACAAATTCATTTTTCCTAATGCATTATAAACAAAAAAGCCTTTCACCACTCTAATTGTTTAACTGGAAAAGGACAGACAAGTCAATTAACTGAAATGAAAATACAGTTTAACAGCCATTAAAAACAAATCAGTATATTTGTTGAATCACACATTTATCAATGTAATATAGAGTACATTGCTGGTTTAAGTGTAGAGCAACACTGCAGAAGAATTTTAGGCGATAACTGTAACAAAAAATGTTACAAGCACGTTAGTTTGTAAACATTACTCTCTTGCTCACCATGAGTAAATCCATAACCTAAGTTTCAGCTACAAAGGTTTAAAACTACACATCTAAATATTTGTAGTTTACAGTATCAATGTTCTTCTACCCATTTCTCTAACTACTAGCAATTTTTGTGATGAAAGTCACCATTCAGGTGGTGTAAGAAAGGCATTGTGCATATGTTCTCTCAATTTAACTGAATGCAGCAACCTATGCTTGCAATATTAAGAAACAAATATAGATGAAACATTGCCTCCCCCACCCCAATCCATTTATCTTCAACATAATGAAACTAATTAGTTATTTACAGAGAGTTAGGTAGCATTCTGCAATACTGAGCATTTAGAAATTCTCATGTGTACCTGGGAGCTGGTGTTAATCAAGTTCTGAAAACATCCTACATTTTAGAGCCTACTTGGATTCATTACAGTTGTTTACCGCACTTAAACAGAAGTGGGAAAGAGCAACAGAACCGTCCACATCTTTACGCCACTAACAACTTCCACTCACTTCCATGCCAGGTGGTCAACTCAGAACCTAAGAAGTGGAGATAAAAATGTATCAGCTAAAGAATGTTTTTTTATTACATTTCTGTCAGAAACAATCTGTTCACTTGTATCATACCATTCAAAAACTGAGATATAAATTTGTAAAGTAAGTTTTTCTGCACTGCCTAAAAAATGCCATTTTATCTTTAAAAAAAATATTCACAAGATAAAACAGCTCTTACATACTCACCAGGAAGAAAGGAGGGTTAAAAATAAGATCTAATTTTGGTTCCCCAAAAAGCAGATGCATGGTAATATTTTATTTTATGATGAGCATATGACTACTTGCAAAGGACTTCTGCCACATAAATTAAATTTACTATTAGATTGTGACAAGATACAACATGCAGTTGCTCTAAAAGTCTTACAATTTACATAAAAGTCCTAAAGATAAAAAGAGCTTAATAAGATCATTCATTGTAATATTACAGACTAGGGCACATGCCGCAACATCTGTGCTGCTGGAGATTTTATGTAACTTCAGTTAAGCCTACGTGGTTGCAACAGGAATGAGTCAGCATCTAATCTGATCGCTACTGTATTTGACATTCATAATATTGTTTGAAAACAACAAACGCGATCAGCTTAGGTCTCTGAAAAAAACTGGCAAAGCTACCTTTAAAAGGAAACAACTAAAACACCCACCATCCCCACCTTCCCCTCAACCACTAACACGTTGCATAGTTCTTAGCCTAGACTTTAAGCACAGGCTTTCCTGATCTGTCTCATGGCGCTTTGGATGTGCGTTCCTAAGACTTTTGAAAATCGCCTTTGACATAAATGGGACTTAAGGAGGAAGTGGCAGTACGCACTACTCTCCTCACCCTCAACTTAGGTTTATCTTTTAGCTAGATCCCATTCAGCTGAACACTTTTATATGCAACTCCCACCATGCATTTTGGTTTGACTTCATAATCAGCTGCTTGGATTGACCTGGGATCTTGCTATTACCTCAGGAGTTTGGAATAGGTTTTACTATTTTAGAGAAGAGTCATTTCAAAGACATTAGACATTATGGCAATGTTCCCAAATGTTGTAATTAAAAAGAAGCTGGCAAGCACTTGGGATTTCAGAGTTGCTGACCTATGTCTCAGATCTTCCTTATAAAATATTGTGCTTAATACATGGAAAAAATACCTGAATGTGGCACAGAGGTTTTTCTAACCATGGAACAAAACAAGAAGTTTTAATTTAGCAGTGTGAAAGGAATTAAAAACAGATAGTTGCAGAGATGAATATGGAATTGTCTTATTCTTGCAAGTTTAAAAAATAAACAAACAAGTCAAAGTACACATAACCAAGTACTCCTGCGAATTCATTATTTTCCACGCAGATTCGACTTTCCTGACAACTCATTGCCACTAAGCCAGAAAGGAAAAATGTGAGATTTAAAAGAAACCCCACCACGCACCTCTGGCTTAAAATTATTTCACATTTGAACTTGCACAGAATCTCTATTAGCAAGCTAATAAAAATAAAATAAAATAGAACAATCACAAAAATTGACTCAATTCAGTGTACTTCCAAAAAGTATATACGCTTATTTTTTTTGTCAATGAACTACTTGTTCTACCAACCTGCTAATCCTCATTATTTGTATATTCAGTGGAACCATCTTCATATCTGTAAAATAATTACACTGCGATATTCCCAGAAACACTGTTCTAAATGCAAGCGGCCTTTTTGATGCAAATGGAGTTTTCTGAAACATCTTCATAAGGCACAAGCCTAGAATGAATTTTCTTGCATTTGGTATTACTGTAAGTATCCAAATATTTAACGTAATTATAGACAGTGATTTTTATTTTCAAGAGAAATGAGTTTCATCATGCTGTAAGGAGGATGTACCTATCTCAAATGTATGTGTACATGCAATACAGCAGCTGCTATACACACACTGGTATATCTGATACCAGTATTTGAAAATAACTTCATATTTCTAAAAATAGTAATTTAAATAAAAATGATAATCTAAAAATCCGCACCAAGTTTCTTTGAAAAGGCCATCATAAGTGTCATGCAATAAGAACATCCAGGAGTAGTGTTACCAATTCATTCAAGTCGTAGCATTAGGAACATACTTTCTGATAACACTAAAAGCAAAGAAAAAAAAAAATCTTTTAAGTTCAAAATTGTCTAGTTTTAGGTGTCTAGAAATGGATACTGACACCTAATAAGCCACTGTCTGGATTCACTTTTGAAAACCTGGCAACTTGGATGTGCCTAGTCTCCCATTTCCAGAGCTCAAGCATTTTGGAGTGAGGACAGGGGAAAAAATTTGATTGGAATAGAGCTGCATCACTGTAGAGGGAAAAACAAAAACAAAATCAATCATTCTTCATTCTTTAGTCACAGTATCTTTAACTTAGTGTCAATTTCCCTTCTTAGTAAGGGAGAATTTTCTATATCCCTGGTCTTTGGCTACCTCTGTCCAAACCCTACAGGCACCATAGGCTTATGGTTGCAGGTATACAGCAAAGAAAGCATTGCCTTGTGAGCAGCATGCTGAGACACACCTAAAGGCTAAGAAATGTCACCCAAACTGCTCAAAAGATTATACTTTTACCAAATGAGACATTCATTTTTACAACTTTATTAAAAAGATTAACAAATGTATTCTAGTTACATGGAAAACATTTTCAGTAGAAATGTAAAGGCTTGTGTGAATTAATGCAATATTCCTACAATCTGTTTGCACAAGGAAAAAGTTACAGCAAATAAGAAAGTGAGTTCATGAAAGGTAAACAACATTGAGATACCAGCCTCAGATCTAAAGAGAGTTACTTACAAAAATACCATTAATCTTTTTATAGTCAAACAAGCACTCTTAATATAAGCATATTAATATTAAAATCATATCCAAATATAGTGTTCATGTAAGGAGCAAATTAATGCCTTCACAGAAATAAAACCTTGAGTCACAGACCGAAATAAGTGATTATCTACAGGTTAAAAAGGAGAAAAAAGGAGAGGAAAAAAAAAGCCTTGAAATGATGCTTGGTGAAACATTCATTACAATATTATTTGAGCACCTTCCTAAAGTAGTAGACTCAGGACTTTCAGATGTGCCAGTTATAAACTAAGAAAAAAAAACAGATGAGGAAAAAAAAATTCTGGAACATGTGACTGCAAGAATGCTATATTGGCTCTTTAGAAATATAACGAAGTTCCCCCCTACCCCCTCAAAACAGGGCCAAGATTAAACTACAGGTATTAATTGCGCCCCCCCCCCCCCCCCAAGACTACCATCCACACTAAATCCAAGAGGCAACCTAGCAGATCTGGCAAAGTACATAATCTGCATCTTTACTAAATATTACAGTCACCTTTATACTAAAAGATTAGTGATGTCTTGTCAGAATTAGCTCTGGGTATCTTGTTCTATCTCTAAATCTGTAATCTTTAGAAAGAAATCAGGTATAGAACATTTTTGCTTTTTTACCATGCTAGATAGATTTCAGACATACCTCTTACTCCAGCTAAGATGAATGAAATAGAGAAGAGTCTTTTAAGGGGGAAAACAAACAAACAACAACAACCACCAGACATGGTATGATCTTTTTAGTGCAGAATTTAGGTTTTGTAAAAAACAAATGAATAAACAGACCATTTAGATTTAGATAGAATCCTGAAGTGTCTCTAATGCAAATATTATAGAAATGGGATCATTTCTGATCACATTCTGGTCATAGAGCCAGTAATTCAAACTGGTTTATCTGTTTTCTTTGTCAAAGCTAAGTGAAATTTGAAGAATGTTGTTGGATTAGCCTAGATTAAAGATGATCTGTTGTCATAAATGTGAGTTATTAACAAAAAAGTTTTAAATATAACCTGATAGTGTCCATTTATATAATAAGACATCCAAGTAATAGTTTTGCAGGATCAATTTTTTAAAAAGTCACAGTCTTCTGTCATATGTTGTCCTCTAGTATTAGCTTATACTGGTTTTGATTTTCTTATTCTTGGAGATGTTCCATCTTCTAATTTTGCTGCTCCATTGACAAAGTTAGCTGTAATTTTAAACAAGGAAAATTAAATTACAGTAAGCAAAACCACAACTTGACTGCACATGAAAAAGCAGCCTGAAATTAGAATAGCACCTCGAAAATACTTAGGTATTTGCTTCAAAACAAATTTACTTGGAGTCAGGTACCTAAAATTTTTAAGAACTTTTTGTATGAAGTTGGTAAGAACAAAAGTTCTTGGTTTCTTGGTAAGAACAAAAGTTAGACAAAAGTTGCTTCTAGTCCAGTGCTCTGTCTCTGAAAGTATCTAGTAGCAGAGTTTTCAGGAGCAACATAAATAGTGCAAATAGAGTAGTTCAACCAACATAATTCCCCTCAAGTTCCAGAAAAATCAACACAGGTTAGGGACTTCCGAAGCCTAAATTGCACTTAGATCATTGCTTTAATAATGCCTACTGACAGACTTGAACCCTCAGGAATTAAATCTCTTAATTAATACCTTTGCAAACTTCTGTGGAAATGAGTTCTATAATCTCTCTGTGTTTTATATCTCCTTTTGTTTGTTTTAAACATACTACTTGATAATTTCATTGAAAATCCTCTAGCCTTATGCTATGAGAAATAGCAAACAGTCATTTGGTATTTGCCTGCTCAAATCCCTTAAGGTTTTGGAACGCTATCATATCTCCTATCAGCCACTTTTTTTTTTTTAAGCTACCTGGTATTTAAACTTTCCCCTTACTGTCATCTGTCTTTGTATCTTTCTGGTGTTAGTCTAAGTCTTTTCAGATGGAATCACCAAAAGGGAATCCAATTTTCAGGATGTAGATACACAGAACAATTTAAACAATGGTACATTCTAGCCAATTTTTTGTTTTTTGTTTTTTTGTTTTTGACTGCAGCAAAGCTTCAACCTGATGTTTGCAGAAAAAATACTGACTTTAGAAAATCTCTCCTGACAGATAAATGCTAACTTGATGTATAATGTTGTGTACATATAAATTTCCTTTTCCCTCCCCTTAAAATGTGCATTAAGTAGCTTAGAAATCTAGAAACTGCATATTAAATCTGCCAATTTTTTATCTATTCCATGTTTGCAAGATCTTTCTGCAACTCTTCGTTATCAGGAATTTGGAATAATTTTGCTTCATTTACAGATTATTCATAAATGAACTGATGAGGTGAAAATGTCACTGAAGAAACTTGTCAGGCCCCCTTGGTAAGCTCTCTTCAGACTATCAATTGACCATTCCTATCTTTTAACCAATTACTATTCAACCAAGTATTAATCAACATCCCCTCTTCTCCTATGACATCTTTCTTTAACTGGAATTTTGGTTTAGTTGTTTATCGTTTCTTGTATCAACTTTACTGATTTCTTAGGGTTTTTTTTTCCTATGATACAGTGTTAGTATTACACCAGTAAGAAATATGCTATCCCAGACAGTATGTCCTTTCACACTTATTATCCTTCTCTGTCATTAGCTTAGAAGATCAGGTCACAGCACAAGAAGTTGGAGCAGGACAGACAGAACAAAGCAGCGTGTGAAGGATTTATGGCACACTTAATTCTCCTAGCCTTCCTTTTCCCAGTTAAATCTGAACTTGATTATTTTATCTTACTATCAGCTACGTGAACTCTCCACACCTAACAACCTCAAATATATATTCTTTTCTTATACTGTTAGGAGCCTATGCAGATCATGACTAACCATTAACTAGATACATTAACAGCACCTGAGCCTGGATTCTTATCTTAAGGGTGAGCCTGGATTTTTATCTTAAGGGTAGCAAGACAGGGAGAGTCTATTATCCTCAGGAGGTTAGAAAATGACTGGTAGACAATGCCTGAAACGAAACTACTGGCTTCAGTGGAATCCAAGCTCTCCTTAAGAATTTCTCTCCAGGTGTAAGTACTCCTGCAATTAGAAGCAAGATTAACTGATAAACAGTGTATGAACAACTTCCCGCATATGCAATCAGAGAGCTCGAATGCCTTTGCTATTCCTTGTTTTGCTCAGCCAGCGCAAAACAAAGTCAAACTATGATTTCACTTCCGCTATTCCAAACCATAATCATCTGGGGAACTTAAAAATTGCACTAATTTCACATGGCAACACAGAAGAGCAATGAAGTTATTCATTGGGAAAGGAGAGAAGGACCCACGAGACTGGAGAAGGAAAACAAATGCATCTGCAGCTATATTCAGAGCAGAAAGGCGGCTCTGGAAGGATAAGGAAAAACAGTGTTATTGAGACATTATGTTCATCTAGAATCTTCCAACTGATTTCAGTTAATGCTGACTCAGGGAGCTAGTAATCTCTGAATGTAAAGTGCTTCTACGCTTCTTGATAAGAGCTAATACATAAAGAATAACTTGAGAGAGACAGAGACGGCATGTGGTAAAATTCCCAGTGTTTTTCAAAGCTCTACCCAAATTTCATGAGAAGCGATTCCAAAGCTTTCATACATATTTCTCTCCAGTGTTTTATATATTTACTAACAGGAATATGAAATTTCTCTTGATCATAATCTTCATAAATCCTATTTAAGTCATTTAATTGATAAAACATTTGAATCTGAAATTAATATAATGTCATTTAATAAAAAGGTCTTTCTCCATTAGTTGTCCTTTACCAGTTACTGCAACGTTCCTTTGGAGTTCTTTTTCAGTTGCTATGATTTTCTTTACAAGCTGTGTCTTTTTGTATATAGAACAGGCAAGCTAAATTTGAATGGTCTGAAGCATAATACAAACAGAATCTATGAGATACAGTAGAGGTAAAAGTTAAACAATTTTTTGCAGCGTTGTAAAAGACTGATTTTAAAAAGAAAAGCAACCTGGAATTATTAAGCCCAGCTTCATGAAACATTCCTTGCATTTAGATTAATGTAGAGTTCAATGAGTAACACTAGTCCTGAACATCTCCCGGGATTCTTCATCACTAACATTAAATACAGTGTGCTGTCCTGCTAGTAATATGGAATTAGAGAAGAACGTTTTCCAACTTTTGAAGAAGTTGTAATGTTATCTATATTCTGTATGTATCAAAAGATACATGCTTTTGCTCTTTTACAAAAAGGAAAGATAAGATGATGCATCTTGTATAAAAACATTTAGTCTAGAAACAGCTTAAGAACATTATGTCACTGACCTCTGTTTGGTTCCCTTTTTGTTGGTTTGCTCTTTGTATTAGTTATTTTTTTCTTAGGAATCTGGTTCTGAATATGCTCTCTCCATTTCTTCAGCTGAAAGTTTATAAATTTCCACATCATCCAGGCCTGTGTTAGACAAATGGCAGTCAGGCAGCTAATCCTAATAAAAGATTTGAGAATTTGGAGACAATTAGATAAAAGTTTTAGTTATCCATGAACATACTGCAAGTCAGTACCTGCTTCCTTTTCTTCCAAATGTCTACCATCAAAACAATTAAAATCTTTACACCACAGGAAAACAGGTGTATCAGAAGGCTTTCCCAAGATGGGGTATGTACCCACATGAGAAATGAATGGGAATTGTATACAAATACACTGATAGAAGCAATCATGCTTATCAATGAGTTATGATCTTCGCTTTCAGTGGTTGATAGGAAATTGCATAATAGAGGCCTCTTCTGCCAAATTAACTACAAATGAGAAATCATACAGATTCAAAGTCCCTCCCACCTACTTGATTACAGACATTTTTATAACAGTGAATTTTAAAATGATGAGCTTATACCGAAAAAGGAATCAGATATCAAAATGAACAAGCAAGAATAAGAGATACGCAAAACACATTTTAGGAAGGCCCCAATCAAAAATTATTTTTAAAAATGATGGTATTAATATCTCCAAATATTATGTCCATAACAGACATAGGAAAAGTAAAAAACTTCCATGAGATGATTATCCCAGGTTGTTGGATAATAATCAACAATTCATTAAAAAGAAATTCTCTTTTTGCCTTATGCTTCCCATATAGTCTGTTCTACTACTTTTGTGAAAAGAAGATAGAAAAGAGAATAAAATTCCCCTTCCTGTTAAAAACTCAGAGGAAAATGTCACCTCTGAGGCTTGAAGAGAGGGAACCTCTTCAAAGCACATTTTCATCTTGCATTGTTATATTAAAAGACACTTTGAAATGCCACATTATACAAAAGCATGAATGTCTACTAGCCTTGTTATACCTCACAGTGAGTACATTGAAGTTTCCGGCTGCTATGGAAAAATCTGGATTCTCTACTCTTGCCAGACCAAATCCAAATGTAAGGACAGATAAAGTTAGGGTCAAAAGACGTGCCATTACGAAAAGTAAAGCCCAAATGGTAAATCTGAAAACAAAATAATGAAATTAATGTGCTTTCTCCTTTCAGTCCATTTCTTTTCAATGAAGTTAAGTGCACAAAGAGCTTTTCATAAAACTTCTCTCAGCAATGATAGGAAAGGAAAGGACCAACATTTGCAGAAAAACTGACCTCTTGGTCTTCTCCAAACCATTCAATCCTGCCTTAAAGTGTTCAATACAGAAAATGAGTTTTCATTGAGGGAGAAAGTAAAAAAAAAAAAAAATTACATACTATTTTGACTAGAAAGCACAGTGAAGCAAAAAGGTGTATCTCAAGTTGACATTCATGCTGTGAGTCATTTATAAGTAGCAGTGACGTTATAGAGCCAGAAAGATGATCCTAAAGGTATAATATACATATATCAAATAGTTGGCAGATCAAGGCGATATATATATTTTTAAACAGCCAGAAATTTATAGATTACGAAGAGAAAAAACAATGGTCAGTTAGCTAGCAAGAACAAGTAAGAAATCACAACCTTTTCATTTTATAGTTAACAGAGCAAGATGTCATCCTACAGATTTTCAGCATCCAGGAATTTTTGCTCTAAGATGTGACAAAGAACCCTTAAGCACAGAGTGCTACTAAGTTGACAGTAATTAATTTAAAAAATGAACATGGTCATATTGGTAATTACTACTACACTACATAAAGACTTATACAGAGAAGAAACTTGGTATCATGTGACTGATGAATGGATTAAAAGAGGCTCTACTAATGTGAAAAACAGTACCTTTTCAAAACCTCCACTGGAAAAAAATAAAAATAAATAAAACAGCTTGTTCAACTGATTTTAAACTTAAAGAAAACTTATACTTCAAATCTGTCACAGTATAGTAAGCAAGACTGCTAAAAAAGCTACCCTCTTTCCACCCTCTTCTAAAACAAGATTTTGAGAAAAGCTAGTGTCTGAATGTAGAACTCATAATTTTAACTGTAGAAACAACACAATTTGAAAAGCCAGGTGTTCTCCTAGCCCAGCATTTGACGTTTCTATTTACAAGTGCTGTATATTGTAATAGAAATAAAATACCCCAAATGCTTCTGCATATCATCTTTCATGAAGTCCAATTTCCATTTCCAGTTATTTAAGTTGCAGCAATGCTGCACACAGGATAACTGCTTTCCAGTCAAAGAAAAACATAGTTGTTTATCTGACCATTACATTCTTCATAAGACAGAAAAAGATGTTCTTCTAATCAGTATTTTAGCCTTGATGCATTTGGATGGCAAATAATGAAAAGCAGATAAGCCCATAGATCAAAAAAAAAAAAAAAAAAAAAAGTATGACACATGAAAATAACCTTTCTCCCACATTCCCTATTTGCATTAATAAATATTGATTTTCTGCAAAGGATGCTCACTGTATATAAATATTTAAATCATTAGCTTTAAGGAGTAACATAAATGGGTCTGGTGAAAAGATCAGAAGGAGCAGCACCATTAGATTGCCTCAAAGGAGGCTGCCTGTATATAAAGGATTACATGAAAGAAAGGAAGATGTGCATGATATTCTCTTGCAGGTGGGCAGTTGCACAGCAAAGAAAGACCAAATAAGAGACAAGAACACCCAAAGCGGACAACGCCATTTTATTCATATCAGAACCTCCAAAAGGCTTTGCATTCAGATGGTGAAATGTACCCAATCATTCTTAGCATGCCTCGCAGTTAAGTATCTCAGTGCATCTCCTTCCTTTCCTGAAGGATACATTACTTTTATACCCCTTCTTCTCAGAAGGGTTGAAAATCATATTCAAGAGATACATAATTGAAGAGATTATCACCTACGCACATTTTAGACATTACCTCCTCTGTTGTGTAGTTATTTCCTTTTTGCTCTTACTAAAAAAGGAGAGACCTGCAAAACTTATGGGGAATGCTCCTTTTATTCTTGGGTTAACTCGTTTTAAAAACAAGCATCCCTATATACAAACATTTATGAACATTTAAGCAAATGGGCAATTTACAGAAGCTGAAGTAGCTGGCAATTTCAAATGGGACTTTAACGAAAATCTAAGCAAAATCTTACTATGATAACTATGAAGTTGTGTATTTGCTTCCTTGACTTTATATAGTGACAATGACTTGCTTGAATTCAAAGCAAGTAAAATCAGGCACAGATCACATGAGGTTTGCTACCTGATCATTTTTACATACATGCAAATACATTTATATGCAAACAGTACCCAAAGTTCTGAATATTAATTAATACATGCAAGATTTACCCTTTTTGCTTGTTTTCATCACTGAAGTAGAAAAGACGTGAGGCATGAAAAATAAGTTCCACTAAATAGTGAGGTACCATCAGAATTAGCCCCAAATGCTGCAAACTATAAAACAGAAAAGATAGAATTGTTTAATAAATGGTGAAGTAAATAAATTTATCCGTTCAAAATGATTGTGCAAACACTTACTTTAATATATAAGCACCAGAGATATGAGCAATGTAAAGGCAAATATAACATAGCTGCCTTGGAACATCTTCCTAGAATTGGAGAAATAACATACTGTTACAGTTTAGTTATGTTATCTAAAGAAAAAGCATGTAATTCATTAATCTTGATCATTTTTCTCACTACTGTATACATCTCTCAGAAGCGTATCCAATTCAACACCTACAGATAATGCCATTTTCTGACACAGACTAAATAAGCTAGCAAATACAAGCGATTAAAACATATCAACAAAATATGAATAACTGAATATATTAATATGAATATGTAAATAAATATTTATATAGTTACTAGAAACAAACAGAAATATTAATATGAATAATTGAAAAGAATATATATTTCATTAACTGTACTGAGGACTTCACTCCGTACCTTTCGGATCTTTTGAAAATATAGCTCTGGCAGTGCATGCAGCCAATAGGCTATCTGGCAGATATAGAAGAATTTTACCTGAAAACTAAACAATAATTCAGATGAAGAAAACAAAAAATCATGACTTCTCAGGCTTTCAACATGAGATGCAAGATTTTAATTATCTTAAAATAATTCATTCTGACTAATTATATATTATGATTTCTAAATCATAGGAGCTGCAAACATAAAACAGCTCTATGGTGACAGTTTGTTGAATTAGCATCCATACACTTCTTGACAGCATGTTCTGAATCACCTTTTGAACTAGTATTAAAACAAACAAAAACAGGTCAACCCTTGAACAGTGGAACTCATTTCTTAAAAATGCATATCCTCCCCCTTCCATATACCACACTCACTGGAAAAAAAGAAAAAGAAGGGGGGAGGGGCAAACAACACAATTTCATAAGGCATCTTAATAACAATCAAGCTATAGATCCCCTCTAATTTGAACATTCACCCTCCCACACACATGTTTCTTTAGTGTGAAACACCTCAGCTGTCCCACTATACATCCCATCTTGCAAACACTTTCGCTCTAAGTCAGCTGTCATGGTAAAACTAAAGACACGTGCAAATATCTGCTGGACTGTTGTTTAAAGCATTGCAAATTACCTTTGGATAGAACAGCTCAGTTTTTAAACAGAAGAAACTATTTTCACCTGTCATTCTTACAATGTACCAGTGTCAATACCTTTTTAGTAGTCCCCCAAATTCTGGGCAGTTTAAAATTGAATCATTAGAAGTATCAGGTTTTAAAATACTTACCGCATACGAGAATGGGGATAATTTTTCCACAGTGAGGTTGGGTTCATCATGAATTCTTCCTAAAGAAAAAGGTCAGTGATTTAAGGACCTTCTTACTATTTTAAGTCTATTCTGTAAATAAAAAAGCAATTAGGGTGACTTACTTACTGCAGTCAAAATACTTGCTCCCCATGTAAACGAAAACAAGTAGAAAAATGCTAGCTGTCCTGATTCATTGAATTTGCTGTGCTTTGTTTTTGACAAATGCAGACGTCTATTAATTTTCTAGAAACAAAAAGCAGATCAACACATTTTATTTCTAAAACAAGGAAGCTACTTGGCAGTTAGTGTTCACTTTTGTATTCTTTACTTCCCTAATCTCACATTCCTCACTCAAAATATATAGCTCCTACCATTTGAGAGCTTGATCTGCAGAATATGCAGATCTGTATATATAACAATCAGGTTCAATAAAACTTGCTGCCAAAGTAAACATGGAAAAATATTTAGATAATAAAGCTAGACTTTTTTTTCCTCCAGAATCAGAGTCATATTGCTAAATTCTTCTAATCTCTGCACACTTAAATACATTTGAGCTTCTGTGACTCAGATGACCTATTTGTGAAGTCATTCCAAGGCCATTCAATACTAATTTGTCTTCATGATGACTTTACCAAATTCATTTTACTTTATAACTGAGTTGTTATAAAACAGCACATGATCAAGTTATTGAGGCTCAGCTGACAAATAAGAATCCATCACACTGCAGTTATTTTCATTTTTGATCTCCTGAAAATATATTAAAAATCTAAAGCAGCAAACCTCATTCACAGGCATTCTGAGCTTGGACATGAACATTCAGTATCCATTGTTACGGAATAATGGAACTCGTAACAGTAAGTGAAAGAAAGATTCAGCCCAAGCTCAAAGGCCTATTGGCAAAAATCCTCATGCAAATAGCCAAAAAAACAGAAAAGATACAAAAAAGAAAAATATTGATAAAATTCACCATCTAAAATCTGATATATATATATATTTTTTTAAACAGTGTTAGGAAAAACAGGTAGCATTTATTTTGTATGCTGCAAGCTACAAGCAAGTGATTGCACATGCATTTATGCACAAAAGAGCATAAAGGAGTCCGAACATTTCCAAATGAACACCACTTAAGAGAGGAAAATGTTATTTTTGGGTTTTTTTGAACAAAAAAATAATAATATAAAAAAATCCAAGATGTAAAAGACCTTTTGTCAGTTGATTACCACATTAAGTATTTTAGGGATATGAAGTAACTGGATAGCATGTACACCTTTTTTTTCCCCCCATCTGCCTATGGAAGAAAGTACTACTGAAAATCATTAGAGAAAATTTGAGGAAATATCACTATGCAAATATCAAAGCCTATTCACACTTTTGCCAAAGAACAAAAGGATCAATCATAATAGGGCTTCTAAATGCTAAGCTATTTCTTGTACCATGGCTTATACACTTATCGCAGAAAAACCTGCTAAGCAACTGATAGCTAAAAGCAGTATGTTTATAAAAGTAAATTATACCCCAGTAGTAAACTTACATCTAATACGTATTCCTGGATTACAGCATGCAGAATAATAGCTATGAGCATGTAGAAGACGACAGTGGCAATGTCTTTTGGACCATAGTCATAAAAATGAATGTGTTCACTCTTGTCATCTGAAAAAGAAAAAAAGTTTGTAATATATATTTTACTTTCTTATGAAAAGGTATTTTGTGCAATTGAGAAAGGGCACCAATGACCTGTGTTTTTGGAAGCTAGGTTGAATTAATATAGGATACTAGTTCTAAACTTTCTGGTTGTGGCAAAATGATTTTTGTACCTAATTACATAAGCTGAATCCTCTTTTCCTTCAATACAATGATACACCTATAAACCTGGAAGGAATGGTTGAAAGCAGTACACACTGAGCTGCAGCATCTATCTTTCAACTAGGCCATTAAAAAAAAAAAAAAAAAACACTCCCCTCTATACTTTGGTAGAGACCAAATGAAATTCCATCTCAAGAAGCATGACTACATGTAGAAAGACAGACACTATACAGCGAGGATAGTATCCTAAGTAGTTCAACATCATGGGTCAATAACAAATAAGTAACTTCCCTCTTTTTAAGAGATGTTGCGTAATTGCAAGTAATCTTACATTTACAGAACCAGCAATATGTTCTCATAAATTAAAAACAAAGTTATTAGACAAAATAAAAATCATTTCCACTGTCATAGAAATACTTCAAATGTTTGCATTTACTATGTTGAAGCGTGGGAGAGCACACAAATGAAATTCAATAAAAAAAAGCAAGGATAAGGAGAAGTAGATCTCAGGAAGCCTTGTTTCATTGGGGCGTGTCACCTTTGATCCACAAACACCTAACCTCACTTTTCTTTATGCATTTGTGAGACTGCAGTGGAAGAGAAATAACTTGTACTACAACTATTCAAGAACCACACTCATCCTGATATGCAGGCTCTTCTGCATAGATAGAGATTTGTGTTCTTCTGCTTTCTCCTAAGTAAGGGCATTAATTTGGATATGTCTCCTCTATACAGCCATTACTTTTCATAAATGTCAAAGAATTTTTTGTCTTTAAGACTTTTACCCTTTAGCAAACTTGGTTGATGTTACCCAAAAACAAATCAGCAAAAACACAGTAATCATAAAACATTTTTTTCCTAAAG
The DNA here is from genome assembly GCF_003343035.1 of Apteryx rowi. Lineage (NCBI taxonomy): Eukaryota > Metazoa > Chordata > Aves > Apterygiformes > Apterygidae > Apteryx > Apteryx rowi. The sequence goes on along the minus strand of NW_020447195.1, from coordinate 1,577,175 downwards.
AAAACTATGGTAGAAAATGTCAAGAAAGCAATTACTGCTTCCTATAATGTGAATGGTACACTAAGGTCCTAGCGCACCAGACTTTTGTAGAATTATAAAATATGTAAGATGTCCTGTTTCAATGCTTGAAAGAAGCCTGTGACATAATGTAAAAGTAATTGCATATCAAATGCTATTTCTGACTGGTAGCTAGCACTATTTTTTTTAAAATGGGCATCCACTAGTTATATTTTCAATATTTTCTGAGGTCCTGAGCTGAAGCCTTAAAGTTTCTTGTGTGCAACTCATCCATATCTATAAAATTAAAGGAAGCTATGCCTTGATCATATCTATCGTATATAAATGCCATACACTACGAAGGCTCACATCTAAGGCATCTTGGTAACTGTTCTGACAAATGAACTCTACTTTTGTCTCTGCTATATGAGATTCCTACCTGATGCTGCTCAAATATCAGTTAAGCACAAGTCCACTGACTGTGCATGCCTCAAGTGTTCAACATGAGACATCTCAGGAGAAGTTTGCAAAAATGATGTATATTCACAACTGTAAGTGAAGTTGATCAAGTCATTATTTTGAACATATTAAATGAAGTGAAAGTGTTACACTGTCTGCAAGAGTCACAGCACAGAAGTCTCAGGTTTGGAAGTCAAAATTCATAGAATCCTGATGACTTTTGTTCTAATATATCTGAACCTTACTTCCATATCTGTAATAGGTGGATCACAGCACCTATTCTTCCAAAACACTGAGAAGATTAATTTCTGGGAATATACAGGAAATTGTCTATGATGAAATAAATTTATGAGTTTCTTTTCAATATAAGGTTCAGATAGTGTGTTTTAAATTATGATGAAAGGAAAAAGACTGGGGAAAAAACTACTATAAATACATATGTATACAAGTATACAGAGGCTAAATGAATTTGTCATGTATTAAAGAGGTATGTATTAATTTTTAAAGAGGTTAAACATCAATTAAGTTTCTATTTCTGTAATTTTAGTGATGCCCATATAAGATTTTCTAGAAATAGTGTATGGTTATTCATATTATTATGAAAAAATAAGTTATCAAATAGAGGAATCCCACTAGTCGCTTACCAGTCGTATATTTAGTACAGCAGCTACAAAAGATGGAAGAAATGAAAATATTTAGGGGAAAAATTCCATACTAGTCTCCCTCATTTTGTTATCTAAAATCATGTTTTTAATCAGCTATACCAGTTCTTCAAGAATAATAATAAGATATTATTGAAATATATTAAAAAAAAAAATCTATTAGTAGGAACATAAGAAATCAGGAATAAGCAATAGATATTTAGAAGTTAACAAAAATATTTTACTATTCAATAACTTCCCATTGCTTGTATCAAAAGCTGGAAAGAACATGTTTCTTGCATTGAAATATGATTTTGTAGCAACGTTAACTATGGGAAAAATAGCTGAGTATTAGTCACAAGCAACAGAGAAAACAGTAGAATGTTTTACTAAATACAGTATTAGTAAATCCAAAAGCAGACAGACAAACATGAGAGTACTACCGTATTATAAAAGTTTTTAGGAAAAAAAAATACTCTTTAATAGTTGGCTTCTTGCATTACACAGAAACAGAATAGATTTGATTTAATCTTACTGGTGGCATAGGTGACATTGTACTGCACAGTGATAAAGATGATGACGTACTTGGCTGTGACCTGAAATTTAAAAAGAGAGAAGAAAAAGGTATCAGGTATTTCAAACAAGCTAGACTAAACACTCCCCAAAAAGGAGAAGATTATGCCATCAACAAATGCTCTCCCACACATGATTTAAATCAAAGGGGTCACAACAGTGCTATTCATCTCCCAGAACTGTGGAGGCTCACCACGTTGCAAATCCTTTAACATTTGTTGCATAGGGTCAGAACTTGAATTATGTCCCTTTAGCTAAGGCTCAAATTACTCAGTGTTGTACTAAAAAACATTTTTAAGAGTTTAGAAGTGCAGATGTCTTCCATTTATTTCAAAAGTTAAAAGATCCTTTAAATTAACACAGATGGAAAGTTTCAGCTAATCTTGTAAGATATTCTAAAGAATGATATATTGGCTAAGAGTGTGTATAAATAAATCGAGTATTCAAAGCATAATAGTAGAACTAAAGGACTCATCCATGAATTTCCTTGCATGATAAATAAAGCAAGAAAGAGCAAACATTTTCTAAGAACTACAGCACAATCCAAGTAGCCAGTGGCATACTTCCATGCAACTTTTTCTCCAGTGGCAAAGCTAGTCAGAAAGTTTTCAGTCATCTGTATCTCCTGACAACTTCTTCCCGTTCTCATGCTGCAGTGCATTTAGCCCTTAGCTATGGCAATGGAACTGTTTATCCTCTGGCTTGCAATATGGCTTATAGACCCTATGACTGAGTGATAAGAGGTAAACATGTTTTTAAGTTTAACCGAAAACATTTCATTGATCTGGTTTGCACAACTTCAAAAACAGTCATGCTCATTTAACTGAAAGACTGATAAGCTACAACACATGGAAATAAGTGAGTGGAGGGGAAAAACTAACTGATTTCATTGCTGCAGAAAATGCAATATGGAACTACACTCTACACTGCCAATGGCAAATACATTTATTATGATTGCAAGCACTCCATTATCTAGGGCATAAATCAGAGACAGACAACAGGCATCAACTGAAAATCAACATAAAGGAGAATAAATTCTTGTTTCTTTTACATTTTCTCTTAGTCTGAGCTTCATAGAGGTGACTTATAAGGAAATATAAACTAAAAAAAGAAAGCTATTTTTCCTCACATGTTACACAGCCTAATTTCTGAAAGTATAAATAGGAACACACAGGAACATATAAAACAAGCACAAATTTAACCAGCTACAAAGTAAGCAAGTGGCACAACAACCTAGAAGAACATCCTCTGTAACAAAAAAGAGAGGGGGAGGCAAATCATTTAAGTACACTGTTTGGGAGTACACCTGTGAAATTAAGCAGTAGAGGAGTCATAATATTGAAGAGCACATTTAAAAGGAATTCTCATTAAGGGAAAAAAAGTACTGATTTTTCTGGCATACAAAATTGACTGACAGCCGCTGCAGTTCCATGAACAATCTAAGCTTGATAAACCAGCACTACCATCAAGAGCAAACCGGCCTGTCTCTTTAATGCCAGTTAGTTCTTGTCTCTGTACCATGCTTGTCAGCACAAGTAGCTGCATGGTGAATTGGACAGGGGAATTACATAAGTTAAAACTGACCCAGCAAAACTAGAGGGAGGAAAAAACTATTAATTTTAAACACAGATGGGTTTCCAAATCTGCTGCACTGCTCAGCTACACAAATTCTTGTGTTTGCTTGAGGGGAAGAACAAGCAGCCAAAGTAGCAAAACCAACTTAAAACCCCCATGGAGCAAGAGTGCAAAGAATTCATTGCCAACTGTTTACTTGTAGAAGACAGGGAAAATATAGATAGTTACATAGGTATCGATGCCATCAGCACCTTGCTAAAGCAAAGATGCTTGCTTTCAGCCAGTTATGACTTAGGACCCACAGCAATAGTTGCCTTTGTGGCAGAGCGTTCAGACAGCACCATGGAACGTCCTGCAGAGCCCTTCGTTAGGGGACATGCCTCTTCCCTGTCACTGCCCATGCCAAAAGGGAGATCTTTGAAAGCCTCAGCAGTACTGAAGTGCTGCTCAACAGTTCTGCCCTCACCGTGCTGTTTTCTGAGATTTGGAATGACTGCAGGCTGTGCGAGAAGCCTGGTTACAAATCTGGAACAGCTCAAATTGCAGAGCCAACAGAAGGAGCAATCTATAAGTTAAACAGAAGTATTGGTCACAACTCCATAACCTTGAGGCCCATACTTAAATAAAGTATACAGAATACTCTCTTCACCATTACTTAATTAACATAATTCCTTAAGTATAGGAACAATTCTCAAAAACTTGTAAGCAAGTTAGTCTTACAGCTACTATTACTAGAGGAATGGTACAGTTTGCTTTTACAATATAGGCTCACTGCACATAACTTAAATTTATATACAGCCACAAAGATACCTGAAGTGACAGTCAAGCTAAAAGGCAGTGAAAGGCAATTTTTCATTTTATGGTTTGTTACCAGAAGGCTGCCCTTCAAAGACTGGAGAAAAACATTATTTCTGAAGAAAAACCTGGAAGTGTTGCTCTGCGAGTTCACTGCAGTCTCATTTCATTCTAAAAAGGGACTGAAACCATACGCTCTCCTTCAATTGAATCATCTCCTGAAGACATATTGGGATAGTAGCTTTCCTGAGGATAAGGCAGTTTTCATGTGCTTGGAGAGAAGAAGGTGGCAGGTATCTTTGCTACAGCCCATCAGGTTAGCTATTACCTTCCCCAGCTGTCTGTGAAGCAGACTACACGCTGCAAACGTTCCACTCTACTGAAAGTACAGGAGCTCTGTTTAGTGGCACCTGCGGCCACCTTACCACAGAATACACAGAAGGGAGGATGGAAACTGTTCTAGGAGAAGGAAGGAAATCATATGCAACTTTTTCTGCTTATACTAGTGGCTTAAGAAGAACCGTGGACGATGAAAGCAAAGTTTCTTTTGAAGGCAAAGTTTACTCTCTTGTCAAGAAAAGGACTAGGACAAGGCTGTATAAAGATTCTCAGAGAAGGAAGAAGAAAGAAAATAGCAGTTATGTACTAAATTTAACTGCCATTTTTCAGTATGTTATAATTGGAGTGGATCTCATTACAAACATCTATGGACCTCATAATAATTAGCAAAGTTAAAGTATAGAAAAGCACAATTAAGGTGGAAAAACAACCAGGCATAAGAATTTCATTTAAAGAAATTCTTATAATCGAATTAATGACATACTAATGCTCATTTCTAATTTTAACATACCTATTGTTTTTTGGAAGGCCTCATGGATATGGGCAATTGAATGCCACCTACAAAAGAAAACCCTGTATTTACTCCGATATCACTACACAGTCCTGAGCAAATCATTCAAGAAGTAGTCAACTCTAAAATGTTTCATTTACACATTCTTTAGTTCATTAGCATACAGCCTAAGGTACTACAAGTTGGATTTGGAAACTTGCCACTGACAGCTGCAATTGAAGTCACAATAAGCATAAAATGCTGTGAAAAGCATTGATAAAAAAAAATTGGCATTCAGTACCCCAAACTCAAACCTAAAAATGATTTCACTTTAATACAGAGAAGAAATCAAGACCAAAAGGAAATGGAGATAACAGCTGTGTAGGCAAGTTCAGTAACGCTTATGAAACGCTCTATATTGTGTCATGATAAACGTCACAAAAAATACTCAAAAACATCAGTAGTTTTGTTTGGTAGAGTTTGAATTACACATAATAAATATGGAATAAGACCTACACAGTGAGCAATGAAATATAAATTTCATTCAATAACTACTGCATGCTTTTCTGCAGTGAATGAGACAGAGGTCTAATATGAAAAAATCTGACAATAGAATGAAAGGCTGTACAGAACTTTTTTTTGATATTATACTTATAGGAACAAAATCATTTATCACCTGTTACATAGCAACACTGTTCCTCTGAATAAGAAATTAAAGTTGTCCCAATCTACAGAGAATGTTTGCATCAAAAAGGACATGCAAAGTGTTTAAATTAAACCGTAAGTATACAAGGCTAGTCAAACAAGCACAATAAAAACACATCACAAGCTACACTGGGATCTGTTCTGCACAATTTTAAGCTTTGAGATTTATTCAGAGTAGAAATGAGATATTCTGCTAATTATGCTCGAGCTTAACTAATATTGACTCACTCCTCTTCCTATAAAATAAATAAGCTTCATCACCAGAACAAAAACATGCTGGGAAGCTGCACAGACCCTCCAAAAACTGGTAGACTTACAGAAGTACAACTTCTGTGTTCATACAAAGCCTGAGCTAAGACAAACGGAGTTTTGAGACCAAATTCCAGAAAACATACTTGCTTTTAACAGCAAAGACACATAAGAACCTCATTACAAAGTAACATATACAAGATACATAAGAAGTTCTATATATGTATAGGAATCCCAAACTGAATTTGTTTTATCCCAGGTGCAAGCATTTACTTTCCTCCTTCAAAGTTAACTAAAAAGCCTTTATCACCTTAGTTGCCAAACTCCTAGCTAATATTTTGGTTTTTTTTTTAAACCAAAGACAGACTTCTGCATTTCATATATTAACTTTTATACCATAGACACAATTCATTGTGTGTCAACACTGGATTTGTCCATCATTTAGAAGGAAATTATCTGACTGTCACAACTCCTTTCTCTACTCTATTCCTACACAGTACCCTTAACAGTTTCAGAAGTGGGTCAAGATAAAAATAAAAGGACTCCTGCAGAGAAGTATTTTCTCTCAGAATTTAAAAGTATTTTTATTTTAAAACAATCTGAATTTAAATCTTATCCAACTGATGGAAAAATGTTGAAATATTTCAGTAAAATATGTAAGTTATCTATCCATTTACAAAGTCCTACCACATACTCAACACCAGCCTAACATACTCACATAGCAACGCACAACAGTTTTGTCCCAAAGGTGGGAAAAGGATGCCTAAAAGAGAACAGTCGGTACCCAAGAAACCGATAAGCAGCTTGCATATAGAAATAAACTTTATGAACACTTTCAAATGCAAAGGGAAGGAGGAATTCAGCAATTAGTCCGAAACTGTGAAATCCTGCATTTTTCGTCAGACTATCCGCCACTACGGAGCTGAGACAGTAACAGAGGGAGCAGTGGTGCAAGAGGGCGGTTAGCAGTTTCTGGCCACCACTTGGTTTAACCCTGCTCAGAACACCAGTGGCTGCCTGAAACCCTCTTTGCAACAGTGTTCCTACATGCTTTACCATGTGGACATCTGAACAGGAAAAAAATATATATATATATATAGATATATAAATACTCTCACGACCAAGAGACACACAACGAATCTGCTTTAAGCAAAGGGGTTTGAGGAGCTTTTTTTTTCCAAGGGAACGGAACTGAGTAGAAGGGAGTTTACAGGAGGCTGCAAGGGGTGAAACAGATGCGGAGACGAACGAAAGCTGGGCGAGAAAGGCAGCAGAGCAGCCAAGCGGGAGCGGGCAACGCCGGGGCTCGCGTGGAGACACGGAAAGGGGGTGGGCGGGCAGCGCGCCACAGAGCCAGGCCTCGGGGCAAGGAAGGAACAGGGCCACCACCCGGCAGGGAAGAGGGGAAAGGGCAAGCGGAGTCGGGGGGGAGCGCAGCGGCGGGGCAAGGCTCCGCGGAGGGGAGGCGAGGCGAGGCGGGGCGGGGCGCCGCGGCTGCCGCGCCAGGTCCCGCTCGGCTCGGCAGCCACCGGCCCCCTCGCCCGCACCGGTACCTCGAACATTAGCCCCAGCAGGAGGCCCATCGCCAGGCAGGACACGGCGTCCGCATGGTTCTGGATGACGAACTCGTGGCTCAGCACCGCCGGGCTCTTGTTCTTCCTGCGGAGCCCCATGGCGGTGGCGGCGCCCGGGGCCCGGGCGGCCCCGCCGAGGGGAGTAGCGCCTCCCCCCACAATAGCTGCTCTCCCCTCACGCACGGTAAACACCGCAGGACCCCGGGGCCCGCCCCCTACCCCTCCGTAGCCAATCAAGCTGAAGAAGCTCCCTAACTAGCAGCCCTAGCAGCTAATCGCTGGGCGGCTGGGAGGAGAGGTTTCCAGGGGGGCGGTGCTTCAGCGGCAGTTGGGCGCTCACGACTGGAGTCGGGGTGCGATGTGAGTGACACGGGCTCCAACCAGTCCCATGTGCGAGTGGGTGGGGCTTGTACAGAAGACCCCCACAGACAGTGGTCAGTGGGCGGGGCTAGGCTCGTGCTGGGGGCGGGCTTTCGCGGGCGCAGCGCTGTGGCGGTCCCCGCAGGCTGTGGCTTTGTGGAGCGGGCAAGTCCGGTTTGGCCCGGTTTGAGCCGGTCTTCGTGAGGGGGGGGGGGGTGGGCTGTGCTCGCCCCAGCCCCGGGGACGGCAAGGCGGCTCTGCCCTCGCAAGGCCTGCAGGATGAGAGGCGCGTTGGGCGGCCAGCTCCCCTCACAGGTCCGCGGAGCGCCGCCCGCGCAGGTGGCGGGTGCCACTCTCAGATCCCCCTGGCGGCTCCTCGCCGTCCTCCCCGCCTGCGGATGGCCAGTGGTCGCTTACCACCGCTAGGCAAAAGCTGTTGGGAAATCCCCACTACCCCCCCACCCCTTGTTACTATTTCAACTAACATGGAGGGAGAGGGGTTAAAAGGTGCTTTGAAGTCCTAGAAATGTGAGGATTTGGCCATCTGCAGGCTCTAGCTGGAACTCAAGGCAGAAAGCAAACCAATCTATCAAAAAACTGTGAACGAGGCAAAGGGGGAAGGCCGGAGGAGGTGATGGCATCATAGAGAAGAGGGTTGAAAAGGAGGATAAAACTTAGGTTCCATCTTGCAACCAGATGCCTCCCCTGCTGTAGGGAGTATAGTGTCAGCTGATTCCAGTGAAGGGGTGATTCATCTGGATCCAGTTGCTAAATAGGACCTAAAATTCAGTTCAGTTGTAAAGGTAGTTTTGCTACTTGTTGATTATTAAATGTTTTATGCTCACTGAAACAATTTTTATGTACTCCAGAATTTTCTTTCTGTTATACTTTCTCCTAGTTATTCAGTTTGGCAATACTCATGCTCCTTTTTCCACATTCATTTTGAGTTTCAGGCTAATGTATTCAGAAACTGGATTTTACGGGAGAATTTAAGCATTGCTACTGAGCGCTTGTATGGACATTTGGGAAAGCAACAGCCATGCATGTTCTTTACCTCAGCCAAAGAGAGGGATTCTAAATAAAAATACTTGCAGTAAGTCATTTACAAATGGTGATTTTTTTCTGATGAAAAGAAAATCATAAAATTGCAAGATTTCAATAATTGTTATTATAATTACTGTTTTTCTTTTTTCTTAAGCTAGGAAAGTATCCCCAATTGAAAACTAACTGTGATTCAAAAGTTTTTTCCCTTCTTCTTCTGGACACATACTAGAGATAGGGGCAAGTAATGCCAAATAGAAATGGGAGCTTGTAGTTCCAAGAAACACAAACTTGGAACATGGTTTTGTAACCCACAATATACCCATATAATATAATTTGAACCATTTTTGTCCCGTATCAGAGTGAACAAGCTAGTTTGAATTTTTATTGGCTGGGAACATGACTTTCTAGAAGAAAAAAGCTGTAGGGCTTTAAGAATTGTTCTATATTTGTATAGCTTCTACATTCATAGCTTTGTAGATAATCTCACTTTCAGTATAAACTTCAGCCCTCATATATTTGCTTAAGTTCCAAACAAACAATATTGTTTGACTTTTTATTTTGAAACAAAACTAAGGAAATTTAGGAGCAGATAACTTTTATCATCCATTCCTCACTTACACAGATGCATGTTTTTGTACAAGAAACTCAATTTTAATACATTACCTCAGTTTAAGATTTATAATTAAGCTAATACTTATACTATCTCAGAAAAATGAATCTTGAGGCAGATTTGCTAGGTATAAAACTCAAAGATTTAGACAATGAGATACCATGAGGCAATCAGATATGATAATTTACAGTAATATTAACTTCAGATTTGAGTTCAAGTACCTGCTTCCAGAAATATCCAGTGACTTCTGCCTTTCTGCATATATGAACTTAAATTTCTAATATTGATGTACTCTGTATGCACAAGAGGAGCTAACAGTTGTCTAAACTGATTATTTGAATTGACAAAAGGCTTGAACCTGTTTTTGCATTAAAACATTGTGTGTGGGAGGCAAGGGGAAAAAAAAGACACTTAAGTGAAGTCGCAGACCACCTTTTTACTTGTTGGAACCCTGTGCTCAAGTTCTGTTTTTCTCCTCTGGCAGTTGATGGCAACATCATGTTAAGGTAATGAAGTGAAGTGACCCCTTCTTTCCACTGTGTGTGATATGTGCTTTTTCAAGAAGACTTGAGATTGCTGGACTCTGTCTTTGGCAAGTAAGCAAGCTCTATTGTTTAAAGCACTATATAAATGCATAAAAAGAGGCTAGGGAAACATCATACTTCTGTTGCTTATATTTACTTATTTTTCTCAGGTATCTTTTCAGAATTTAGATTATTTAAGATTTGGAAACTGAGAAAATTGGATGGGCCTACATAAAGACAACCCACTTATTTTTTTGGCTATCTACTTTCCTGACTAGTTCATAATTCTGTGTCTGTGTTATTTAAGCTCTAAGTTCCAGGTTTAAAGACCCAAGTATTTTACCTTTTTGATTCCACAACTTCTGTGTTATACATGGGCATTTTCTTGTCAGTATTTCTAAATTACATGACTGTCGTAGCAATAGCCTTTCCTCCTCATCCCTTTTTCTGGTAGAGCTGAGTAGGTTCTTCTATAATACATTAATGAATACTGGTAGTCTATTAACTGGTTGGTAAGATTGCTTCACTTTTTTTAGCTCCTAGTGGGTCATTTCCATTGTCCTATGCTTTAAACAAATTAATTTAGCCAAGAAAGCTATTCTTTGCATTTTTACTTGTTTTCATAGAGGCTTTTTCTGCTAAAAAAGTAAACAAAACAAAAAAGCTTAATTCACAGTTTAAAACTTTTCTGTAGATTTATCATTGTATGTATTAATGCCATTTTCAGAGCTGTAGAAATCAACCAGAGATCTGATTGACCATGCTGAAGTAGCTAAGAATGACCACCTTGACTCCTTTATTTTATGCTTCAGTCAAATAAGATGAGTTAATTCAGAATTTGAGTAAATTCAGAAAAGAAGAAAGATCCAGTCATTTTCATGGGGTGAGTAAACCCAATTTAAAAATCATTAGACATATACATTCAAATTAACTGCATGATTTCCTTTTGTATGTGTGTGGGGGGGGGTGTTGAAGAGCCAGCCAAGTTTTTTTTTTTTGTTTTGTTTTGTTTGTTTGTTTTGTATTAGGCATTCTATAAACACCAAGTAGCATAGAGACCACATCTAGCAGAATTTAGGATATAAATAGACAAGCTAGGTTCACTGTGGGGAAGAACCATACCTCATAAGCAGTAAATGGTGCAATGGCATCAAAACACATTAATTGTGTTCTTCTGGGACTTCCCCGGGGCGAGGAAAGAGAGAGATTACCTAGGAAAAGACAAGCTGGGAAAAACGGAAGAGAAGAGGGACACACATATGGTAAAACATTAGGAAAGAAGGACTGGAGCAAGCAAGCAAGGCAAAAACGGAGTCTCAGGCAAACCTTTAGGCAAATGTTGGACTGTCATGTCCCTGCTTTGGCTGCTGCTCCTCCTACAGGTTAGAATCTATAGGTGATTTCTCTCTGCAGTTTTCAGCTGTACTTATAAGGCACAAGGAAAGGACTGAAATGAGGGTGATTTCCCTTGACCTGTTCTGGGCCCAGGAATATTTGAGGGTGAGGAATTGATCTGTTTGAGCCTGTTTTGCTCTCTGCCTGTTCTTAATATACAGGATTTACGAGACAAAATACAAAAGGTTCAGGATCTCTAGGCCATGCATTTGTAAAATATTCTCTTTACACCAAACTTTCTGCCTGGACAGAATCTTCCTAAAGTTAATGGAATTCCAGCTTATGTGGCAGGAAAGGTCCCACCTTAGTTTGAGAAGGATAATGGCAAATACAAAATATGACAAAGTGCAAGATATGTATGTCTGATGTTTTCACCTATTCCTTACCTAAAGGAAAACACTTGAACAGTACAGGCTTATTTTAAACATTTGGCAATTAATGACAAGAAAAATAAAATGCAACAGCAACAAAATAAAAATAAAATAAAACCAAAAACTTCTAGTTAAACAATAGTAGCTGAAATGAAAATTATGGGAGCCTATCAATCATTGTCCATTGGAGAATAAAAGAATTAGCTGAACTCAAAGGGGATTTTTTCTATTACAATATAATTTTTCACAACTGGAAATAGAGTTTTGGCCCTTTCTCTGAAGTATATGATCCAATCATTATTGCAGAGTCAGGACTCTGAACTAGATGAATGATTGATGTGTTTCTGCATGATATTGCTTGCTTTTCTTTTCATAAGGCACTACAAAGCAGACTTCTACTTTGTAAAGATTAAAATTCAAGATTTAGTTATTGAGTAAAAGTGCTTCTCAGTTTTACGAAAATGGAATTGTGCAAAAAAGAGACAGCAGTTGTTGTAGCCGTAAAAATATGATAGTGAATTCTGAATATTCTGTGCTGCAATTTGAGAGCAATCTGCCTGTTTCTTGAAGCTCTGTTATCTCTGCAAAAAAAGAAAACTGTTAATAATGTACAGGGTAGGTCATATAATTGGGCTGGGGGAAGTGAAGCAAGCATGGATTTGTGCCTCTGCCCTATAATTAAAATGCTCAATGGGAATCATACATCAAAAAAACACCTCAAAATTAGACAGTAGTTGAAGTCATTTTACTATAATATGTAATTGAATGGTAATAGTAGAGCCTTAAGAAAGGCGGGAAACAGGCTCTAGATTTTAGGTAGCATGCAAGAGTGAAAAGCTATCTTGCTCTTATGTGAAAAACAAGAGTAGAAATCTAGTTCAATGTCTGCATCTGGTAATCAATTACTGGCTCTTATGTAATGATGTGCAATTTCTGTGGTGACTGATTGCAGTTTTTATTTAGAATCTATTAAGCAAATGAATATTATACTTGCAGAGCAGGTGGAACAACTGCTGCATACATTAACATAGTGCATTCTAAAGATAGTACTTCTAATACAAGCTCCTAGATCTCTATGTTTTTATAATACCTTTTGTTTTGTCTGAGGCTCTCTTCTCCTTTTGAACTAGAAATCCTATTGCAGTCTATTGTCACTTCTTTGTTTTAAGGGTGTCCATTAAGTGATGAAGAGCACAAACTAGTTTATAATACTGTATTTGGAAGATCAAATGTTGAATTTTTTGTCATGGCATGAGATGTTTTCTAGAAGGAAAGGAGGGGCAGTGAATTTTGAAGTAGAATGATTGGTTTGGTGGGGGTTAGTTATATTTAGAAAAGTCAGATTATCATTTTTGTATAAAATTATTTTCTAATTTATTTTCTGGTCTTGTATTAACTGTACAGTTAAGTAGTGCTGGATTCAACTTTCAGATTACAAGAAAAATGCCGTTTTTTACTGGTGTTTCAGTAAAACCTTCGAGATAAAAATTGTTCTTTATAGATCCTGTAAAATGTTATCTTAGTAGTGTAACATGGCATGAAGATGATTTCGCCATCTAACTGCTTATGTTTTACTTATTTATGCCAAGGGTTCTGTTTGTTGGTATTAGGTGGGTTGTTCTTTTTAAGTTATTTTAGAGGTATGTATAGTTGCACAAAAATAGAGAGATTGAAGGCATTTCTCTTTAATGTAGTAGGTAGATTCTCTAGATATAGTCGGTTCTTGTCTAAATAGAATCTGCTTTAGTACATTTTATACATTTAAAAAAACCTCTATGTTAGTTTATACTGGTTTTAAAATCCTGTTTTGGTATTTATTGTATTTCCTAATATATCTGTTTGGAATTGAAACTGCATTGTTTTACAACATGGATATTTTCATTGAAAGACAGTAATCATTTAATCAAGTAATATATACAGTATAAATCTATGTTTTGATGTGTAAAGAGCTTGCTTTAGATGGCTGGAGTAATGGGCACAGTAGAAAAGAACAAAGCTATATTGTAATTTGTCTCTTATATCTGTGTAATTGCTTAGATATTATTGACATATGAGTGACATAAGTAATGATGATCTATTTCCCCATACATCTTTATGCATTTATATGCTGTTTCCATTGTCATGAGATACGTGCATTTCCTTTTTGGAATGGAGACTGTCTCTCTAACTAGGCAGTTCTTCAAAGAGGAAGAACAGCTCTGAAGATCACCAACTGATTAAAACTCTTATATAAAAAACTGTAATCTTGGAAATAACATTCTGGAAAACAGAAAATGTAAACACTTCTATTTAATGGTATATTGTCAGAGTAATATGTGCTTTTTCTGCAGCTTGAGTACTGATAAAAAATTAGTGAATTATGTTTTCAGGCTTTTACATTTTCACCATGTGTGGGGCAGATTTAATTAAAAAAAACTATTTTAGGGAAAATTTAAAATAAAAAACTCTTAAATTTTTTCCAGAAAACACTTTGCATTTGCATTTTATTTTGTAAAAGTATTTTTTAACCCTTTTTTCCCTAAATTTGATATCAGTCTATCCCTTTCCTTTTCATCCCTGTAGCGGTAAAACCAAAAAGCTGCACAGCATAGTTGTTTTCATAGTTTTAAAATGGCTGGCTAATAAAGGAAGAATAAGCATAGTATCTTTAAATGCAGTGTATACATTTGCACTAGAGGTGGGCTGCAAGTCTGCAGTAATTAACAATATGATATATGGAGACTGCACATTAATCCTATTAGTATGATTAGTTTGTGAATAACTCCTTTCTCTATATATTTCCCCATCCCCAAAATAAATGAAATTCTTTGTTATATTACGTTCTTTGTGAACACCTAAAAAGCATCACCAAAACATAAATAGGAGGGAAAGCACAGATCTGACCTGTTCTTTGACTTCCATTGCTAGAGAAAACATCTATCTTACAGGCTTACTTCACTTTAACTTTGACAATGTTTAAGACTCTATTAATAGAGTAGAAAGAAGAGGGCTTTAAAACAGAAATATGTACTATTTTGCAAATCAAAGCATCATAGGAAAATTCGGGTTGGAAGGGTCTTTGGGAGGTATCTAGTCCAACGTCCTGTTTAAAGCAGGGTCAAGTTATGAGGTCAGAGCAGGTTGAACATGGGTTTATCCAATGTGGTCTTGAAAACCTCCAAGAAAGGAGACTGCAAAACAAACAGGATTTTGCAATCCAATCTATGCAAATGTTTAAAATTTTATGTTTTTTTCTTCTCATTTCAAGCATGTAAATTTCAGATAACAAATTGTCCTGTGTGGTATAGTTTCTAACCAATTCCTAAACTTAATTCTTCTACATAAAGACATTTCCTCCCACTCAATCCCAATGAAATTGGGATCTGCTTCACTTAAGATTCTTCTTTTTTATTTTGTGCCCTTTCTTTGAATAAGTTTTATGTCAGAATGAGTATGGTGACTTTCAGTGGAATGAAGGGGCAATATTGAATATAGATAAGAAAAAGAGAGCAAGTCAGCAGCGACGTTTGGGCAAGCCTTCATAAATTGACTGTGCATAAAGAACAATGAGAATGAGCCATGACCATTTGTTAGTATTCATCTCTGTTTACCTTTGTCAGACTGAAGCCCATGAAAGCCTGCAGGGCTTTTAACAGAGCCAAAAATGTGTTACTTTGTATTAAGACCTAAATTTAACCTTTTGCAGCAAAATCTGTGTGCATCAGAAATAAGTACTGTCCAGCCTGGTTTGTAAAAAAAGCTCTGTTGTTACAGGTTGTAACTAAGTTGATCGACGTGTTTCTACAATGGTTTAGGTATAGCTGAACTCCCTACAGTTAGCCTTCTTTCCCAGGAAGTCTTTTCCCAATGTTAATGTATTTAGTCTTGTTCACACTGTTCAGTGTGTACCTTGTTGTAACAGTCAAATGAAAGTGATTTTCTCTGAATATTTTTTCATGCTGACAGAATGCATGCCTGTCTGTACTGGTGCTAATAGCACTGTGCAGAAGCAACATGTTCTACTTGTTACAGAATGGACCTTGAAGTCTTAGTTCTGTCCCAGATGCCTCAAAATCTCTCTCAAATCCTTTAAATTCTGATAACTGATGTTGTCCAACTTCATTATTTTGGCTTGAAGGTAGCATGTAGCTTTACTAAGGACTGAAAAGGCTTGTATTTTTAATGCTTTTTTCCTACATCTTATGGTTCACCAATGAATCATAAAAACAGAAATCAGATGAAGAAATACTGGACAATTTCCTGAGGCTTTTGGATGTTTAAGCTCACAGGGAAGAGAGAATGCATACCCTTTTCTTCAACCTGATGTTCCCCTTCTTTTATGTTCCAGCCTGATCACTCAGGACTCATAACATTGGATTTACCTTGTCATATACGGGGGGAAAGTAAATTATTCTCCCTGCCTTGTTTTTCCCATTTATTAAATGGGCTTGGTAATGCTTTTATAAAGTGTTTGGAGAGTGTTGCATAAAAACAAAGTATTGAGAATTGCAAAGCAGTAACACTAATATAAGAAAACAGACTAATGAAAATTAAAATATGAGACTACTGGATGGAAAATCTCTTCCACATACCTCTAACATTTCTGTCACCTTAACATTTCTATTAACTATTATTTTCCAGAACTTACTCAATAGACACAAGAAGAGCTTAGATACATTAATAATTTTTAATTTGCCTAGAACAGATTTTATTGTCCTTGAAAGACTGTAATTTCCATGCATTGAAAAAGCAGATGAATGTCCTGGGTGAAACTCTGGCCTCACTGGAGATAATAGGGCCTGGATTTCACCCTAGGGTTTTATGTAATGAGCTATTAAACTGACATTTAAATAGATGACCCTGCAATGCAAAGACAAATATTTCATTCATGCATTAATACATTAAGTATTCTGTCAAGGAACAACTAATGACTAGAAATAATTGGACCTGGAAATAAACCTTTTTTTTAATCTGATGTTTCTTTATCTTTTATCTGGGTGGATAAGCTGCCTTTATTTCTTAGCATTCTAAAGATTGTTCTAATGAATCAATATTTATAACTACATTTAATTCTTTATTTGAAATACTTCTTTTGCTGCAGTTGAGCTAGTATCTATGTAGTAGTGTGTGAACACATTACATTAGCATTGCTCAGCTATGGAAACACCTAGGAGCAAATCGCCTAAAATGGGTTAAAAAATGAAAAAAGATTAAATCCACTGTTGACCTTTATTGCTCCTAAAAGTGCAATAAAACATAAACTTTAATAGGGAATTTAGAAGAGAAATTTTTTTCTTGTATTTATTGTCATGGTTAAGTACTATTCACATTACAAACTGAAAGTTTGTTTAAGACGATTGAAAAGTAGGAGACTGAGATCATGGAAATGCAATTTGCCAATAGAGCCTGGGCAGGGCAGCTAATAATGACTAATTGCCAGATGCACAGAAACCCTTCCTTTTCAGGAACAAGTTTTTTTTGCTTGTTAGATTTTCTCCTGTGAGAGGGAATATTTATTCACAGCTGTTGACCAGTAATATGTTCTCTACCAGCATCTGTTCTTACTCTCCCATAATAACAACATCATTTCTGTTCAATGGTCACACCAATTAAACACTAGAGAAAAACTGAGTATTAGTAAATAGAAGCATTCGAATTAGTGTTCTTATAAATACAACTTGTATTACATAAACCCACAAAAAAAAACATGAAAAAAATAATGTATCTATATAGTAATGTTTCCTGATCATGTGCTTGTGCAAAACGGTTAAAGGTATAGCTTGTAGTATTTCAGTGGTAGTAATGTAAGGTGCACACTTGGGAATGTAAGAGGAGAAATCATTGTGTATACCGCTAAGGGACTTAATTTTACGCTTCTGTGGTTTAATGATGTGTATACTTTAAATGCATTAATTAATGGAGTTTGGTACAAGATGTGTTCATCATGCCTTCTACTTTATATATATGATAGAATTTTGTAAGGAATTTTATAATGTTGTTAGTCCTGCAGAAATACTCTGCATCTGTTTTATCTCTCTTTCTTCCTTCAGTTATGTTTGTAAGTTTAGTCTGTTCTGAGCAATGTTGTTCAGACAAAGTTCTGAAAATTTTTTGTCTGCTTGGATATCTTAATTCTGACTATTCTGTACAGTCCGTGTGATACAAGCGTAACAGCTTTCCAGGGTGAGTGAAACCTTGATTCCTCAATATTCCAGGTGGCTATTAACCAGCACCACAACTATGTCTAGTCCAAGAATTTTTCAAAGGGTGGGATTTAGCTTCCTAAACAGAGGTATCTAGTGCAATTTTAAATGCTCTCTGGGAGCTGAGATGTCCTCATGGAGCTGACAGATATGACATGGGACTTATGAAAGACTTGGCCCTCTGGAGTGACAGCTAGAGGCCACTTGGCATATCCTGGGACATCTACAATATCATTAGATGTCTCTCTAGGTGTCTCAATTATTCTCTTGAAGTAGGAAGATTTTGTTTGTTTTTACTAATTAAAGTAGTTGGGCTTTTAATTACAAAAGTGAACAGCTTGCTTAGGCTGCCTGAATTGACAAGTGGAGTGGTTTATTTCTAAAGCACTACATAGTTATACTTACATGGGTTGATTAAAACTGTTTTGTCCAGTATAGCTATTTTCTGTAAGTTTAGCTGGCAAAGGAGTGCCATCATGCCATCCGGAGAAGGATGAATTATGCTAATGTATTTGTGCTGTATGGGAATTTTCTCAATAAGTTGTGTGCTCAATGTTATCACAGTGAGGTGGCTTCCTCTCATCACCAGGAAAAAAAGTCTTTAAAAGATTTTCAGGAAGACCAGAGGTTAAGAAAATATGTTTGTGACTGGAGATTCCCCCATCCCTAAGCTCAAGCCACACTCTGCTTGGCATTTTTAAGTGAATTAAATCTCTATGACTCTTGGCTAACTGCAGAGAAAACAGATATTCTGAACTGAGCCATCATGTCCTTTCCTGATTAGCTTGTAACACTGTAATAGCATGATTGCAATACCACTTGAAAGAATGACATTTTTTTCTATTTTCTAAGATACATGGGAATATATTCAGTTTGTTCAGAGTGAGTGACATTCTGGTCGCAACTCTTCACTTTTAATGTAAAAGAAAAATGTAAATTTAAAAGCTCAGACACACCTGTCTGATTTTTTGTTAGCTTTATAGCAAAACTCTGAATTAAAATTTGACATATCAAAACTCATAAAATCAAATCTGCTTTGTGCAAGACGAAGCTAATTTTAAATGTCACCCTAGTGTTGACAGGTCTTTGAAGAAATTTGGTAATAATTTGTGATGAAATTAGAAGTGTGTTTTGAGGGCCCATATGTCTTCCTGTTCTTCAGAAAGTGTTTTCACGGGTATGTATATTTTGAATGTATGTCTATTGGGATTATGTGAGTGTCCCCTGGTGGTGGTACTTTCTTTCATTGCCTGATACATTCTGGCAGAGGAGTCCCAATTGCCTCAGTACTTTCTGCCTGCTGCTGCAGTGTACAAGAACCATTTTGTTGCCAAGTTTGCTTCTAGCCTTTGTCTTTTTAATTCATGTTTACTAAGATTTGCTTATGTAGCCCTAGATATTTTACTGTAAACTTGCATTGGCAGAAGCACGTCCTGACTGAGACGTAGCAATGATATAAAATCCTTTGCATCACACCTGTTTGCCTTCTCAGAATTAAATTAACACATGAGGCCCTGGATGTGGCTAGAGGAAGACTGTTCTCTAGCATAGTGAGAAGTGTGCAAGCTCTTCTTTAACAGCAAGGTGCAGGATGCACTGTTCCAAGCTTACCTCACAAAGAAGGCGCTGAACACTCTGCCGGCCCGGGTTCCTCGCAAGGGCCAGAACGGCCAGCGCTCACGTAGGAGCCACACAGGTCAGTATGGGATGGTCAGCCTTGGTCTTGGTGTTGACACCAACCAGTAGATGCGATCTGAGTATAGGGTATAAAAATGCTTTTGATAGCTTCATGCTGCCACAGTGGAGAGTTTTCTGATTTCCCTTGAGGAAAGCCTCACCCTCAAATTGTCTGTGGTTGTCAGGCAGATGAGTGAAGTCTCTGTGCCAAAATCTTCATGTGACTATGTAGAAGCAGTTCTCAGAGAGCTCAGTTAGTGGTGAATGATTCTTCCGGGGACTGGAGTCTTATTTTGTTGTAAGAATTTCACATAATTCTGAAATATAAATCTTAATTTCTACATCAGAATTGAATATTGAATCCTATGGCAAAAACTGTTCTGAATAGCATTTTCTATGTGATTGTATGACCAATTTTTTTTTAATTGAGTGTAATGACTGGTAAAGGAACACTAGGGGGTGCTACACTTCTATCCTAGGAAACGATGTAGGCACGCCAGCCAAATCTGAAACCATTACCATTTCCTTCCACAAATAGAGTGAGAAAAACAGCTTTTGGTCATTGGTATAATAGGGGTATTTTATCACAGCATATCCGAGTGAGTAGAAATACATTATTTTTAAATTCTTTTCTAAGATAAATTTTCAGGATAAAATGTCCTTAATGCTTGTATATAAAGGAGTTTATTTTTAAATATTTATGCTATAGCAATATCCGAATCAAAATCAGGATCCCATTTCATTAGGCTACGTGCAAAAGTAGGTGAAGAACAGTTCATATACTTTATCTACAGAGCTACAGAGATGTTTAGTCTAGGCCCCCAGTCTTAAAAACTGGCCTTTGACAAAAATAAGGAATGGTTTGCAGGTTTAAAATTTAAGCTGTTAGAGGACGAGACTGGTTCTTCTGCGCTATAACTTGTTTTTCCTTTAAGTAATTTACATTGTTTTTATGTGCTTATAAAAACTATACAAAACAGAAATATTTAAATGTTGTTGAACAATTACATAAACTTTCATAATGTTTTAACATGAGGAACAAATGCATGTCAAAATGTATGTAGATTACTACTTCTAATTAAAAATACATTCTAGCAACAAGCAGGAATGACAACCTTAACTTTCAAAGAAATTGCTATTTAGAAATTGTCTGTTAAAGCATTTGCTTTAGAAATCTTTGCAAATAGAAGCAATGTTAAAGAGAATCTTTTTAACAATTATACCCAAGTCATGTAGGACTTGTTTTTTATATTTTAAGTTATGCAGACAGTTGTATTTCAAGTTTTCTGCTGGTCATGCCTTATACAGCCACGCTGCTTAGTTCTTGAAAAGAGAATAGTATTTGTTCATGGCTCATTGCTCACGTTCATGACTCATGGCCCTTTCTTCTTTTCTGGACTGTCAGAAAAAGTGTCAATATGGATTTTCGGGTGCAATCTGAAATGCTGGTGGTATTCTATGTTATCCTTCCATCAAGATCTAAGCTTTCCTAAACAAATGCATACACATTTAAATAAACCCAAGAATCCACAGCAAATATACTGTAGATTTTGTGTTTTATGTTTTTTTTGTTGTTGTTATTTTTAATATAGATTCTCACAGGAATAAGACCAAGTACTGAAAGGTTCATTTTGCTCACAGGAATGCAAAGTACTAAGCTCACCCCAAAAAATGTAGATAAGTGTCTGGGGCTATATAGGAAGATTCGTAGCATTGTGAAGTTAAAGTGCAGAAAATGCAGAGAACTGGCTAATGTTTCTATGTAATTTTCTTTTTGTAGCAATATCTTTGGGGAGGAGAGGGTACAGAAGAGATTATTTGAATTGATCTAACAGCCTCTAGCTGTTAAAAGGAGCAATCCCACTCATTCCCCCTACCATTTATGGCTGCACAGTCTAACCCCACTCTTCCTCCATCTAATTTTCTGCTGATTGAGCCTGCTGAACTGGCTTACTTGCAGGGTCATACAAATAATAAATCCACTGCAATGGAAGGAGTGGGAATATGTGGCTGGGAATGAGGAGGTAAATAAGAGAGCCCCTTTCAGGGGCAATAAGCTCTTGTATAAACTTAACTATCTTGTTTAACTACATTCTAAGGGCTCATCTGAGAGCCGAGCCCTAAATATATGTGAAGATAATGCCCTGTTTTGATAAATTTGCAGTTTAGAAAGCATATTCTTCATCTTCATGTATTTGACTGTTTACCTCTCTGTAAGGTTTACAAGCATGGGACATCCAATAGTGGTCAAGGAATTAATTGAATCCGCTTTGGACTGTGTTGGTGGGCTGAGTTGGGAACATTTCTTTTGCCAGGCTTTATTTAAGTCACCTACTTTATTTTGGTTTGCATCCTAAAGTTAGAATTGTCCGTATAGTTTTTCCTTTTGTATTTTAAATACTTTTTGCCATAATGAAGGAAAATGCACTATTAAATATAATGTAATTATATCAGCTAGCAAATCTTTTTCTCCTGAATCATGTTTATTTGCTGTTTTAAAAGGTTTGCACAGTGCTAATATCCAGGATTAGTTGTTTTCCAGTATGTTCTCACATTCTTTGAAAGAAGCGATGATATAGATATATGAATGCACAAATGAGATTAAAAAGGTGCAAAATTCATGGGTGGAATCTGAGGTGATTTAATTTAAGAGAAATACAGCAGAGAGATGGATAGAATCACAATAAAACAAGGGTCAGTACTAATTTTGTCACTGAGCCGCCTGTGAATGTATGTTGCATAGAATTGCTTAAGAGACATTTTTAGAATTCTCTTTTTGCTCTGCTGTAAAATATCTTGGTACTTCCTGAATTACTAATGACAACCTGAAATGCAGAGTAGTATCACAACTCATTTTCAGTAGGCACTGTACTGCCTAGACTGTTACATTCCAGGATATCTTTAAAAGCCAGAATGAAGCAAGACTATTTTACATGAGGTCAAAATAATGCTTTATAAAAAGGGAAATTGACATTTGTGCTTGAGTTCTTCTTGGACCTATAGTGACTTCAACCCAAAAACATAATTATTTTCCTTTTACTTCTGTTCTGTGGGTCCATATGTGGTTGAAATGTTGTCACTTTTGAATACTGTAAACTGACATCTGTCCACTCTAATGTCATTCAAAGATATTGTGGCTTTAAAAAACATATTAAAGTTCATTTAATAATTAATAAGTCTCATAGCTAAGACTTACTTGTGTACCTAGTTAACACACAAAACACAGCTGGAAAAAGTGTTGCTTCTTCTCAGAGATGTGATTATATTTCAAACACTTGCTTTCCTTCTGCCCTTTCACAAGGTTTGAAGAGGCAAGGACAGATCTGTAGTGTCATTTAGGCGTGAATAAAACCTGAGCTAATATGATAAATTCTGTAAAACAGAAATGTAGATGCAGTGCTTGAGCGTGTAGTTTCACAAGAGTTTCTTTTAGTGTTAGTGATGGTTTAAGTTATCTCAAACCGCTCGTTTCTGCCCTCTCAGTCATGCCACTACAAATATTTTTGCAGCAGCAATGTGAACTATTGTGAATTGGTGCCTGTCCTGGGTTAAAGCTAACCCAAAAGATTAAAAAAAAATGTTTGAATCACTGATTCTGTTCTGCATAACCATGCAGACAGTTCTGCTAGATGTGTGACTGAGCAGACTGTTGTGGCTGGAAGGAATGGCAAGATGCTTAAGCTGGTACTTTCAATAAAAGAAATGTTTGTGAAACTATGGGTTAAGCCTTTGTGAAAGTGATTGTACTGTGTTTTTGTGGTGGAAAAAGAAACAGACTCTTTGCTGGTGAGAGGCAAATCAGAGCAGAAAAATGAGATGAATATAGCAATGGGAATAGCAGATAGGAAGGAGAAGGAGGTGTGAGTATGCAGAGCCTTAAAGCTGAGGTCAGACTGTAAATGTATTGTGTCTAGGAGCAGAAAGAGCTTAAAAATAAGAGTGATATTGTCTAGATGTGCCATGGTGAGTTGCAAAGAGTTCTCAGTCTAGAAGAGAGGAAAAGTATTGCAGTAACAGTATTTTTGTAATTCCATCACTTTACATATTTTGTACAAGCTTTAGCTGATAGAGTCCTCTGTAAGATAATCAGCTTTTGTTTAAAAAAAAGTCTCTTGTATGTTATGAATTAATCAACCTTATGATTGAAAATATTAACCAAGTGATTCCTGAATGGGAAAAAATGAAAAGAGGACACCATAGCAATGGGACTAGGGTTTAGCATTATTCATAGCCAGTCCTAGATAATTCTTCCCTAACAGCAGAATCTGTCTTCTGTCTTCTTGGGAAGAATACAATGTCAGAATAAGTGCTGAATGCGGAATGTCTCACACTTGGGCATTAGAATCACTTGCTAAAATGCAGGCTACTTTTAGGATTTTGTATGTAGTTCTCATGCAGGATCTCTACATCCCCATACCCACAAAGCTTGCATGTGCAGTGAGTGGGTTGGAATCATTACCAGGTTATCACAGAGTATGCATGATAATTCCACTTACTCTGCAGGTGCAGTTCAACTGCATGGGGAATATGCTTTAGGTTTGACATGCAGTATATCTGCATATGTCCCACAGCTGCTTTCCAGGTATCTGAAGAAGTATTTGGCTGCAAGTGAAACATGAAATGAATTATATCTGTTAGGTTTTTCATACAGAACATATAATTTAAATATATAATAATGAAAATTCTGTTTTGTACAGGATATCTCACAGCCCTGCACCCACCTGTTGAATCTTGGAGAGACCATTTCAAAATGAAGGTGAAAGGGCTGAAAAACATGGGCTTATGCCTTAAGATGACATTGGCTGCAGCATCTCTTTTAAAAAAGCTACAGCTGATAAAGCAAAGGGCTCAAAGGGACTTTTGTTTTTTTAAAGTATTTTTGGCAGAACATGAATGGAGATTTCCTTTAGAAGGAAATGTACATGAAATACATTACACAGTGTACTAAAAATGGCTGTCAAGAGAAACTTTCATAACACACCAGATATTCAGTGCTTATTAGAAACAAAATCAGCTTTTTCAATCTGCAGACAATGAGTGATCAGTGTGAGCCAGAACAAATAAACTAAACCAAAAGTATTCAAAGATATTGTTCACCAGGACAAATGCATGCATGCATCTGGCCACAAAGCCCTTTAAGCTTAGGGACAAATCAGCTAGCTGGGCATAAACACATTCTCCAGTAGAGTGTTTGATAATTTACAGAATTAGCAATCTTCTTAGGCAGGTCAGTACATTCAGCATCCAGCATGATTCTAAACATTCGAGAACTATTTTTCTGGATAGTTATTGTTGGATTCTATATCAAGTGGTGGTTGTGTCCTGTGGACTCTAAGCAGTTAATGATACCTTGGCAGATTCAGAATTAAGGGGAGAAGGTGCGACAAACTCCCTAAAGGAAAGATACTGAAATAGATTAGCAACATGAAACATTTTAGAAATTAGGATTCTCATTCAGTGACTTGGAAATCTGGGACCAAGCTACAAGCCCTTAATGCAACTTTTCCCATTTTCTGTTTATCCTTAGGGAATATGACTTTCTCCCTTTCCTTTTGTGTATCTGTTCAAAATGTTAGCCTTGAAAGTTTGGTCTTTTGACCATCATCTACTGTTCCCTCCTTGTCAATGATATTTTCACCCCATGGCGCTTTTTTTCCGTGGGTTCCTTTATAGACCATATATCCAAACCGCCTGCTTCAATCACACAGACAGGTCTCTTCCTTACTGGTGTTTATTTAATTTAATTTGGGGGCTTTTCAGTGTATGTTAAGTAGTATAGTCCCTTATAACATTGTTTTCTGCCTGTCCTTTGGCAGTGATGCTTGATGAGTGTGCCTTCTGGAGATTTTGCACAGTGGGCACAGTTCTTTGCAAAGAACCCTAAATATAGTAGGTTGCACTTTTAACACTGTTGTCTTTTAATTTCCTTGTGACTGTATTCTTGCTTTCCATCTTTCCCTTGTTTTCTTTCTTTTTTCTGCTTTAAACCCCTGCTGTTTCTTAACATCTCCAAAGCATTGAAAAGGTCAAATACTAGCTAATCTAATCTCTCCGCCCTCTCTTCTGCTTTAACAAAGCTTTTTAGCTTCCCCTCTCTCTCCTTTGTTTTCTTTTCCTTTCCTTCCCTTCCCCCTCCAAAAAATTCACCACTTCTATGTAAAAGAATTGCTCAAGCTGCAGTAGGAAATTCATTAATTGTGGCTTAACAGACAGAATCTACTGAGTTTTCCAGAATTACCTGTATATTGTTTTACTGGATTTGTACCTCCTGTTTAAATTATGCGTATGGGCAAGAAAATAGAGAGAAAGGTAGTTCAAGCTTTCCCCTCCTGATTTGTTTCTAAAGGAACAGATAGAATTCTTTTGTTTATCTTAGCAGAGTAACCTGGTGGCTGAATACAAATGCTATATTCTGTCTGATACACTTTCTAGGTTTTTGTCCTCGTTCTGCTAGCTAATGACTGAAGGTTTGTAAACTTTTGTTTTGCGTTTGGGCCACCATTTTCTTGAGTCAAGAGGATAGGACCTTAGGCCTTTTCTAGAGCTGCTTCTGCTTCTGTCTGCTGCATGCTGATTCTTTCCCTTAGGTCCAAGTGTGTCAGTTTGGCAGAGTTCCCAGTCACCATCAGCATTACTGCATTCCCAGAGTAAGGTCTTGGTTAGCACAAAGCATTGACAAATACTATGTATTTAGTTTTACTCTCTTGCTGTGCTTCATAGGGATTAGGATTTTAGTTTTTTGAATAGAATAATATTAGAGTAGAACAGTCCATTAATGAGAGTAAATGTTAATGGCTGATAGTCCTCTCTTATGTACGTTTGCTGCATGGACAAATCAAAATTTGGATATTTTTACATTGGGGGCTGGTATTTCTGAGTGGCATAGGGTTTTAGGGATACAGTAAAAAATAAACCTATCTTGAATCGTTTGAACTGTTAAAACTACTGCAAGTGTTCACTTTAATGTCACGCATTTCCAGTGTGTTCTTGCTGCTGTAGTGGGCTGTACGATTCCCTTTATAGCAGCACTGTTTCTGCTACATTCCTAAAACAGAACAAACTGCCAGTGTAATCCATGAGCCTTCCTGCTCTCTGCCCTGAAAAATGGTGCCAAAGCTAAAAAGGGAAAATGCTTCCAGCAGGGACTCCAGAATTACTTATGAGATGAACATTTATACTCTGGGCTCTTAATCCACTGGTGCAGACTAAAACACAAGTACACAAAAAATGTAAGCACAGTGATAGGATGGTTTGGCAGTTTCCCTGAGACAATAATTGCTATCTCAGAAATAATCTGAATTCAGTATGGGACAATGCAGAGTAGGTTTATTAATTTTATTGAGTTGCATAGGTATGAGTCATGTCAGTTCTCAAGCAAAGAGGTTTGTGTGTTAGAATGGTTATGTCATGAAAGGTGCTGGTGGGAGCTAAAGGAGGGGGTTAGTTTTATTTGTGGTGATTGTTTTAGGGATCATTAGCATTCAGGTAAAGTTAGAATGAAGTGCATATTTTGTTGGCAACTGGCCTTGATTTATGGGAGATGGTTTCCTGTAATTGCTTTTGCACTATCCTAGATTCTGCATCAAATCATTTCAGGAGTGTAAGAATGTTTATTTTGCTTTGGTTATTTTAGCTTGTTATTTGCTAATTATTGTTTTAATATTAAATCTCTCCCTCTACAACTCCATTTGTTTTTCTTTTTTTGCATAAATAATTCTTTGATAAAAGGCAATATGCTTCAGAATCAGCCTTTTCATCTACAGCTTCCATTGTAATTTGTTGATGGCTGTAGAATGATAATACCTAACTACCTAATACAGATGCAAAATTTTGAATACAAGTGTAAAGGCTGGTTGGGGCCTTTGTCAAAATTTGGCCTTTAAAATCTCCATCTGGAGTTATGCCTTTCTTCCTTCTTGGCATAGTGATAAATCCTCCCACTTTCACTGCATTAGGAAAACAAACTGAATCACAGGGTTTTGAGGAACAAAATGAAAGCATTTTTGAATAAAATGTTTGGGAATTGGCCCAAGATCAAACTGGTCGTTCATATGCATTGTATTCTAATTCAAGATTACGTGCCATTTTCTCATTTTGTTTCATTTGCAGAATTTTAGTAGAAGATAAAAGCTAAAACAAAAAATCTAAAGAGTTATACTAATGTTTATGTGAAAGCAGACTGATACCATACCGTATAGAGAAATCTATTTCTTTTTAGGGCCCATGTCTTAAAAAGTACCAAGTCCTACAGGGTTAATAGACAGGAAGCTGCAGCTGCAGCCGACTAATACGGAAGTCAGATTTTTGTTTAACTGACAGCCTTAGCAGGCCGAAAGGTGGGGGCCGGGGAGGGGGAGGAATTTGAGAATACAGTATCTGGTGTGATACTGAGATTTTTTATTATCCTCTGCAGCATTTTTATAAACAGGGAAAGCATGCATTGAATGCCAGCACTCTGTTTGACAGTGCATTTAAAGTTGTGTAATAGCTTTTTGTAGAAATCAGACATGAAGTTTTTCTTATTTAAGACTGTGCTTATCACAGTATCTAAAGAAATTACATTGTTGCTATATGGTTGCTACGATAGGTGTTAATATATTTAAATTCTGGAATATGAGCATTCTCTCTGAAATTTCAGTATTTAATTTTGGTCCGTCCTGTGCCTGTTCAGTTTCAGTGTTTTCTTTTCTTTGCAAAGTCTGGCTTTCTCTATGAGACACACTGCAGAATAGCAGCAAAGCAAATTTAACTTTTCGTTTGGAAAGAATAGCTTTTGTGACCTGGGCGAACTCTCCCTTCTGCAGGTTTAAAATATCCAAATGCCTTCAGTAATGACATGTTGAAACACATTTGCTCAGGCAGGCAGTTTGTGATCACTTCCCTCTGCTTGAAAATCTGTGTATTTTCTATGAGGAGCCCGCATTTGGGGTTTCTTTTCAAGTTTCTCTTGCTGAAACGGGCCTAGCTTAGCCTGTCTTCTCTATGCACAGGATGGCTCCTGCTTGCCAGAGCTGCACAAAGATAATCGCTCAGGAAGTGTTTCAGCCAATCCCCTGAAGCTTTACATTCGGATTTACCAAAGTAGCCAATCCAGGATTAGCTTTTATTAGGAAGACAGATCATCAAGCTGAAGTGCCAAGCCCTTTCTGTCTGAGTACTGAGAGCCTGTCCTCCATGTTTTATAAGTATTGACATAACACTGTGTTAACAATGCATCCACAGAGGTAAGCCTTACTTTTTACATTTTTTTTTCTCTAAGACCTATGAGTTGTGGGTTGAGAGTGTGATTCTCTGTGATTTGTTGTGCAAAACTCACACCACAGCACTTTATTAAGTTGAAACTGTTTAAATTTGCTTTCTTGGGTCACATGGTTAGTAGCCATTAGCCACAGCTTTATTTTGCAGACTGGCAAAACCTTGGCATACCTACTTCTTCACAGGAGGATGGTGTTTTTAGAGTTTATCAAGATCCTGGTATTCCAAAGAAGCTTTCTCTCTCTGAGCAGTTTGCCAGCACTATTGTCTGTTGTGTCACATGCCTGCTGAAGAGAAAATGGAAGCTAGGGAGCAGATGCATTTAACTGCCCTACAGGGAGTCAAGCAGGGATAATGGCAGACAGAAGAACAGGCAAGTTTACCTTTCTAAACAGTGAATGGAACAGCTAAGATAAGTTATCTCTGAGAAAATATGGGATTTTTAAAAACCTAGACATCAGCAAAAAGTGCTAATGGCAGATTGTAGATATTGGGCCTAGGTGGTGGTGTGCTGTTGCATCATGTTTTTTATGCAGCTTATCTTAACTTAAAATGATTTTTGAACTTTTTTTCTTGCAGGAATAATTAATACAATGTGTTTCTCTTTCTGAGGGACAATGTATGGTTAATATTTTGTTCCTTTAAAAGGGAGTTTTTATGCTGCAGATTTTGGAAATAGGTTGCTGCTCAATAAAATGCAGCAATACATCTGTTTACAAATCTGATTCTTTATGGAAAATGTTTTTGAACTGTTAGCTTTCTTCTTTTACATAGTTCAAATAAACTAATGTACCTTTTATCTGTGCCTTTTTGTTTTACACTGTACCAGCCACAGTTCTGTGTTGTGGAGTCCAGAGGATATAAAATCATGTGTGGTTCATGACAGTAGTACATGTTGTTCGTTCTTGTTTTTTGCCTTTTTTTTAACTTTTGGTTTAATGCTGCGTAATTATTTCAAAGAATTCCTTTTTGATCAATTCCCAAATCTGCCAGCCTGTTGTATCTTCTTAACTGGAAAAATGAGATGGGTGCTTGAACAGTTGGTAAGTAAGCAGCATGCTACTCTCTGAACATTTTTAATAGTTTTCCAAACATTTTGTTTTTAGTGGGTCAGTTAGTGCAGTAGGTGAAGTAACGTTAGTGGTTAGTCATATAAAAATTCAGGAGATTTGTTTAGCATCCATTTTAAGGGACTTGTTCATGTAAACTGCTCTAATTTGAATGCACTGTTTTTTTGATAATTTGCTTCTAAAGTTTGAAGCTTATACTTCCTGTTTACCTAAGGCCAGTGAAAAATATTCTACTTACTCTTTGTTCATAGATCCTTAATTACCATGCTTGTAGGGTAGAGCACAGTTTGGTCGTTCCTTAGGCTTTTGAGGTGTGATGAATGTGCTAGTACTCAGCAATGAAATGACCTTAAACAGTTAAGTAAATAATGCTTAATGAGCATGTGTTTTTGATAGTATACAAAATATAATATCAGATAAACTTGCTTGATTTATAACTAATTTTAAACGTTTTGTGCCCTTTATTGACATTTTAATTGCAACACTTGCATGCTTGTTTTAACAAAACGCTTTTCACTGAACACCAATACAGTTATGAAAGCAGAGCAGGGATGCTCTTTGGTGCTTTTAATGTAATTTTTGCATAGTTTTTAGTAGTCCACATGCATTCATGATTTTAAGAAAGAACTTTGATCTAAGGTGGCTTTGCAAATGACAGTTACTAGGCACTGATACTTGCTAACTTTTATAGAAGGTTGCCATGTATTTGATAACATTCTGTAACCTAGCCATATACCTCTGGTTACTAGTTTGCCAGGATGAATATATTTCTCTGAATATCTCACTTTTCTTCTTTCCACCCCCCCACCCCCCCCCACCCCAAAGGATTAGATGATAAGAATGCCTTGTTCAGTTCGCAATCTAAAACACTGCTGGATTGTACCCCTGAGTTTCATGTGATAGGAGTTTTGTATGCACCTTTATTGCATTTTTCAGCATAGAGAAAGGTGCTAACACAGCTAGGAAGTTATTCTGGTTTTTGTTCTTCAATTGCTAAAAACAGAAATTACATTTGGACATAATTTCCATAGCAGTAGTTCATACACATTAGCAGTTTGCTTTGAGTCTTAAATATTGCACAACATTATATTTGTTTAATATGAGGAAGCAGGAGTAAGTGATCTGCAATCAAAAAGCTTGTATTAAAATGGCTCCCACAGGTTTTGTTAAACTAGGATCTGTTTCAAATCTGCACCTCCAGACACATTGCTGACAGTGAAGCATATTTGTATAAGCTGCCCTTGTGCATGTAATGAAACGTAGCATCGTGAGTCTGTTAAAGTTCACTATTTTTAATCACTCAAATATAATTCTTTTATAGTTCACAAAAAATAAATGTCTGCATTGCAGCAAGATGTCCGAGGCAAGGTAGAGACAGCAGTGTTGTTTTACAGATCAGCCCAATCGCGCTGCTCCATGGAGTGCTTGAGCCAATAGAAGCAGAGGGTAGGTTAAAGATTGACAATTGCAGTGGCAAGACTGAGAAAGGCCTTCTGGAAATTTCTACCATCTTTGTTCCATCTAAGTAAAGCAAATTCAGCCAAGCTGAAGAATTTCATATATTTTTGGTGCTTTGTCAAGGTATGATGTTATCACTCACTTTCATAGATTGCATAATAAGACGCACTCTGTGCTGTTTTTCTGCTGTTCAGGACAGATAGAATGTGGGGTTTTGTTTAAGTGATAGACACAGGGGAAGAAAAGAGCACGTATTCTTTCTACCCAAGATTTTGCAGGGCTGGGTCTTGTTAATATCACAATTAAACAGAACATGTATGAAGCAATGTAGCTGAGGTTTATTCAGCTTATAGTAAATGGCCATTATTCTAATGTAACTAGGAGTTAATCGTATAATTGCACTTTAAATTTTCTGGCTACTAAAGAGGAATTTGAATTGCCCAGGATGAATATGATTAGCCATTATTATTTAGTGCCAACATCCAGTTACTTTTGTAATTAGCTGGACAAAGAATGCAGTGGGGGAAAAACAAAAGAGTGATCTGGATTATAAATTACAATGAAAACAGTGGCTTTTTAAAAGCTACATGCCTCTTTCATTCTTTGCAGACAAACTGTTTTAGTTGGAAGCTAAATAGTGCTAGGGAAAAACTGAGTGACTTTTTAAGCAAATGACACTACTTAACATACTGAGAATGAAAAAAGTGCAGAGTATAAACCACTCCAAGTGTGACATTTCCCTCCCCCTCCCCCCCCCAATCAGGCAGGAATATTGAAATGTTTGCAAAAACCTAAACTGAAACTAAAGAGGCATATACTGAAAGGGACTTCATGTTCAAAAATCAGAAATTGGTATACAGATTTTTATCTCTATATTAGTGTCCACAAACTTCATTTGTCTCTTCTTCCTGAGCCGTCTCCCATTGTGGGATATCAGTTTTTCTTGATTTTTTTTTTCTTTGTTTTCAAGTGTATTGGCCATGTGGATCCAATAGCTGAAAAGTAATAGGTCATGGTCAATTTTCCATAGTAATAGTGCAGCTCCAATGTAATTGGCTAAGGGGTGATAAATCTTCGTAAAAGATCCCCTCCTCCCAGTCTGGAATTCAAGGTATTAATTTGAATCCCTTAAATATCTTGAAGGTTGGACATAAACCTTTGTCCAAATAGAATGTAGTACTGTTCACTAGGCCAGCAGTTTTCAACTTTTGTTATTTGTGGATCCCTAACATTTTTCCCATGGGCATATGAATCCCACTCTAGTGAATTTAAGCCAATTAGAATAGATTTGATTTACTTAATTATTGTTTGCAAACCCATTAGAAGTAGTCTATGGACTTTGAGGGGTCTGCAAACCACAAATTGAAAACCATTGTAGTAGGCCATCTAGCTTGGCCCTTTAAAATGGGTTTAGAACTTTTTTTTTCCCCATATTTATTAACAAATATGTCTTGTATTCATGGGTTAAAGTCTAACTTAGAAATAGCTGCATAGAAACTGAATTTTATTTATTTGATAGAAGTTGTCTGTCATTTGGAGCTTAACCCTTTATTGCCAGTTGTCATGGTACCTGGGTTTCATACTGTGGGATTAAAGCCATGTTATAACAGGATGTTAATATCCTTAATATAGCCAGTATAAACCTTTGTTTTCAAACAAGATTGTTCTCAAATTAAGTTGTTAGGTTCTGAAATCTTTAACTATTCTGGTTGCCTTGCCTGGGCCTCAGCTCTATAGTTGATAGCCTACAGAGGACTGTGTGTCACCAAAGGTTTCCCTCCCTCCCCTGATTTTCTATTTTGTGGAGCTAGTTTAAATGTACACTGAATAAGAATAAAGTTTAAAAAGAATCTAAGTGGTCTTTAAATTAAAAAAAAAAATTTTTTTTTGCTTTGCATTTTGTCAGAAGTGGCTAGCTTAAACATTACTGTATGTATATAGCTGAACAAGCATTTTGTGTATGTTAAATGCATAATACAAATTGAGCATTTTGCAGGGGATTCTGCAAAAGGAAACATAAAATATGAGAGACTCAAACCGGAGAGTGAATCTAAAATTGAGCGATTTCCTTAGTAACCTGTGACTTCACAAAACTCCCTGTCTTGTGCCTTTTTAGTTAAACATTTGGATGTCAGGTGTCCTTTTGTCATACTTTACCATTTCTGATATTTAGATGCTTGCTTCGAATATAGCACTGCTGTTTAAACAAGAGATACTGTTATTGAATAAACTGCTACCATTTTAGCTACAGTACAGGAATGAGGCAGTGCAGTGCTGTCAGACGCCATTTTAAGAATCCTGCATAAATAGCATAGCTACCGATGAGTAAGAGACTGTTATAGGTGAGTGCTTATACAAAGCTGCTATTTATTCAGCAATGGCATGCAAATATTTTTTTCAATTTTTTATTGAATGCAGTTTTTTGAAATCATTATTTATATTTGCTACTCACAAATGTGATGTGGGAGAGACAGGAATTATCTTAAGGATGAAATTCAGTTTTAGTGCTTATAGTCTTAAATCAGTGTTTTTTGTTTTGTTTTATGTTAATTAAAAGGAAAAAAATAATTCCATAAATATATAGTTCTTGAATTTAAATTAATATGTTTATTCCCATATGTAGATCTAGTCCGTGTATGTGGGCATTGGCTGTTTTGAGTGGTTTTCCATATCTGTCAGTTTTTCTTGGTTAAATGTCAAGGTGCAGTAGTTCATCTGCAACTTTTAATTGCTCTTAGTTAATATAGATTAGAGCAGTCTTAAATATTTTTGTGTATGTACATTTTTTCAGGTAAGTACTACTACTGCAGGAATGATTTTCCTAAATAGAAAAGTCAGTATTTTATTTATTGCTCTGAAATTTGAAAAACTGAATTTCATTAAAAAAAGCTCTTTTTAGTGTAATAAAGAACATGTTTTAAATATCATGCAGATAAGTTCCTTTTGCATTTTTTAGCTAAGGATCAATGAACCCTGTATGTTTGTCATCCTTATTTTTTTTTTTCTTTTTGTCCCCCAAAATCCCTCAAAAGAATAATCTGCACCCCATCTCCCCTCATTCAGACATGTTAAAATAATTTGTGTGAAACAAGTTAGTTTTAATATTAAGAAACAAAATTTCATTTTTTTTTTTTAGTAAGCCTTGTCAATATGAGTATGGGAAGTTTTAAATGATTAATGTGTGTTCTAGTCAATTGACAGTGAAACTGGCAAAGCTTAAATTTCAATTATTTTCTTAAAATATGTTCCTCTGTGTTCATTAATTTTAATAAGGAAATAAGAGTAGCTCTCAGAATGATACAAGCTCAGCTAGGCACTTAATTGAGTATATACCAGTATTGTTTCTGATCCGCAACCTCAGGGCATCACATTCATAATACACATGCATAATAGTAATGCATCCTGACTGAAAGAACAGCTCTCAGTCCTGCAAAAATGAAATCTCTTCCAAATGCAACTCTTTAGAATGGTCTACTTGAGCAAACAGTTACTGTTTCCGTAGAAGTAGATGTTTGCACTTATTTTGATGCTCTTTTTAATTTTCTTTTTATTTTGTTGTGGGTAATAGTAAGCTGTCATTAAGGACCTGTTTTTCTTGAATTATTTCACTTGAAATCTTTTGGTAATGAAATTTCTGGGGTCGGAAGTTTGTGATGTTTAAAGCATTTTCAGAATATTACTCATATTGGTGGAAGGTGCAAAGGTGAAGAGATCTTTCAGCTTTAGAAAAGTTAGTGTAAACTTGCTCTGAATTGCTAGCCTTTATTTATAAACTTCAGTCTTTAAGATTACCACTATAGTCATCGCTGCCCCCATTCAAACAATGTCATGTTGTGCAAGTCATAATACATTACAGCACATAAAACAATGGGAGATGCTTCTGAGGGTCAGCATGAGTTTTAAATATCTTTTATAACAGTGTTTAATACATTTATTTAACTCCTCTCCCTCTACAACATTTTGAATTTTTCAGAATAATCTCAGTAATTTTCTAAGGACACAGTCTGTGCCCTTAAACAATTGAGTGAGATGACTTGTAGCAGAGAAAATCTAGATGCAATCTGTTCTCTAAGGCTCGGTATTCCTAATATAGCAGGTATTTGTTGATTTTTGGTTTAGTTATGGGTGAAGCAGAGAGGTGCATATGTTTGTACAGGATATGTGTACCACCATCGGTAACAGAAATCAAGAACATTTGTGTCTAATGGTGAATGCATTTTTTATTGTTCTTTTAAACTTAACATCTTTGGAGAAGCTGTCTTCAGACCTCACATATGTCTGACTTTTATATGATACATCAGAGAAGTGTCAAGTTAAGATATTTTGTTATCTTGGAACTATTTTTGAAGCTTTTTTTTGTCTCTATAGATATATTGAAAGAACGCTTTAGAAGGTGATGAAGGAGCTGGTTGAATTTCCTAACTTAGATGGGGAGAAACAGATTTAGAGCTGAAAAAACCTTACATACTGTAGCTAATGTGTAGGAGTCCTGACCTGTAGTATTCCCCCTGTGCTAGATTTGGGGCCTCAGGTGCAGAGTGTCCTGGGTCAGCTATGTAACACCCCGTGCTACTTCAGTCTGGGATGTACAAACAATTTCTGCTACTATGTTGCTGTATAGATCTGCCATACACGTTTCTCAGCCAGGACTCTTGCACAGCTCTGTGCCGCTTAATACTGACTTGTAGCAACTAATGTATCCTTCTTGTCTCTTGTATCACCTTCTGCTAAGGTTTGGTGAGCTGAACAAAATACCACCTGATACATTTGGATGAGTCTGGAATGTCATGATTGATTTAACGAAACTTAAGTGTGAGCTGCTGCCAAAAGGGTATTTCTCTTTCCTCTCTCCCCCCTTCCCCACAGGCAGTGCGCTCCCATTTCCTCTTTTCTGTATGGCACTACTGCTCATGCAGCTGCACAGTGAGCTAATCACAGAACTCATTCAGTTAAAATTAACATTTGATTTTTTGGAACATAAAGTCAGGGGTTGGGAAGTCCATTCCTCTTAGAAGCAACCTGTGTAAAACAATCCTGAGACTTCAAACAGTCTTGTAATGGCTTGTATGTTGTAATCTGTGGCTGAACCTGGATCTATATTTTAAAAGCAGGTAATGCATACAGCTAGCTTACTTCATTGTCGATAGAATTAGTTTGTATTGTTACATACTTACAAGTTGATTTTTTAATAGTTTTTGTTACAGTTTGGTGATAATATTGAAATTGGGTTTTAAAGGGGGAGGGAGAGAAAAAAACCAAGGTACCATGGGAAGAGAACAATCAACCCATCCTGTAAGCCCATCCTTTCCCATTGCTTAGTACCCATTGGAAAGAGAATGGGCAGAGACAA
Organism: Apteryx rowi; assembly: GCF_003343035.1. Classification (NCBI taxonomy): domain Eukaryota; kingdom Metazoa; phylum Chordata; class Aves; order Apterygiformes; family Apterygidae; genus Apteryx; species Apteryx rowi. The sequence goes on along the minus strand of NW_020447195.1, from coordinate 1,540,482 downwards.
GTGGTGCATGAAGTGTTTGGTGTCTGCAATACACTGCCAGGTTCTCTTTGCTAGAGGCCCTCTGGGAAAGGGTGTAACGAATGTGCAAGTATAATTGATCTGCCCATGCATTGTAAATTGGGGAGCCTTGTAATATGGTCAACTATGCTATGCATTTACCAGCATTCTGGTCACGTGGGTGCCTTTCCTTCTTCCTGGAATAAACTGCATGGCCACAAACTGGGAGATTGGATACTAGTAGACTAGAATTTCTCTTCATTGTTTCATGGCTTTAAACAGCTTAATTTGTAAATTATTGATACATATGAATGAGAAGTATAGAATAAAGTTTTCCAGAATTGATGGGCCTTCTCAGCTTTGGGTCTTCCATACATTGAACTTGGTTCACTTATGTTTAAACATTTTGCTGGCATAACTGTCCTGTTTAGAAATATGAAAGCAATTTCAACCTAACCCCCCTGGTAGTTGATAGCTGATTAAAAGTAGTTTTGACAAATACCAGTCAAAAGTCTTTCTGCTGGTAAGTTTTACTTTGTTTAGGGAACTATTTTAACTTATACAAAACTCTTGCTAATATAAACTGTTTGTCCACCTGGAGAGTTTTTCTGTTTTAAGTATGACCAAGTCCTCGGTGTTGTTTCAGAGCCTTGATTAACTGTCTCAGGCAGATATAACCACAGCGGCTAAAGCAGAGGTCTCTAGCTGTTCTCTTTGCCCCTGTGCTAGAAATATCTGTCCCTACAGCTGAGATGGCTGAATGGAATCTGTCTGCCACAAAGCAGCAATAGTTCACAGTCTACCATATTAATGTAAGTGGTATCTGTGAAAACTTACATTAACAAACTAGGCAGTAAATTGTCACTTCTGAGGAAAAGGTCTACATCCTGTTTGGCTGTTTTGCTCTTGTAGTATTAATGGACAGCTGTGATACCTGCTTCAGACACCATAACTGCATTTGTCTATAATTTTGAATTTGGGCTTGCTTCAACCCCACGTTTTCTTTATCTTTCATCTATAATAGTCAAATCTCAAAAATTGTTAACCCAATACTTATTCTAGTTCTTTTTCCTCTCCATTCTACCTTCCTTCCCCAGAGTTACTGAATTAGCAAAATACAGTGTGTTATTTTCTTGATTGGCATCACTGGCAGAAAGTAGAATATCAGCAAGTCAGATATAGTTTGCCATCTAATTGTTGTTTAATCCTACCTGGAATAAAATAAAACTGGCTGTATAAGATTAGATGGTTGAATGATAACAACTCTATTCTGTTTATTCTTTAGATAATAGTTGGTGTAGTTGTACTGCCAATAAATCATAAATATTTGTTTTTCTGTTATACAGTCTAGTTTCAAAATGCTTGAAATTATTTATTTAAGAGTTTTTGAAATTGCATGTTAGGTACTAATTTTGCAAGTTGTTCTGTTTTGATAAATCATTCCTTCTGCTAATTTGTTCACTGATGCTGGTGAGCATTTGAACATTATCAGGAATCTGTCCACACAGTTTATGGAGGCCTTACATTATGAATTATGAGAAAGAGAAGTTCTGTTTGTCTTAATCTTCAGTACATGTTCTTTATTATGAAAATGTTACCTTTGTAACAGGTAGCATGCAGCGTGCATGTGGACCAGGACTGTTTCCCTACATGTTTTGATCAGTGTAAACTCTGGCAATTAAGAGATCTTTGCTTTCATCACAAATATCTTAACACAGTTGTGTTTGACAATGTTATTTTCAACTTCTATATATGAATTTGGACACGGGAATAATACAGTCCAACACTCCTCTAATTCATTCTTTTAATTCTTGCAGCTTGGCTGAAGAGGAAATAAAGGCAGAGCAGGAGGTGGTGGAGGGGATGGATATCTCTACTCGATCCAAAGGTGAGTGAGGAGGAATATGTCATCTACATTCTACAACACAGAAGACTATGTGTAAAGCAGGATAGTGAAACTGTATAATCTGCTATGAAGTTAATCTGGAGTAAAGATTTGTATTTTTTATAATGGCTACTGACCTAGTTAATGGAAAACAATATTATATCTTAATAAGTTTTTAAATTTTTGCTTAGTTTTTATTATATTTTGCAATTCCCCCCAATCCCCCACTACATTGTTATTTCTGGTTTATGAATAACAAACTTTGGTTATGTGTCTGAAAAAATGTCAACCTCTTATATCATCTCATTGATACTGGTTTCCTTTGAAGTACTTCTAAACTTGCAATGTAGGAGAAAGTAATAATAACAAGGTGGCATTTCCTATAGTAACTAGTCCTAATTACCCTAAGAACAAACAAGAACATTAATATTTCTGTTTCCACTAAAATGGTCCATTGAGCAGTACTTATTTCAAGGACTGTCATGGGTTCATTCTGTTATCCTGACATGAACTAAAGTTGTTGGAATTCTAGGGGACTGAGAATCTCCATCCCTCTGGTTTCTGGGGTTTTCCATATGATTGAATTACTATAGGCAAATGCTGTTCTCTCTCAGTGCAAAGAAAGCCTAATGCTTATATCAATGTAGATAATCCCACTCTCTTTTGGAGTTGGGGGACAGAAATGCCATTCAGCCAGAATACTTATGCCTAATAATGTCTACCTCAATTCATTGTAATTGGCAACCAGCTGTCTTTCCATTCCCCATTGTACTGGACTTTGTGGCTCAGTTTACCTGAAAAGCCATTTCTGTAAAACCATGGTAAGGAGTAATACCATTCTGCTTAAATTCTGGCACATACTCACTTATTCTTCACATTTCTACTACAGAGATCATAGCCTTGTTAACTCTAACTGTGTAGATTTAATTTTCTTGAAAGCATGGCACAGGTCATCTGCAGTCCACTATTCTAATTAAGGAGTTTGGATAGACAACATGGTTATAAAATTACATTTAGGTCCTGTCTGTGCTGATGGACAGCAATTTGCTTGATCCTTTTCTCGTGGCATGGTTAGAAGACAGTTAGATGATCAAAAGAGATGTACTTGCTCCTTGTGGCCCCTTTCTTCTTGTCCTTTTCTCCCTCCTCTGTATGTCAGTCTTGTTTATTAGTCTCCATCCCTCTGCTGCTTTGGATGTTTACTTGTCTCCATGTTTCAGTTTATTAAGCCAGCAGAAAATTAACTGCTTTTTTGTTGCTTTAATGATTGCTGCTAAAGGGGGGATTTTTGGTCCTCCCTGCTCCCAGCTTTGTACTCCCACCACTTCCTCTGTGACGCTTGTCAGATCCCAGCAACTTGAACCTTCTAACCAACTTAAAAAGGGAAACATCCTTTGGCTGCTTTAGTGACCAGTTTGTCCATGAAAGAGTTTGATGAGTACCAGAACCCGATGAAGGAGACAAAGGGGATCATTAGGTTCATTTAGCTGTCCATGAAATCTCACCATCAGTTAACTTTAGAAAGACTTTGGCCCAGATGTAAGTACTAATAAGAGTTTCACATGTATCAAGTGAGCTAACTTATTGCTTATGTCCCACTGAGATATTCTGTATCTAAAAATCATTTATGAATATGATAGCTATTTGTATAGATGGCTGCATTTTAGCACTGTTGCTTTACTGCGCTCAGAAGCAGATGTATGATCCATACAACAGATTGCAATTCCCTTGCATCAGTTCTAGTGCTGGTCTGACCTCAAGGTGAACTGTTTCAATGAATTAAGCCCACAGGAGACTTTTTGCTTTTTTTTGTGGAGTTAAGATGAATTTTCCCAAGACACTGAGCTGTTTTAATACCTCATTGTCATTAAAAGGGTCAGTCTTTCATCTTCCCACCCCTACTCTCAACCATGTGATCTTGCTGCTGCTTTTGGTTTGGTTCTGGTGCTCATCCGATCCCTTGGTGAGTCAGTTTGACAGAAAATGACTCATGTTTTTATACTGTCAGCAGAGCTCCCTGAACCAGCTTATAGGCAAGCCCTGGTAGCAATTGAAAGGGAAGTGCTTTGGAAGAGAAAGACAGAATCACCACAGTGCTAGTTTAGATTTAGTGCTAGTTAGTTTAGGTCTTTGTCGGACAAGTACCACCATGGTAAAGATAAAGCTTAACAGAAGTGGAATTAATGGAATGATAATAATGGAATTGATGTTTATTTAACTAGCTACTAATTTATTTTAATTGGTTTGTTAAACTTGACATGTATGTCGGGGAAAACCCGTGTCAGCACCATCTTTGGGGCAAAAACAACAACAAACCAACTCAAGCACTATCAGGTATGTTTTTTGTCAGTGAAGAAATGATGTACATTGTAAAGAAATCTTGAGACTTACCTTTAAGCCATCTTTTTTTTTATTGTATTCCTACTCTAATTTATGAATTTGTGGTAGAACTTTATACTAGTTGAATGTGTAGTTTTGCGTATAAAATAAAAGGGAATGATAGTTGATCAGAAATGTCATCTGCTTAATGCAAGAGTTGTTCACATTATAGGCCAACTAAAATGAATCTCTCTGGGGTTCTGTAACTTGGATTGAGGTAAGTTTCTCTGTTAGTTCAGTACAGTGCTACTGCAGTACAAAAGTTAAAAACAGAATTTTGAAACAGTTGTTATACAATATATAAGGCAGAAAAAGTGCAACAAGGTTCTAAACCTGTTTGATGGGAAACTCTGTTTCCTCTTGTAACATTAAGCTTGTTCAGAATTTTGCTTTTTTAGAAAGGATGTATATGAGGAAATTGACCCTATATAGACAAACCTTTAAGGGAAGCATACAGCTCTGCTTGGTTTGTTTGGGTTTTTTGGTGGTCTGAGAAGCCTGTGCAGGAAATAAATCAGTGACATTGTATAACTTCACACTTGTCATGAAAAAGCTGATCTGCTGCAAGTTCATAGCCTAACTTGCTTAGTAATAGTTTGTTCATACGGATATGTGAGGTCCCATCTAAAGAAAGTTGTGCCAAAATGAATTAAAGTGCTTCAAAATCAATTAACCTGATGCAGACCTCGTCATGAACATTCTTGTTTTGGTATAAGCAGCTTAACTTTAATTGATATAAATCAGTTCCAACTCAATTTAAGTTAAGCTGAAATGTGCATTGTTTGATCTATAATAAGGGTGTCAATGTAGCCTTTTGAATTGGTTTAAGTAAGGTGGTGGTTTCAAAGCAGCCTAAGCTGGTCAAACTGCTGGATGCTGCAGGTTTCTCCGCTTCCTTCCATAGCTAAGCTGGCAGGAAACTAACCAAACCATAAAAAGTGAATAGTTTTCTATTAACTTAGGGTGCTGAAATGGCTTGGTAGACTGCCAGAGTTGCTGTAAGAGAGAAGGCAGGAACATACCAGTTGGGTGCAGGAAGTGTAGAGCTTTGGCAGCCAGCATTTATATCAGTTGAGGTGTAATGAAGCTGGAGCTTAAAACCATAGCTAAGGCCTCTTATGCTCTAGAATGTGCTATATAAGAGTGATTCTATAGCAATAGGTGAGAGCTATGCAATTCTACACCCTCATCTCCAGGTACATATTTTTACCTCTTTCCTATGCTGGCACTGACGCTTTTGCTGCCTCATAGTAAGCTGTATCAAGAAGCTGATTAGTTGAAAATTGGTCACTTTTTTTAGTATTAGTTTTTGTCTGCATCATGAACTGATTAATCGTGTGATTGCGCAGAAGCACCTGTCTGCAAAAAGCTGTGGGGACAGACATCTGGTGGGGTGGGAAAGGGAAGAGGGGAAGGCAAGTTACCATAGCAGTTCTGATTTAGATCTGCTTAAGCTGTAGATATGCAACATTACTCAAGATAAGATTTTGAATTATGCTAGTTGTAGTGAGAACACCTGCGGAAGATCTGGTGAGGAGTCAGTGACTGGTAGAGTGTGTGGTGGCAGGCCCAATGTGTGAAACTACACACTGACCAAATTCCCATCAGGGCCAGGCATGCATATTCCATTTTGTCAACAACATCTAGCTGCTTCCCGGGCAGTAGCAACTCAAGGTTAGCACAGCTGAGATAAGGAAACAGTTCTAGTAGATTTAAGGGGCCCTTATGAACAACGGGGGAAGTCCTGTCAGCGGGTCCAGCCTGTGCATCCGACCTGTACCTCCAGCAGCCTCCCATTGGCGAACTCCTCGCAGTTCCCACGGCTCCCTGTGCAGTCTGTAGTGCAAGTCCTTTATTAAATCTATCCTGTTTAACCCCTTATGAATCTTGAGTGTCTCTCTCCACCGGTATCTGACCCTCTCTTGCCCGCCTTGCGGTCACACTATTTTTGATCGAAATAAGAAGGCATAAAGAATCTGAGAACTGGAAATGAGAAATGATGTCTTAAAGAGAATATAAGGAATCTGAAAACACAGAACATAGTCAGCAGATGATAGCTATTTAGCAAAGAAGAAAGGCCATGGATAGATTATTATAATATTTAGTCATCTGCATATGATATATCAGTGAGTCTGACAGAAGCATCATGCTATGCTTCTGTTCCAGCCCTGTGGACTTCCTTTTAACCTTGTTTAATAAATATGTCAAGATGGGGCTTTCAAGGCTTTCTGGAGAACTTTCTGAGCATTTCCAGGTTGTGGTTACACATCCTAACCAGCTTTATTTTTTGGCTAATGCAGTTCTGTCTTCACTTCCACTTGTTCGCTTTTAGAGAACAGTAGACTCTTCACTGAGCTTTCTCAGCCTATTAACTTGGAAGATTATTTTTGTTAGGTTAGTTTTCTGCCAGTTTATCTAGTTACCTGCTGACAGCAGTTAGCTCTGGTGGAAGATGGACTTCCATGTAGGTTTCATGGATTTCAGCCATTAACATAACTATTTGCCTGTCTAGTGACAAGTTGTCACTAAAAAGGAGCTTTTTCACTCTCTACTTCCCATCCTTAGCCATACATTCCTCATGCTCCCTTTGCAGCTATGCTGGTGCTTACCCAGTCCTATTTTGAGCTGGTTAAGGACTTGTGTGTATAAGCAGTTTTCTACCTGCCTAGCTCCCTGAACTAGATTACTAAGGAATTGGATAGACATCATTGCTGGGAGCAGACTTACCCCTGTCAGTGACAGCTAGTCATTAGATGGTTTTAGCTGTATCATAAAACCATATACTGAGACACCGCTACTTGATGGTGAGAATTTGACTTGTACAACTTGGACATTGCTGCAAGTTTGTGTTGAAGGTTTTGGTCTTAGGGGTTTGTCACAGCGATAAATGGTTGTATGTCTCTTCAGATATTTTGAATGTGAATGCAAAATGACTTGCGAAATGGGATTCCCCGAATAAATTACATATTTTGTAACAATTTCATAATAGTACACTGTGTATCAGTTTTCTGTGCAGTGATACCAAGTATTTAATCACACAGAGATGAGATTCTCACTCCAATGTGAAATGTAATTTGAGAATGCTCCAGTGAAAAGTAGTACAGCCTGAGGCTTTTGTCTCTAACGAAGAGGCCTTGTTACTTAATAAACGACAGGGGGTCTTCAAGAGCGCCTTGGGGCAGTAAGTCTCCCTAAAGCTGGAGTGTAGTTTATAAACAGCTTATTTCTCTTGTATTGGAAGAGGCTGGGAAGTGCTTCCTATTCTGTATCTTCCAAAGTCCTACATTGTAGAAACATGTAATGGTGTTTTTTTGTACTTGTGCAAAACTGTAATGTAGGAGTTCATCAGGATTTACACAACTATGGCTTACTTCAGTTATTTATTATATTAAACAACTAGATTGGGTTAATTACATCAGCTGATGTTCCTTGAGTGTAAACTAGGCTTTGGTGGTTGCAACTGCATCATATTTTAATATTCTGGCATGAGTATAAAATGCTTCAGAGTTTGAATACAGTTTCTGACAGATTTATCTATGTTTGGTTTTTTTTTTTAAGATAATAGAGCTTGTTATAGTATAACAGGTAATGGGTTTGAAAGATCATAAATCTGTTAGCAATCATTCTGGATAATAAATTAATATAACTGGGAGACCTCACAGTTCTGGAATCGATGCACGTTATTAATTGAAGCCTGTTTTATCAAATCAGACTGTAATGTTACTGACACTGGAGTTAGTGTTGCCCCTTTCTCTCTCAGAATTCTTCATCGATTTTCCCCCACGCCATATAAAATATGTACAGTTCAGGATCTTTTAAGGGGTAGGAAGGAAGGGAGAAATGAGAGTCTAGGTGGAAGGCAGTTTTCTGCTTCTTTTTCTTGTTTTTTTATAAGAGCATAGTTCAGCCTACATTTCTGTGGGGCAATGACTGCTTAAGCAGTCTTTATTCACCCTTGGCTACTGATTCCTATGCTCATGCTGCCTTCTCTTTTATGCTAGTCCAGCTGTTTCTTCCAGCCATGAAGTGAACTCTTTGGTAAACTGACTTCATGAATTTTTTGTTTTCTTGTTCAGTTACATTTGGTCTAATTTAGTTTCCTGATTTGGTTTACCAAGTGCTGGCACAAGTCATCATAATAAAAGCATGGGATTAGGAATGAACGTTGGGAGTAGGCTTGGACAAGGTCTGTTACAGTAATGCTTTTGCCAAATGTCAAACATATATAAAAAAATTGTCTAGGTTTCTAATTGGAAACCTAAATCAGAATTTTGCATTCTTGACACCCTTGCACTAAAACACCAAAGACCTACTTAGACCACAGAAAATTTTTATTGATGTAACTAGCTCAGGCTCAGTTTACAGATGTCTGTTATCCTTCCTGGAAGATTAAAATAACAATTCCATTGAAAAAAACATAATGTTGTCTCTGGCACCTGGAAAACAAATGACTGTTAATTTTACCATCTTTATCACCACTCGTATTGAGAAGCCTTTTCCCGCCCCAGCCTGTTTAAACAAACATGTTTCTGGGTTTCCTTCTTTTGACTCTGAAAATTTCCAGCAGAGAAATGTTTTTGTTCTATAAACAGTAGATACTACCACTTTAAAACAGCACATTTTTTAAAGCAGTAGTATTTGAGATGTAAGAAAATTAGATAAAGAATTTAAATAACTAATATTCCTCACGGAATTATAGCAGATTTGATAAAGTTAAGATAGACACTTTGATTCTCAGTGCTTTATTTTGAAGTGTCAAATTTGTTTTCTTCCATATTAAATCACAAAGAGAGTAATTCTTTACTACAACAAAAAGCTTTTTTCCTGCAATTTCCACACTTTTGGGGAAACAAAAGTTTGCTTGATCTTTTGCAAGATTGAATTTGAAAATCATGATGTATAATAAGACTGATTTACCCAGGCTTTTGTCTAACTGTCTTGTTATCCATTGCACTGAGGGCATAAGTCGTAAGGCAATATAGCTGAGTTAGGTCAGCTTCTGCTCTCCTTCGTATCAGCCACATGTTTCTGTCCTTTTCCTTTATACTGGCACTGATATTTTGTGACTTGTTGGCATGCTGATTCAGTTGAAAAGAAATCAGATTTTGATGGTTTTGGTTTTTTGGCCATGTCAGTTATCTAAGCCATGTTGCTTCCTGGTTGAACAAATAGCAGTGCTAAAGGAAGGAAAAGGGAAGAAGGTGCATCTGTAGAGGGGTACCCTGAAGCCTTAACTTAGTTCTCTGTAACTTGCTGTGGATTTGAGCTCTCATTAGCTAAGGCCTTAATGGAAGAGAAACTAATGCAAGTGTAATTATGGTGTTTCAGTTAGATACATAGAAATCCATATGTGGACACCAATAAATTTTGGTTTTAGTCTGGATTAATTTGGATTGCATTTAGCTTTAACAAGTTCTTAAATTAAAAAAAAAAGCAGCAACATAATGATTCCTGGAATAGTCAATTATTTTATATTTTTTTAACTTGCACACTGTGTGTATCTGCATTTGGAAATAAAGGTATATATTATTGTTAATAAATCTTCAATACGGAGCAGTTTATGCTGTGTTCTCTTACGGTATGTCACGCTGGTGTTACTTGCTTACAGAAAGAATTACATTTGAGTATCATGGAAGAAGCAAGAGAAATTTTACTTTTAGGCATTTTCTGAGTTGGTACCTGCTTCTATTGAGATAAATGAGCTTCTCAATTATTTATTAGGGAACATTGTTATTGAATGCTTACAGTACAGTACTTGGCAGTGTATAGAATGTAGAAGATATGGTCATGGTCTTATGGACCATACAATGCAGAAAGATGAGATCTCAGAGATACAGCATAAACATAATTTTTTTTGTTTTTTATAGGCTTGATTTCCTTGTATTATGTCATTATCATAGTTTATCTGCTTAAAAACTGGATTAACATGATAGGAAATTGGACTTTTAAAATAGTCGTAAAGTGTGAAGATGAAGTTGATTTAGGATTTAAGTGTGTTCTATTCTGTCTCATGGGAGCAGTAGTTACTGATCCTTTAGTCACATGATGGCACGTGGAAACAATGATTTCAAACTTTACATGAAGCTCAGGTTAGCTTGTCATTCCCCAGTGGATGGTTTGAGAGAGCACTTGTAAGTGCTTAGACAACCTTGGCAACATTGCAGAGCAATTGATAGTAAACTAGTTTTTAATGAGAATTTAAAAGGTTATTTGAAGTGTCTATTTTTTCACTTGCAGTGGAAACACAATTTTAAAATAATGTTATGGCAAAATTGCGTACTCAAAAAATCAAGAAATATGTATAGCAAGATTGCTTGGCAAACTAATTCAATTGTACAATTGGTTTATCATATAATCTTTAATGAAATGATCATTTTATTATTTTTCAGTAATGCCCTTCATTTAATACACAGGACATTTCATTTCATATTAACATTTTTCTGAGCGCTCAGTAACTGCAAGTCAGACCTCATGTTTTCGGTTAGGGATGGTGGGTGTACAATTGGTCCCCATTTGTGAGAAGTTTGGTTCAGGTTGACTTGCCCAGTATATGACAGGAACTTTTTTAGAAGCAGCAGTAGAGATTGCAGGGATATGTGCTGATTGACAATCAACTGAAGTGGCACAGGTGAGCCACTCTCCAAAAGGAGACCATGCTTTCTCATTAAACACGTTTTCTAAAATACTTGCTTGACATGTAAGAGAGACATAAATTCTTGATGTTCCTTTTTGAGCAGAAACTTGAATCCACCTCCAAAGTAAGTATCCTAATCACCAAGATACTGGATGGTCTTTTTCATTCTTTCCTCTTGGATTTGTTTCACTTTATAAAAGTAAAAAATATTAAAATGAACTGCACTGGGGAACTGATGATCCATGTTACAAATTATCTTTCCTCCCCACAGGTTATTTTAATATGGATAAATTTCTTGATCTGATTCACAGCACAACTCCACAAACTCTGCTAGCGCAATTGGAAGAGCCAGGGAGGAATGAGAGGCTGAGGTTGCTTAACTGGGTGTTGCTGTTGAAAGAAATTCTCAGAAAAATGGAACTTGAGCATTCTTTATTTTAATTAGAATTGGAAACTGTAACTCAACTCAGTGGATGTTATTGTTCTGATTTTAACTGAACTGATTTAGAGATTGTTCATATGATGAGGTCCCTCACAGATCGGTAAGGTGGCAACATACAGTGATAGTTAAAGGAATTAGCCTATTCAATTACCACAACGAAGTCTGGTAGAAAATGACTGCACTTTGTTTGCCATTTTCCTTTCTGTTCCTTAATTTTTTTCAGTGACTTTTTACATTGCCTCAAGAAAATTTCTGTACATTCTAATAATTTGCCATTTGAAATAAATACATATTTCAGGTTTGTTTTCATGTGTTGTCTATGAATCACCACTAGTATATCTGAAAATCCCTAGTATTCTCAGGTTTCAGCCACACAAGAAAATTACACTGATTGAATGCAAGTAGATTTTAAAACCAGTTAACTAAGCACATATGTCTGTATGATCATTATTACTTTGGTTTAATTGCTATTGAATTGGTACTTTTTTCAATTTGGATTCAGCTGTGACTGAATCACAGTTCTGTTCTGGTTTAGCCAGTAACAGTTTGTTAACCTGACCCTGAATTAGTTAATGTAGGGAAGAAGAGCATTTAAACAAGAGAAAGGTCATATTATGGAGGCAGGCCAGTGGTGAAGGACTGAATCTTTACATCCCATTTTCTTTTTTCCTACCAGAGCTGAGGCACCATGTGCAGTGTCGCAGCAGCTTTTTTGTAATCCGCACAATCTGAGGCTGAAGAGCTGAAAGGAAATTGCTGTGCTGCACTGGTGGCAGTTTTGTGGCTGTGAGTAAGAAATGGAAATCGAAGGGCAGAAAAGTCCAGCAGCACTCTCCTGTTACCCTCTTGGGTTATGCTGTGCCTGCATTTGTACAGTCAGGAAAGAAATGCTCAAGTCTGTTCAGTAAGTTATGGTGAGGGATTTGCAGGAGAGAGACTGAGGCTAACAGGGTTCTGCAAGTACTTTCAGGATGCTATTTGCAGTAGAGAGAGACAATTCTGCAGATCTCTGCTTTGGGAAAATGGGGATTAAAGGCATGGTCACTTCACAGTAAGAGTATTTTAGTTATGACTTCACTTAGGAACATGCAGAAAGTCCCTCTTGAGGACTGCAGATTATAGGGAAGAAACAAAGACTTATAATGTACATGCTGTTCTGTGCCACGTGGTGATGGAAAGTAGAGAAAAGATACAGCATGGTGCTGTTTTTGCTGATCACACTGAATTCAAACGGTTCCTATGCTGAATAACCTCTGTTTCAATTTGAGGAGAAAGTAAAATCCAGAACTTGTTTTGGTTTTCAGTTTGATCACTTTGGTTAAGTGGCAGGTTTTGGTTTAGCTGACACAGATGCTAAAATGTTTCTTCCAGTATAGCTCTGTTGGCTCAGCTCTCTAGGAATATATGAAGCATATGCCAGCCAAAGGAGTTCTTCTGCCACCTTCTGTACATGATTAGCTAAGCTGAAAAAGTGAGTCTTCTGTCAGCGTGGTTGTGTCTATATTAGGATTCTTGTTGGCATAATAGTTTCAGTGAGGAAGGGCACAGACATTATATTTTTCACACTTATAGGTGACGTACCTTATCTGACAATACTTTGTGTTTTCAAATCAATCTAAATTTTGGCCTTAAAGGTCTAGGAGCCAGATTCATTTAAATTGAAACAAGTCATTCAAGTAACAGTAATGGTCTCAGACAGAATGTTTTGAGTTAATTCAGGCTAGATGTGACAGATTATAGCTGATTCTAGATCTTAGCTACAAGTGTAGTAAGGGAGAGGGGGGAGGAAAAAATCGTTTCTTAGTGTCAAAGATACTTTATGACATGAAAAGTTTTCAGATTTTATAATTTGTGTCATCAGAAAAGTTTCTGATGGCCAACACTACATTTCTACTAGGTGACACTGCTGAAATAGCTCTGCCTACCTAACTCTAGTGGCAGGCACTTTTCCTAGTATTGTCAAAATTACAGATTTAGTTAACCTGGTGCAGCAATTTTGGATGAAAAAAATTGAAGATGGACAAACACTCCTAAATTTCTCCCCCCTCTCTTAGTTTTATCTTTTTTCATGTGGCTTTCTGAAACATCAGTGATGTTTTTCATATTTATCATTTTTTGATGCTCAGTCATTAGCTGGATGTATGTTACCATGCTTTTGATCAATCAGAAGTCATCATATAGCACTAAATCTTCCCTAGAATTGCATAGAAAGAAATCAAAATCACTGCTGTTTTCTGTGCAGACCTATATTTTTGGGGAGAGAAAAAGTTAAAAGTTCCAGGAACTAAAAAAATGCTGTTGTTCGCAGCTGATTAGGTAACAATTATATCTTTCATGCATTTGGTCCCCTCTGAAAAGAGCGTGTTACTAGCTGTAATAGGTAAGATTGGTGTTTTCACAGTTCAGTGTGGACCAGTACAGCTTCTTGCACAAAAGGAAGTTCTTGCGCTACACCTTTTCTATCTTTCTACGTATTTGCTCCCATTCATGTGAATTGCCTATGTTCTTAAAATACAGTTAATCTAGAAATATCCTTTTAGATTACTTCTTGAGCTTGCATCATGAATAGAATTAGATGCTTCATTTTATTAAGCCTATTTTTTCAAACTTTTGCTATGTTAGTAACTGTGTGGCTTCATGAGTGTCTGTAGGAGATCGACATTGCTTCGTTTTTTCCACTCACTCTGACTGTTTAAACAAATGATATATTATTTTCAATAAATCTAAACATATAAGCAAGCATTTCAAGGATAACATTAAAATTACATCATATTTATCACTCTTATTTTTACATCACAGTGTTGTTTGCCCTTTTTCACAACAGAACAAAATCACTCTTTTATAGTCAATTCATGCTCTCCTATTGTCCCAAATCATTTTTTTAATTAGAGAAATGTGCTCAGGTTGTTGATCTTATCTCCATTTGTGCAGATGATTATTCCAGACAATTTTCTACTTCTTATTGACAATTTCCCCTCCACGTATGTACAAAATGCAGAAATCATGTAGAAATCTAATCCAGTTCTTCTTTGTGCCTACAGACCCTCTAAGATTGATGCCATGTAACGTGTTACCTTACTTTTGAATGCTAGTCAGTGTAACTTTTCAGTTTGAAAGAAAACTATTCTGAGTACAGTTTTCAGCTAAACTGTGTTTTTCTTGCTCACTCTTAAGAATGTCTAAAGAGAAAGTGTCAGGGGACACATTATTCGATATCTGTGGCTTTGCTATATAGGCTTTTGCTCTGTTGTAGAAGGGAGTTATATTGGATTTGTTCTGACAAGCCACTCCAAGCTTTTCCTCTTGCACTGGTACAGGTTCATAGGTATAAACTCACAGACCTGTATTCAGTCTGCATAACCTCAGTTTCCTGACTGAAGCACCTAAGTTGGGAGCGTGCTTGCCCTTAACTGCCAATACAGTAGGAGGTAAGTCTGGAGATCCTGAAGATGTAAATCATGCTCTGCCTGCTCTGCCATGCTCTCTTGCTAATGGCTATACAGGCAAACTAGGGTGACAGCTGTTCAAATTCAGGTACCTCTGTAAAGACTCCTGAAGGTACTAGGGATTAATACAGGCAGTGGGGAACATATGCTATCCAAGAGGAATGAAATCTAGGAGGAGATGGGATTCAACTAATCTGGCCTGCTAACAGAGGGCCCTGACAAACATATGGCAGTGGATTAAAATCAGATGCCTGAAATGTTATGTCCTCAAACCATCTGCCAGCTCCTCTAGTGAGCGTTGCTGCTTCTGAGGCAGACGTCTAATTCTCTTCTAAACGAGCATCTGAACTGCCTCAGTTTTCAGCTGGGCTGGGCTAAAAACTCCTGCAGTTCCAAGACATCTGCTACAGGTGGGGTAGAAGGCTGGGAATGTTAACTGCCTGATATGGTTAAGCTGACAAAAGTATCATTCAGTTTTTGGCCTTGTGGGTGGAGAATGTATGTGTATCTCCCTTGCACAGGGATAAATGGATAATGCTGGTGGGGGTAATGTCATTTTGTCATTTGGGGATAACTTAAAGTAAGATACAAAGAATTATGAAAAATATTATCTATATTGTCTGCATATATTCAACACTGTATTGCAGCATTTTGGCATCTGTGGAGGTTTTGTAATAAAGTTACAGTAGGTGCTTTTTGAGAGGATGGAAGAAAGCCGGGGACTATCTTGTAGCTCAACAAAATTACCTCATTCAATAAATAGTTAAAGTCTGGTTGGGAGGCATTTGTGGAGAAAAGACGTTTGTCCGCTGCCTAGGTGAAATGGTCTAGTTCCGTCATTTTCAGTATTTTTCCATATAGGAAATTTTCAGTAGTTTTCAGTGGACCTTTTTATAGTGAATTTAGAACTATTGATAATAGACATGCATTCTTAGACCCCCTGAGACACTGATACAGTTAGTCTGTTGTTCTGCTAGCTCTGATGCTCATTGGATCCGTTAGGTGAAGTGTTTCAATGAGTTTTGGTGACTTGGCCACCTGTTACAACTGAGGCTTTGGTCCAGTGAGCCCTGTAAGGAAGAGCCAGGAGAGAGGATATATAGAATCATGGCAACCGGCAATTTGATCGATTTTGACTTCTTTATAACAGCTATCAAAAGTGTAGTTTTGTTACCAGGGATGTAATAAAGAGAACACCTGCTTCTTAATACTACATTGGTGTTAAGGAGTTTTACTCCCAATTTCGGTGACAGTTTGACAAAAACCTTCAAAATGGTGTTACTCTCTAAAGCGTCATTTCTCCTATTTGCTGCTTGTTCCTGTCCAGCATAACTTCTTCACTGATGCCATTATGAGCATTTGTGTGGCTGTGCAGTGAATCATGGAAAAAATTACTTGGAAGAAAGTTGCTTTTCAGACAGATTTATTCATCACTTGTTCACTGCACAGCCATGAAAACATTTGCAATAGCACAAGTGAGTAGGGGACTGAAAATCTGAGAATGACTTTGGGGAAGAGTCAGTTGTTTCACTTTATGTTAGTGATGACTTCTGCCACCCTAGGGTCTTATCTGTCATTTTAATTAGTATGTATGACAAGTTTAAGGAAAAGTTAAACAGATTTAGAAGTCTGTTGAACAGTTTTCACTTGTGTTTTGTCAAGATTGTTTCACTGATCTCTGATTGTCTTTTACAGCTGATTGGATACTTGTTTCTTTTGGAAAATGTCAGTAAGTTCTTTGTAATTGTGCTGAACTTTCCATATTTATTAGGAATCATTTAAATTTTGTTCTGAGGAAATGAAGTTGCAAATGCTCATATTTTTGCCTAGGATATTTCTGATAGGCTTGTCAGAGCCTTTTTTAAGTGTATTAAGTCTTCTAAGCCTGTCAATAATTCCTCCCAAGTATTGTAATGAAAACAAAGCAGTGACCAAATAAAAATAAAGATGGATTCAAAATCTTTGAAGAACTCAAAATGTTTAGCATAATTGGAGGAGTGAAGTGGATGTGAAGATCAACATAATAGATGTTCATTGGGACAAACTAATAGAGCCGTGTCTCAATTTCCTTCTAATTTTCTTAAATCCTGTGCATGTTTCATAAAATGCAGTTCAGAGCCACTTGAAAGTGAGCTTCTGTAGCATGAGCTGTTCAGGAACTTGATCTGGTGGTTAAGAGCAGTTGCTCTTAATTGGGATTCTGAAACTCAGTAATAGATGCGCTGCCTAGAGATGTGGCAGATGAGCTCTGAGAACTGTAACCATGGTGATTTAAGATGTAGACAAATCCAGCTATCTGCCTGCCTCTCTGCTAGAGAGTGTTGCTCCTTTGACCAAACAGCAGAAGGCAATATATGCGCACACCAGGGCTACCTAAATCTGGCGTGTGTACGTTTAAGCCCCCTGGTAAGTTTACACTGAGATGCCGAATTATGACTTCGAGCAACTGAGACACAAGCACATGTTTCCTTCTGCCAGCTTTGTTACCTAGTAACAAATAGTAACTTCTAGCATAGATGGAAGCTGTGACATAATGAAACGCTTCAGTTTGTTGCTTGGTGAATGTGGGTGAGAGCTCTGACTGTGAGGGACATTGGAAAGTTACTTTACTTTCTGTTTGTTACTCTGTCTAGCTGTCAGAAGTTACTACTTGAGTGGGAGTCATGTGATCTTAATGTTATCTTTTTTACAGTCCAATAAGCAGGTACTACAAATGGCTGAATATTTGAGGTAGCATATTCATTTTCAGAGTATAGGACAATTCCAGTTTTTCTATTAACATATCAGTAGATTTATTTAAATACAAGAAAACGAAAGTCTGACCTCATCGCTTACCATGTTTTAACTTCTGTTGCTTAGGTTCCTAAATATATGAGCTGAAGCTGTCAGGAATTGTTAATGTTGGTTTTTTTGCTTTTAAAGGGGATAAATTAGCATGGAACAGTGCTCTGCTAAACTACAGAATTTAATTGTTGATATATTTTTAAAGATACTAAAATTTAAGATGAAATGAATAGGCAGAGTTCCCTGGGGAAAGAAAAAATGTTTAATCTTAATCTGAATGACTGTAGAGAATTTACTTAACAGGAGGTGTAGCATTGCATAGCCAACACTCTGCTTCCAGTTTTGTGAGTGACTGGGTAAAAGGCAGTTGAGAATTTTTAGTCTGTTCAGTGAAGGAGTGTGAATGACAAACCATAACTTTGATTGAATGTTTTTTTCATTGAATAATTTAGGAATTGGTTTATGAACTCTTAAATTTTATTGTTTGTGTCTGTTGCAGATCCTGGCTCTGCTGAACGCGCGGCACAAAAAAGGAAGTTTCCCAGCCCTCCACATTCCTCCAATGGCCACTCCCCACAAGATGCATCAACAAGTCCTATAAAAAAGAAAAAGAAGCCTGGTCTATTGAACAGTAATAACAAAGAGCAGGTAAAGGAAGTCATAGTCTTGATGTGCTAGGATATTTAGTAATGAAGGATATAGAGACAGCTGATCAGGAGCTCTTTTCTCTTTAGTAAGCTCCGTATTTGTATTATGAGAAGGAGGTATTCTTTGTTGAATGCAGTGGCTGTAGGAGTTAACATTATAAGTTGGGTTTGTTCTTTTTGTTTTGGGGTTTTTTTTAGTTCTATATGAGAAAGAGCACCTGCATCCTTTTTGATTTATTTCATAAAGCTAATAAAATACCTATGACCAGTAAATGGAATTTTGAGCAAAGGGATTATTAAGGAATATATGTATAATTTTACTTTTAATAATAGCTATTATTAATTAAAACCATTAATAAGGAAACATTTAGGGATGTGATACCCCAGATTAAGAAAGATATGATAATGAAAATGGACATCTCTCATCTACTCTCATTCCTATTGTAAATTATTAACAAAAGTCCAGCTGCTCCCTTGATGCTCTGTGGATTTTCCTCCCCTTCCTCAAAATTACTGCTGCTATCAAAGTAGTTTAATCAGAGGGTCGCACTAGCGGTTTTTTTCACTCTTTATGTCTGAAACCATTATGTTTGGTGTCTTCTGAATACTGAATTTATAGCATTTGTTGTAGCTCTTAGAAGAAGTTGACTCCAGAAGACTTTGAAAATTGCTGATTCATTGTATGACGAGAGTGAAAAGATTTTATGAATTGTGTTGAACAGTGAATGCTGTAAAGCATCTGGGTCATGCTGGAAGTGGTTACACACAAAGCAATCTTTAGCCCTGCTGGAATTGTTTTTAATCTCATTTGTAGATGACATGCCTGTGTGTAGTTTGAAGCAATTCTGTGTGCTAAAACAATGCATTTTGCAAGTGTCATATAAACACAGGATTAAGTTCTCTGGGTTTAAGGCACCTATTCCCGGTGTAATAGCTTCCACGTTAAATGCTATTTGGGTACAATTGCACTGGTTAAAAAAGAAAATGAGATTCCTAATTACTATAGTTATTCTGGAACGAAGACTGTGAATAGATCAGGCCTTGCCACAGAACTTTCACTGTCAAGAGTGTTTTATTTAAGGATAATTGAGAGATCTAGTAATAACATGTGTAGTGAACTAGTTCGATGGGGCCAGATTTTAGTGAGCTTCATTGCAGGCTGTATAAACTCCTCCACATCCTGGACATTTACTGGGGGGATGTTGCCCTGCTGAAAGTCTGAGCTTCTGGCTGTGCAGTGTAGAGACAATTGTATGAACAGTGGTATTGAATCTCAGGGGGCAAATTTCCAGTGTTTATTCATGCATTTAAAAGTATATGTGAAAACACAATTGGAGGTGTTGAAACTTAATACATTCCCCTCAGTAAATCCTTTTCTGTTTTCCGGGTATCTCAGATTTGAAATTGTATAGGATAGATTGAAATAGTATATCTAATGACAAAAAGAAAGCAGACTTATTTATTTTTCTATATTTATCGTAAGTCAGCAATAAAGCGTATTGTGTTCTGTTTTGTCTAGCTTTTACAAGTTGCTTTTAATTTATATATCATCTTGCATGTCTAGTCAAGTTTGAAATGGGCATGCCTGGAGATAATTGTTTCTAAAGCAGGTACAAAACGCTGCTCTTTGTGGTAGCAGAAGTTGCTGTAAAGACTAAGACAAACTGGTGTGTAGAGGTTCTTTTACTGCTGAACAGATGTGAGCTAAGCACAGAGTTACTTGCTTTGCTGTCAAGTTAGGTTTCAGGTATAATGTAGCTGTTGGCTGTGATTCTGACTGGCTGATAAATCCACTTTGAGGTGGATCACTAAAGCATCAACATCACTAAAAAGCTCCACCTTAATATTCTACCTTACTAAGTGTGAGTATTTCAGGATACAGTCAACTAAAATTAGAGTTGTGTGATACTTTGTGTTACATGTTATGGATGCAGTAATAGATCTTCGGAGGGTGGCAACAGGTATAATAAGTGTTTAACAAGTGAAGAGTTATTGATTGAAGAATTTAGCTAAGACAGGTTAAAAAGTCAGGAAAATCTGACCCTTAATTGGTCAGTTATCATGTATTTGAAGTTGGCAGCTTGTTTTCCTACCTAGCTTCAATATTAATTTGAACTGAATAAAAGTAGTGATTTTTTTTCCAAAATAATACTACAATACTGTTGTGTTTTTCTTCAGTTTTCTGTATTGTTATAAAGATCATACTAACTTTATTAAAGACTTAAAAACAAGCTACCACCTATTTTAGCTTGAAGTGGATAGTTTTGAAAATGTTGAGGGGAAAAAAAGCTTTCCTTTCCTAACTTTTAAACTCTTCAAACATCTTACTCTGATTAGAACAAGTGAAAAGGTCCTTTGATGTAGCTGAGCCATTCATTTTTAGTCCTTCGATTTTGTTGTTCGTGTCTTTCTTGAGTCTCATTTCTAACCCTTTGTTTTGTCCTTAAACTTGTCTCAGATGAATTAAGGTGATAGATGTCTAAAAGATGTGAGCATCCTCGAACAGAAAATTAATTCCTCTCATCTTCTAGGAAATATAGACTTCTAGTCTATTTAGAAATAATGATGCTCATTTCTGTGTAACAGATTTATAAGACATTTGTTTTAAAACAAGATCTTTGACTTTTAGGAAGTTCATGTGGGTTTACTGCTTATACCCACATCAAAGTCAGAATACATATTAAATTCTCTTAGTAATTTGCTTTGTCTGCAGTTGATGATAATGCCCCATAGCTGCATCTCCAAGTATACCCTACTGAGATACTGGTTTCACACCTGTGGTGCATATAACTGCAAACAAAATATGCTTCTTCACTGTAAATTGCAACTTTCATTCTCTACTTCGGGTTTACCTATGCCTTTGTATCTAGGTTTTAATGATTGGAATAGTAATAAATTTGAAATGTGGATAAGGCCTTATGCCGTCCATCTTATTCCACAGGATCTCACAGAACCTTCCTTCTGAAAGGCCTTGTCCTTTGTAACTTTAGATATTCAAGCTGGTAGGATGGTGGTTTCTGGTGACTTTAATTAATGTCCTGTGTGGCTGATTTTGTACAGGATGCTGCAGAGGTACAGAACATGCATATAATTGCTCAGTTCTCTGGAGTCACATGGACATGTGACAACTCAAGGGTCTAAGAGCCTGCGAATGTGTAAATGGTGTAGGAAGCATGCAAAATCACCGGTGAACAAAACAGAATAGTTCTGCAAACTACAAGCAGCCAGTTCGATAGTTACAAGTAATGTCATGAGCATATGGTTTTATATCAAACAAAAAATTACAGTAAATAAACTTTGCCTAAAACTCAGGGTTTTCCCACCTTTCCCTCCTCAGCAGACCATCCCTATAATTAATACCAAACAGAAAACTAAGTTCCCTTGTAATTTATAAATATAATATTGTATTCTGCCCCCCTGCAATTTTCCAAAAAATGTTAGCATCTCTTCAAATCTGATCTAATGACCTTTACAAATCTGGTGACCCATTTTGGCTGTGCCATGCTCTTTGCTTCTTGTTTTTTGACATAAGCTGTGTCATCTTTGAGCTGTTTTGGGCTCACGTGAGAGACTAGTTTGTGCAAATTTTTCAAAGTTAACGCTGTTTTCTAGTGCAGGCAAAGCTATGGAAGTTGAGAGTCTTAAATTCTGATATACATTCACATGTGGATTAAATCTCTCCAAGGGTTCCTGTTTCTGTGGCAGAGGTGGCAGAACAAGATGTTAATCTGCTCTTGTGTCATCCTAGTTTACAGATTGCCTTATTAACCAAAATCAGCACTTGCCTAATTGTACAAGGTTGTAAATTACCGCAGTTTAGGTCATATTTGCAAGGTGTTCAGCTTCTTGCTTGAGGACTGACTAACTTCTTCAGTTATCCCAGGTTTAGCCACCACAAAATATCTTACAATATTTAGCTTGCAAAATCTCATGGAATTAAGAATTTTGGGACCTGTAGCATCTAAATGCTACACTTTCCTTGAATATGAAAACATCTAGTGATATTTTTTTTAGTTTACATGTCTTGCACTTGATGCCCTCACTTGCACAAAGTTATTTTCAGTCTTGAATTTAAGCCAGTATTTGGCACCTGAATATGAAGTAGACCTCTTCATGAATGATTTTATGAAATAAATAAGATATTGTACCTGCGTAAATGTTAATTAAGTTCTGTAAACTGCTTTTTGTTTATATATTATGAATATTATTATTTGAAAAATGCAAATTTGTTTTGAAACCAAACCTGTTTTTCTTGCCTACATTTCAGTCAGAACTAAGACATGGTCCGTTTTACTATATGAAGCAGCCACTCACCACAGACCCTGTTGATGTTGTACCACAGGATGGACGGAATGATTTCTATTGCTGGGTTTGTCATCGGGAAGGCCAAGTCCTCTGCTGCGAACTCTGTCCTCGGGTTTATCATGCTAAGTGTCTGAAACTGACAGCCGAACCAGAGGGGGATTGGTTTTGCCCAGAATGTGAGGTTAGTTTGATAAAAGGAATGGATTTCCTTTTTTGTTCATGAGATTTAAGCAGCTTTTTTAAACTCCCAGATTTTTCTATTTTATTCTTATTATTGCCTTTTGGGAAAGGAACCAAAAAGATATATACAAGAAAGGAGACATCTGTTGCTGCCTCCCTACTATGTGTGCGCACGTGTGTGTGTGCCTGCCTGGATTGTGTTTGCCTTCTTACCATGAATCTTCACATTCCTTTTTGTTCCCACCTCCAGAGAAGGCACCATTCCAGAGGGTCATCCCTTCATCAGGCATCTCTAATTCTGAAAACGTTCTGCAGTTTTGATTTTTGGGGAAGAATACTTAGTATAATAATATCCTTAATGAAAGTAACACTGCTTAATCACTTTTTTTTTTTTGGCCATTTATTGTATCAAAGCCCAGGTGACTTTCTCAGTCCTTCACATTGCTGTGAACCTGCATTGCATTTGAGATTTTTTTGTATTTCACACATTCAGTTTGTGTGATCTAGAAGGTGCATGCGATTTTCCTTTTCCTTTTTCTTTTACTTTCCCTCTTTTTTTTTTTTTTTTTGGCTAACATAACCCAAGTTGAATTTGAATAAAACACGTATCTGAAGAACTTATGCTGCATCATCAGAAATGTTGTGTTTCTTATGAGATAGTTACTATCTTCCATTTGAATAATGCTGGAATGTTTTAATGGAGAAGAATTTACCTAGAAATGCTTGCTAATAAAATATTTTGTAATCTTAATTTTTAGAAAATCACTGTAGCAGAATGCATAGAAACACAGAGTAAAGCTATGACAATGCTCACCATTGAACAGCTATCATATTTACTGAAGTTTGCACTACAGAAAATGAAACAGCCAGGGGTAAGGAGAATTTTTTCTTTTTCTTTTCTTTTCTTTCCTTTTTTTTTTTTTTTTTTGATACTGGGTTTGGCTCTGTTTTGTGGATCATCATCCTAGGTTACTTTATCAGATTGTAATCAGTGGGCTATGTTGTCTGCCACCTGTCTGGTACAGACAGATTAGTTTAGACTATATATACTGAATTGGAGTGCATTTAAAATGTAGTTTTTTGATGCAACTTATGGAGAATGTTTATGATCTGGTTCGGCTTATCTTTGTAGTAGCAGTATGGCTCTTCTGCTTATTTGTTCTACTTACACTCTTCCCCTGATATTCCAAATAGTGTCCGACTATGTTAAAGTATGAACAGATTTGTCCTCATAATGTAGATTGTTCTTAGATGTTCTTACATGTCCTTCCCTTTTCTAATTGGAAAAACTGGCACTGAGAGATTAAGTAATGTGCTTGTGGTTACCCAGGAAGTCTGTGATAATGTCAGTATGCATCCTAGGCAGCAGAAGTTGAGATCTTTTCATGTAGTCTTCCTATACAAGCAGTGGAATTAACTGAGCAATTGAAGAAGGACTTAAATTAATATTTCAATAAGTCTAGTGAAAATATAGTGTGCCTTTCCAGTGGGACTTTGTTTTCTCTCACTCACCAAAAGTGGACAAGGCCATCTCTCTGATAAAAGGGGCTGTTGGCATAGCATCAGGGAAACAAAAAGGCATGATTTTTGCCAATCTGGTTACACGGGCGGGAAGATTAGGCGCAGACATTGCTGTATTATTGGTTATACCAGTTGAAAACGTAGCTTCTTTTTGTCAGTAGAAGTTGTGCTTGTCACAGAAGTTACGATACACTTGAGAAGTACAATATACTTGTGAAAATGAAGAAATTATCCTTGATGTGCTGAAGACCTGTGCCATCAGCTTTCATGCAATATGAGGTTGCTGATCTATGAATTTTTATCACAGAGGCAAAACTGGCTTAAGCTTTTCATTTGACTTTTCCCTTTCTCCTCATATCTGTCTTAGATTTATTCCTCAAAATCACCATGCCTGTACATTTCAACTGTTCCCTTCCCCCATTCTTCACTATGGAAGCTTTGTCTAGTTTTCATGTGTGAAGAAAAAGTAAATCAAAGAAAGATGTTCTTGCGATGAAGTGCCAAGAGTTCTCTTAACTCCTATTAACTTAACTTCTTGTTCAAGTTAGGGGAGCAAAAGCAGTGTCTCTGTGCCTGCTATGTAAAAGATGTCAGGGAAAACCAGATGTGCAGACTCATGGGCTCTTTGCAATTCTGATGTCTCTATGATAAGTATTTTAGCAGAACAATAGTGGCAGTTTTGGGGAAGAATACTCTTAAGTACTGACAAATTTTGGATCTTGGAATTCTTTTACTCTGGAGTGGTAAATACTGTGCTATTAGAATGAGCCATTAGAAATTTTAAGTGCTGTTTTTCAGAAGCAAAGTGTCAGTGTTAGATTATATTGAATTCCCAATCAAGGTGTTTTGAAAATGCAATTAGAAAGATAATGTTTAATGAATGCTTTTGAGATTTTTTGCCCTTTAGACACTTAACTAATAATCTGTTGTTTTCCTACCAGAGTACTTTAATTGGTTATTTTCAGAAAACTGCAGTCCCCCAACATTTGCAAATAAAATCTAGAGCCCCATTGATAAAAGTTTGCATGTGTTTGTATTACCAAACCACCACTGTTAGGAAAGTTATGATTCTAATGAGAGTCTGAAAAAGAGATATTGTAAGCCTAGTTAATAGGAGATTTAAAAAGGTGTTTTCCTTCTGCTAAGATCTTTCCAAGTCTCATAGAGCCACAAAGATAATTAAGGAACTGAAGCATCTGTCATATGAGGAGAGGCTGAGAGAACTGGAACTGTTTAGCCTGGCAAAGAGAAGGCTTAGGGGGGTTCTTATCAATGTTTATAAATATCTGAGGGAAGAGTGTAAAGAAGATAGAGGCAGACTCTTCTCAGGGGTGCCCAGTGACAGGGCAAGAGGAAATGGACACAAACTGAAACAGAGGAAATTCCATCTGAGCATAAGAAAACACTTCTTCGTTGGTGGTGAACTCCACTGCAGGTGGCTGAACACTGGAACAGGTTGCCCAGAGAGGTTGTGGACTCTCCATCCTTGGAGATGCTCAGAATGCAACTGGCAAAAGTCCTGGAAAATCTGCTCTAGCTGACCCAGGTTGGGCAGGGAGGTTGGACCAGATGATCTCCAGAGGTCCCTTCCAACCTCAGCTATTCTGTGATTTGATACTCCCTCCCCACCAAATCATTTTACAAAAACCCAAACTTTGTAATTCTTTACATTCGGCATATATAAAAATCAGCTAAATGAGACCATTTGGTTTCTCTTTTTCTGCCTGTGTTTTTTCCTCTTTATCAGTTCATCAAATTTTTTAATTACCTTCAAAGAATTTTTTCTGACATCCCGGTTGGAAGTAGTATTAGAAAAAGAATCACTACCCCATGGTTGGTGAAACAGTTCAGTTTTAATAAACGGTTTGATTGTTTTTTTGGGGTTGTTTTTTTCAAACAGACAGAGCCATTTCAAAAGCCAGTTTCACTGGATCAGCACCCAGATTATGCAGAATATATCTTTCATCCAATGGACCTTTGTACATTAGAAAAGGTTAGTATGAAGCAAAAGGAGAGAGGTTCCTTGAATTTAATTGCTGCCATTAAGATTTTTGGGGTGTTTGTTGGGAAGGGGAGAGATATTGCTTGTAATTATTTTGATACTGGTTTTTTGTTATTGCAAATGTTAGTTCCGTTATAGCTTAAAAACAATCATTTGCTAACTGAGCGAGTCCATAATTTTGTCTGAACGGGTAGTAAAGGCTCAGTAAAAATAGTATGAAAAAAAAAAAGAACTTACAGTGATGATCTCCGCCTGTATAAATCTGTTGGATTCCTGTAATCGTTGTGTGGGGAGACTTCATTAACCAGAGTTTGCATGTGACCATGATGTTTACTAGCTGTTAATGCATCATTGTCCCATTAATTTGTCTTAGAAACATTTGAGTGTGTGTATGCAGGGACCATCCCAGGCTCATTTTACTGATCATTCAGCAAATGTTGTAATCTCCACTGTGCCCATAGGTGTGGGCGAAAAGGGAAACAGTCAAGAGGTTGACCTCTGGGAGTTTGATTCTCAGGCCAATAATACGCTAAAAATTTCAAATTATGAAAAAGTTCTCAATTTTCCACTGCTTTAATGAAGAGCAGAGCATTGCAGAGTTTTGTTCTGCTAGGACCTGGTGAAAAGGTGAAGAGATACCAAGAGTTTTCCTTCTCCCTATCTTTACAATGGAGGTTGATGTCTTTATGGTATAAAGGTGTAGCCAACTGTAATGATTTTGTCTACTCGAAGCTACTTTACCCAGTGGGTAGACTGGTAAATCAAGCCTACTGTCATATATAATATGGCCTATAATTTTGTCTGGGTCCTGGAAAAGTTAAAAATGCTGAGAAGCAGTAATACACCAGTAGAAGAAATTGGGTACTCAGTTTTCTGCAGAGACATTGAGTGGAACAGTGCCTCAGAATATTAACATATTTTTTCAAAAGTTTAAGATATTGATTTAAATAATTTATTATTTGGAATTCATTTAGACAGTTGCTACAGTTTGGGGATAATCAAAAGATGTGCTGAATTTGACAGATTCTTCAGTATTTAGAATCATAAGTCTTACCGAACATAAGTAATCCTATTGATAGTATAATTGATGAGGAAAGCTGTTCGGGAAGAGGATGTCACTTCTAATTCATTTCTGGTTCCTGATATATTCTTAAATTTTTCTTTCCAGAATGTTAAAAAGAAAATGTACGGTTGCACTGAAGCATTTTTGGCTGATGCCAAATGGATTTTGCACAACTGCATTATTTACAATGGGGGTAAGTATTGATATGTATTTATTTCCTGGAATATGAAACTTCAGAATGAATATAGTCATAGAGCAATTTGTAGATTTCCAGTTGGCTGAAATTATCTTCCTGTTAATTACTGTAGCTCCTAAGCCCAAATGAATTTTTTAACAACTGTCTTACATATATCTCTAGGACCAAATATTGTCTGTGCTGTCACTTGCTCATTCCACCTTAAAATTTTTCAAATAGAAAGTATGTGTTGTTTTAGTATTTTGCATGATGCAGTGCTTTATAGGAAACTTAAGGAGAAAATGAATGATACAACATGTTGGTCACTTAAGAACAGTATATCCTTGATGGGCAGGCTGCAATAAGCTTGAAAAGTAACATTTAAAGAGTAGTTACTGTGTTATGCTCCTGTGGATGGACCTACTTTTATACATAGTTGTTTTAAATTGTCTTTTCAGATGTTCTCTTTTGTCTTTAATGTAAATTTCTTTGTAAACAAAATCTGTTGTTTTTATTATAATTTTAACATAACAATTTTCTTGCTTAAAGCATTTTTTTTTTTGATCCCTCAGGAAATCACAAATTGACACAAACAGCAAAAGTCATCATCAAAATCTGTGAGCATGAGGTATGTGTATCCCAGTTAACTTAATTGTTCTGTCTGTATTTTTAAATCATTAATTCTATTTCAGATATTCGAGTGAAATATTAAATGCTTTATATCATGTGTATTATATAAATATAATCTGTATAGTCTTTCTTACATTTAGATATGCATACCCATGGCCTTCAGAATGATTTTGGCAGGGGCATTGCTAATGTGTCTTCCATTAGAATTCCCACTGTGTGTAATTCAGACTTTCAGTGAGGAAAAAAAAGAAAGGAGACATGGATACTGCAGCAATACACCTACCTTCTAAATGAATGTTTGGAGCTGGAAGAAGAGAGTCAGATCTTCCGTTTCATAGATACATTTTTGGTGGTTCATTTGCTGTAATAATATACAAAGTCCTGTTACTGAATACAAAAATGACTGCATCCATTTTTAACTGATCATTTGCACTGATTTTATTTCAGTGATAATCCATAATATTTTGTATTACAAAAAAAATGCTATTCTAAGTGTAGTATTTTTGAACTATATATTTTGAACTGATGATCTGACTCTTTTTAATTATGCCAAATGCTTTCTTGACCCCCATTTGGCACAGAAATATCCATGATTCACATAAATTATGAGAATATATCAGTTTTTAATAGTAGAAATTAAATACATAACTAGAGCTCAATTTCTTAACTGATTTATGTAATATGAGTATGAGGAATAAAATGTTTTTGATTCTGCACAAATTTTTATGATATTAAATGCCTACAGTGAGGTTATATTTTTGTCGCTGGAATAAATACAACAGTATTTGTGTAAACTGTGTGTAAACACAACAGTATTACACAAAGTAAGGATTTTTTTTTATCACTGGAGTAAATGGCAGATTATAGTCTGAAGAGGGGTGTAAAAATGTGACTGATTTATTAACTGAAATGTGCACCTTGTGTAGAAAAAGATTGGTGTCACTCAAAACTCTGTTGACTTCAGAGGAAGTAAAACTCTGTCCAGGTCAATTTATGGCCATGAATTTGTGGAAAATTGATGTTACTAACCTGGACAGGCTACCATAATAGTACTTATTGATTATACCTTTGATTGTGTTTAAGCTCTTCAATAACTGCTTTTTCTTTTCAGATGAATGAAATTGAAGTATGTCCGGAATGTTATTTAGCTGCTTGCCAAAAACGAGAGAATTGGTTTTGTGAGCCTTGTGTAAGTTAAAGATAATGGTAGTCTAGCTAATACACTAAACTAAAACTTCCATTTGACTCCCATTTATTATCCCTCCGTTGTTTTAAACCCGTGGTGGTTACTGAGTCAACGAAAGCTGCTCTAGTTTACTCAGTGACTTGTGCTGGCGAATCGTTCGCTTTGTGGAGTCAGAAGATCATCTCAACATGTTTAGTTGTCAGACCGCTCGCTTTCACAAAGCAATTGGTTCAGTCAGAAATAACTGTTTGCAGAGGATCTCAACAGGCAGTTGTCAGTTTCTCTGTCCTCAAATATAAGATATCTACTCCTGTGTTTGTAGGTGGTACTTAGGATAAGATTTCTGAAATATGAATGTCTGTTTTTATAGGTGTGGATCTGAGAATTTAGACTTTATTCTGTTTTATGACCTATTAATAGATTGGTTGATTTTAATAATAAACCAGACTTGGAAAGGCTTCTTAAGATTCTTAAGCAGAAGTGTGTAATCCATCAGATCATCTTGTACTTAAATGGAAATTAGAGATTAGGCCGAATTTAGGTTATGTTGAAGAAGTATTTGGAAGGGACTAAGTAAAAATAAATTTAAAAAGTGCTATTAGGATGTGTTTATTTGAGATACTTAAGATATTATCTGTAATTTTTTTATTCTTTTTTCTCTTTTTATATATTAAGTATATATCACGTATATATTAAAATGATATCTTGTATTTGGCAAATGCCTTGCATGTGTTGAGTCTTGATTGAATCTAATATATACATACAATTTTTAAAAATCATTTTGTGTACCTGATTTTGAAGATAAAACTGCTTGTATTTTCTAACTGTGTATTTGCCTCTTCCTCTAGAGCAATCCTCACCCTTTGGTCTGGGCTAAACTCAAAGGCTTTCCGTTCTGGCCTGCTAAAGCACTGAGGGATAAAGATGGGCAAGTTGATGCCCGTTTCTTTGGCCAGCATGACAGGTGGGAATTTAACCAAAGGATATCTTTGGCTGTGCTTAAGAAATTGTTGTTGTAATTCTTTACTCTGAGAGTTTTTGCTGTCCTATCTTTTGAAGCTTGACCGTAATAAACTATATAATACTTTTGCATATATAGTTTTTATTTCTTATGTGAATTCTGTAAAATATAAATCACGTTTGCCAGAGTAATACATATATAATCTCGTAATTATATATTTTGTATCAATTAAGCTATATTCATTTATTCTTAAATTTACCTCTCTATTTGTTTGGTTTTTTAGAATAAACTTTTTAAGACACAGTAAAAAAAGATATTTAAACATTTAGTCAATATGCAAGTTATTTCCTGTGACTGTAGTTTTGTGCTACAAAGAATTGTATTTTTAAAAAATGAAATAGAAGTAGAAAATATAATCCTTGTTGCAAGCGCCAGTTTTGCTCTAGGAAGGAGTTCATATTTTCTATACTTGTCAACCCTCTGCTTAGATGGAGGCAGCCATGGTGAATACTAATTCATTTATCATGAATCAAAAATACAAATCTATACAGTTATTAAAACATATACTTTAAAACTGTATATGGCCATGATATATTTAGGTCAAAGTTCCTGGAATTCTCTTATCTTGGAAGGCAAGGTTTTAGAGTCTGAATGAAAAATAAATTAAATCTGTCCAAAACTTGGTGATAAAAGTTTTCTTAGTATTGTGGAGTTTGATCACCCTGGCATGGGGTGTAAAAATAAAACTTTATGTTTTTAAGAATGTGCTTAGGAAATATTAGCTTTCTAACCTGCTTTTTCTATTTTTCTGCTAACTGTGACATCTCGGTTGAAAGATTGTTTAGTAGTGATCTTCATACAGTTGTACAGAATATTCTGATTAGGAATGTCTTGTCGTTACTGACCAGTGTTCATTTGTGTTGTATGTGTTACTGGAGTAGAAGAAATAAGCTAGTGGTAGTCTAAGACATGCTGTTTACTTATTTACCAAGACTAAGCAATGAATTATTAAAAGAAAAGGAAAGTGAACATGGTCCTTTGAAAGTATCTGATGTGTGCGTATCCTTAGGGTTAGGATAAAATAAATTAGTATGTGCAGAAAAGTTGCCAATGTCAAATCCTTAATATTAAATTTGATTATCTTTCTGTTTTGTATATAGGGCCTGGGTTCCGATAAATAATTGCTACCTCATGTCTAAAGAAATTCCTTTTTCTGTGAAAAAGACTAAAAGCATCTTCAACAGTGCAATGCAAGAGATGGAGGTTTATGTTGATAACATTCGTAGAAAGTTTGGGGTATTTAACTACGCACCTTTCCGGACACCGTATACTCCCAACAATCAATACCAAATGTTATTAGACCCTGCAAACCCAACTGCTGGAACTGCAAAGACAGACAAACAAGAGAAAATCAAACTGAACTTTGATATGACGGCATCACCCAAGATTCTGATGAGCAAGCCGATGCTGAGCAGTAGTGCAGGTCGCAGGATTTCACTGACGGATATGCCGCGGTCACCAATGAGTACAAACTCATCAGTCCACACGGGATCTGATGTTGAACAGGATGCGGAGAAAAAAGCAACTTCCAGTCATTTTAGCGCAAGTGAAGAATCCATGGACTTTATTGACAAAAATACAGGTAAAAAAAATGAGGAGACCTGACTGCATTTGGTTAATGCACTGGTTTTAGTAAATGTACTTTTCAAAGACAGATGTTGTTATTAATCATTTTACGAAGAAAGTTTAGAAAAAAAGACCAGCTTAACTTTCAGTTTCACACATAAGAAATAACAGTCCTTTCTGTTGCACTGAGAAGGAATAAATAATCTTGAAAGGTGACCAAAAACCTTTAGTTTAAATGGCAGGAAATAGTTGTAACTGTCAAAGTGAATGAAGGGTGGAAATAGATATTAAAAAGCTTGATTTGCCATGATTAGGAGTATTCTATTTAAAATCTGATAGCCATTTTTCAAGGCAATGAGCTTAATTCACCCACAGTGTTCCCCCATTTAGTACTGAGTGCTAAAATATGGTAAAACTATGGTTGCAATAGGCACAGTGGGTAAAGAGATAAAAGGACTAACGAATACAGAATTTGGACTTCACAGACTTACAGTGTAGTCCCACATCAACTGCTGGCTAATTTTGTGACATTCAGGCAAACCTCTTTATCTGAATGGGCCTTACATTTGTCATCCTTAAAAAATAACCGTCAATATGTGAAACAAAAGATGTCATATGTTCATTAATGTGACTGTTAATAAGACTTCAGTTTTGGATAAAAGGATTTCTTTGTAAAGAAAGCTAAATCAGTCTGTTGTGAGTTGCGGTTTTTAGAGAAAACACTGGGTTTGGGGTTTTTTTTGGTAATGCTTTTGAAATTGATTGAACATAAACTTTTACTAATCCTGCCTAATAGATAGTTTATTTGCAAATAATTGTTTCAAACTAAACATACAATTTTGCAGCTTTTTTGTTGCATGTTTTTGAATGACTGAAATTTTCTATTGTGACCAATGGTTTTGGTACAGTTTTTGGCAGGGCCTAATTTTTCAGAGTTTCTTTTCAGAGTTGTTTTAGATACAGGCATATAAATAGGTGAAATTTCAGTGGAAACTGAAACCTTTTGGAAGCAGAAACTTCTTGACCTTGAGAGCTGAAAGAATAGAGGAAACTTTTAAAAACTACATATAAAAGATACATGAATATACATAAAAATCTGGAGCCTGGAAAAACTAGTTCAACTTGCATGACAATGAGCAAAAGTTTCCTAAATTAACTTACTTTGATGTGGACAACATCACAGAATTTATTTCATGTTGTTATATTTGAAATTACAACCCAAAAGAAGAATCAAGTTTAGAAAAAGCCATGATATATTTCTTTTCTTTTTCCTTTTATTTGTATAATCTTGAGAGAGCTCTTTTTTTTTTCCTTACAGGTTTTTGTTTTAGACAGTTTAATATTAAAATAACCTCTGTGGAAGTTGTAGAAGACTCCTTCAAACTAGTGGATGTACTTTTTTAGGGAGGTGTTGTTCTACAGTAGGAGCATGGACTAATTTGTTCAGCTTCTGTATAGGGGCATCAGTAACATACACTTTTTTTCTTAGTCCTGTATTACTTAGCGATAGGCACATATGAAAGGGGGAATCAGGACAGCGAAAAATAAGCTTGAGATTTAGTTAATTTTTGCTTTTGAGATCAGTATTGCAGGTAGAGAAATCAGTGCCAAAACACGGGCATGCCACACGTGCCTTTGGATAAGTCTAATGTTTAAAATATATATATATATATATATATATATATATATATATAAAATAAAACTGTCATGCTTATTCCTTTGTTCTGCAATGTTATTTAATAATTTCTTAAAAACAGACCAACAAACATGAAAATCCAGATGGACAGTAGCCCTGCAAAAAACAACAAGACTGTGCTTTAGCCCTGACAGGTAGCCATTTAGGACTCTTACTGTTCGCAGCCAGTAAAGGATAGGACATGAAACTAACTTTGGGTACAAAAAGTATCTTGTGATAGGAAATTTGCATTCACAACTTTCTATCCCTCTTATGAAAGTGATGTCACGGTAACTGTAATAAATTTAAACATATCAAAATACATGGCTTTCTTAGTAGAGAATACCAAGTCAATAGGAATAATTCATCAGCAGCATTTTCATGTAACAAAGTAAAGAAAATCTCAGAAAATCTCTGGACTTGCACCAATTATTTGAGTTATTCGCTGCCTCCAGGAGAAACTCTTCCTATTTATACCACTTTATACATAAATTATCATGAACATATTTGTGTACAGCTTTCATACGTAAGGTGTAGCTGCCAAATAGTGTTACTTGTCTTAAAATGTAGGGCTTTTATTATACTACATTATTATTTCTTTATAATATTGGACATAATCATGGAAAGTCATAGTAAAGCTGTTTTGTCAGATAAAGATAAAAGAAGATGGTAGATATTACACTGTTCTTTGGCTTCTTGTCTATCATGGTAGTTCTGGGGATTTTTTCTAACTTTTTGTGAGGCCTTACTGACCCTTTCGCATAGTACATGAAAGTGCTGGATTTGGCTTCACAGCAGTTAACTAGTATATTCAGTTTCTCACCTGGCATTTCTACCTGAATATTGTTAGAAACACTAACTTTTGTAATACTTACATTATGTATAAACTTAGTTGCGCCAGCACTGGAATCTGTGTGTTCTGAGTAAAATTTAAATGAAATTATTTGTTGGCTGTAAAAAAATTGAAGTAGTGTCACTGCCCTATGCTTCGACAGGAATGTTTGTATTTGGATGCCGTTGACAGGTTTTGATGTCTGTTGTGTGAGTGAAAGGAAGAAAATAACTTGGAAGTAGTTATTGAAACAGCAGATATCACTGCCTTTTAGGAATCTGAAAATGTATGGACAATGCTTGATGTACTGGGAAAGAGCAAGAGTTTAGGAGTGAGTTTAAGATTACATCTTCAAAGCGTTAGGCAGAGATTAAACAGACAGAAATGAGTCTTGCTGACAGAAAGGGGGTTTTAGTTTTGGGGGGGTTTTTTAGGTAACAGCCTGCAGATGCTTCTTTTTGTAGACTGTCCGGCTGTTCCCAGAAGTTTTGTGTTTTTGAAGCATTACTTCATGGATATTTTGAAGACTTAAAGCATAGGCTTTTGCTTATACTGTGTGTATATATAGGAATATCCTGTTACCTTATCTGAGAGATTTGGTCACTGATCTTGAGCTGCTCTCATTAAACTTGCTGTGATTTGTGCTTTTAATTCTCTCTTAAAGTATCTAGAAACTGGGGTAGGTGTTTTTTTAATGTTTACCCACATACATGAAATAAAAAGGTGCCAATTCAGAGTGTCAAGACTTTAATAATTTTTAAATAACCAAATCTCAAAGGT
Source organism: Apteryx rowi (assembly GCF_003343035.1). Lineage (NCBI taxonomy): Eukaryota > Metazoa > Chordata > Aves > Apterygiformes > Apterygidae > Apteryx > Apteryx rowi. The sequence goes on along the minus strand of NW_020447195.1, from coordinate 1,505,332 downwards.
TAGAAACTCTCAATAACTTAAAATGGAATGTTTTTGAGGGTAAACATACATTTGGCCTGACAAAGCAGCTGCAATAAAATTATTTTCAGTACAATTTCTTTTTTTATTAAACTAATATTAAAGCAATAATTGTAACTTATAATGGAGGTATAATACAAAGTTGAAATTATTAAACAAAAATCCTTTCCCTGCTTTTACAGGGTTTAAAAGCTGTTTTGTCCCAGTGAAAGTGGCTTTATTCTGATTATTTTTAAATTTGTCTTTATTAATTTTGTGCTTTTTCAGCTTCTCCAGCACCAACAAGAACGGGTCAAGCAGGGAGCTTGTCAGGCAGCCCCAAACCTTTCTCTCCTCAAGCTTCAACACCAATTTCTGCTAAGCAAGAAAGAACTTCCACTCCAGGAAGCATTCTGAATCTTAATCTTGGTTAGTCTTGACCTTTGAAAGTCTAATACTGTTATAGCTGAATAAATTACAGTGGTGTCAATACAAGATAATATGAACAAACTTTCTTGTATATGGCTTTAAATGAAGCATGTGTGTAATTATTGTTTCATCAAATAAGCTATTCTTTATTATTTTTTAAAGTGGAATTGAAAGTTTATATTACTGTTTCTTCTTGTTGATGAAAGGAAGTAGTTCAGGGAAGATTTTTACTTGGACTGTGCAAATTATCGTGTCTAAATAATGGGTAAGGTTCTAAAGGCTGTAGGTACGTGAACATTGCCGCTCTTCACCCTCAGTCTCTTCAGTGAATTCTTGGCAAGATTTTCTCGTGGTTGTTAGGATTTCGGATTTACTATGGTGTCTTCTGCCTTGCCACGTTCCCATCGCTTCCTCACTGGACCATCCCTCTCTTGGTAGAGCTACAGATGAAAGGAATTAGTAGATGTCTTGAAACTCCTAAAAAGTAAATTTGGGGATTCTGGTATTTTGAAGGATGGGGTGGGTAAGTACTAACTAGGTAAAATAGTTCTGAAAGCCAAACAGATGTAAATAGGTTTCCTCAGTCATGCTGTGTTCTGGCTCAGTGTTTGAATACTGGCTACATTTTACAGTCCTGTGATATTTCATGAAGAGGCAGGATTCTGCCCCTGGGTCTTAGATGAATCCAGGAAGGCTTGAGCTTGAATGCTGAATTCATGGTTTTGGTGAGCTACAGATCTTTTCACTGTGGATACAAGCTTACAGGGTGTTTTTCAGTGTTAAGCTGTCTGTTTGACATAACCATAGAATCGTTTCTTCTGCTGTACTGCAGCTGTTTGCCTTGTTATCTGAGGTATGATTCATTTGCAACAAATCTTAAGAAATAATGTGGTGCTGAAATAGTGCGAATCACAGATGGTAGACATTAGCTGGGACACAGAATATTTTGAATAAATGGGGTGGAACGGAAAATCTGGTGCGATGGTTCATGAGGATCACTGTAAAATAACAGCACATTTTCAGATAGAATATCAGTTATTTGTTCAGCTTTAGGGAAGCTTCTTTTGCTAAATATGCTGTTTTTAATAGGAATGAAAATGGCAGCCCTTTCTCTTTGGATGATGAGTGTCAGCTGTGCCAGACAGATTCCTCTGCGAATTGTATGGCTTTCAGATATGAGTCATTGTGTCTCAATGTCAAGCATCATGCAAACAGGGATTCGCTCTGAAAAAACAGAAGTGAAATTCCAGAATAGAAAGGCACTTATATACGTTGGGCAGAGAACTAGAAGGGCTCCTATGATTGCCCTCCAGTTCAGCAGCAGGAAAAGAAAAATAATGGATGCGAGCCAGCTGTAGTTACCGGTAGACTGGCTGAAGTGAAAAATGGGCTATGGGAATGACGAAGCTATACTATACATAGATTGCTTGGAAAAAAGATTATATTCCAGATGGTATGAGACCTGTCCTTGTATGAATGACAGAGACAGAAAAGATAGAAGAACAACTCGGACACAATAATGAGTGAAAATTTTTAGATGGGTGATGGGAAAACATAAAGAGTTTGGAGATGAGAACCTGAATATTTCTCCTCAGTGGGTTTCTCTGCCCTTTACTCTGCTTGCTTTCTACTAATAGGGCAAATCGGAAGTCCAGGTCTTTTCAATGAGACCTCCTTGTTGGTTTGACAGAGATTTATTTGGTATGTTAAGATGTAGGGTTCCCAGGGGAAATACTACAGTGTCTCGTGTCTTCATCCTGCCCGCCTTCTTCCATTTTTGCCTGTATTTGTATCCTGCCATGTAGTTAACTAACAGTAATTCTGTATTTGTCATGTTCTACAGCAAAACTTTCTATGATTTTCTTCATATATATACATATATATATATATATATATGTGGAAGAATTTTTTAAAACCCAGCACTCAGATCCTTTCAATAAGAACTATTGTGGAGTGCTGATTCCTTTTGAAATTCTGTCCTTCTCATGCTTAAAAGGAAACAATGTTTTTGAAAATGAGCTCATAATAGAACAGCTTATTATAAAACCATAGAAATGTAGCATCACATTGACTCATGTTTACTGTAGAGCCATAAGCTCTTTTTCACTGTATTGTTCCTTAGTCAGATACTCCTCATTTAAAAAAATTTTTTTTTCCCACTCCTTCTTAAATGCTGTATTTTTCACTTACAGCTATTAATTCAGCTTCTTGGTTTCAGAAATCATCTGCAGTTTATTAAGAACATTTTGAATTCTGACACCTTTTCTAAAGAATTAGGAGCAGCTTCCGTTTCTGTGTTGTCCACAGATTTTATGCTATTTTATTGTCGCAATAATTAATGAAAATGTTGACTAGAACAGTGCTTTAGAACAGAGTGCATTGAGGTTGGACTTGTAATCCTCCTGTAGCAGCGCACCCACCAGGTAACAGTGGCACCTGGATCTCAGTTCCTTAGCTTCCTTCTGGCAAGGTCAGCGTGTCAGTGAAGTGCTACAGTTGGCCTTTTCCCCCAGGGGTTTCCCTTATGTCGAGTCTGTTTCTGTTCTGGAGGGGCTGTGGGCTAGTTCAGAATCTGTCACTGGCTAAAACTCTGATTAAGCACTTGGTGCATTTTGTGTATCTTGTCAGGGAAATTGATTTTCATGGTCCTTTGCTACAAAGTTCTCGCTATCACGCTGTTCCATTCCATGCAGTCAGCTCCGTGATAGGGCATTGTCTTAGTACAGCGACGATGTTCTCCTTATATGTTCTTACAGCACTTAGGAGCAAAATGTATGAGACTCTGCTGTAAGTATTTGTAGGGTGTCATTCTGGCATTATCTGGAATAGCTATGGGAAGAAACGGTTAAATACATTAAGTCTTTTTTTTACATATGCGCTGGAATTAGATGACTTATTTGTTTTGGCACTGTAAATGACATTTATTGAAAGCAATTCACTGCAGTTTCTTAAAATGTGCAGTTTTAGAAAATAAATAGACTAACACAGTTAATTCTTATGAGTATTTCTTCCATCACAACAAAATTTAAACTTCACCAAGAGCTTGCCCAGCCTAGCAGTCGAGGAAACTTCAATTTGTATGTTGCAAAGCATTACCTGCTGACAGTTTAGGTGGACATTAGACTCTGAAATTCGATTTTTATTTCAGCCTCTCTGGGACAGTTAAAGAAAAGCTAGAGTTTAATTAAGCTGTGATTTGCAGTTGTGATTTGACTTAATTTCTTTGGTGCTCTGATTTGTCATTCATTTTCTGTCCTGTTTCCTCAAAATGGGGAGGAAAAAAAAGCCTATCTAAACTATTTAAAAAATTTAAAAAGCAAACAAACTATTTAAACCATTTAAAAGACATCTCTTTCACTGTGAAGTCTTTGAATCAAATTCTATGATAAGCATGATATTGCTGTTACTATTGTGGAATTAGAGTGGATTGGGTGTAGTTAGCTAAAGAATATTGTGGAGGGAAAAATGAAATAAGTTTGTTATTTCCTTACATGGAATATGGAACCTTATATGACATATGGAGCCCAGATTTCTGTAGTCTGTAGTTTTTAAGTATCACTGGGTAACTGGGGAAAGAAATATCCATTTATTTTGCTGAAACTGGGTGGAGAACATTCTGTGAAGAAAAAGCGATGCAAGATAAGGATTTGCATATTAATAATTAAAGGATAAAATTACATGATTAAGCTTCAGAAGGCTGCACAGAAATTGTCAGTAATTTATTTGACTCACTCATCTGTTTGGTTCAAATGAGGTGATCTGATCTGTGCACTTTTTGAATTCGGTTTGCTTTGCTTTCAATCTCAGAAGTCTTGTTTAGAGTAAGGAGAACTTTAGCTCCATTTTCTTATGCAGTGAAACCCAAAACACCGTCAGGAAAACCATTCTTAAGACAGCACTAGGTTACAAGATACCTTAGGTGACCGTGCAGTTCATGCTGCAATAATTGGCTGTGGTTCCTTTGTCAAATATTTTCTAAGATTATGAATCAGTATACTTCATATCATCCAGAAAATTCTCTTCCTGAATTGAGCTGAATTAAGATTTCAAGACCATCTCTTACAAAAGGTTAAAATTGTTTTTATCAGTCTATAAGTACACAGGAAGAAGAAACCCGATTTAGTAAACTCATCTCCAATACAAAGAGCAAATTTTTCAAAAGTACTTAAGTGACTTAGAGCCTTGTATTTTATATTCAAAAACGATCGAAAGCTTAAAAGTTTACATCACACTGAGTGATGCCTGAGTTTGTATTATGTTTAGTTTCTTCCAGTATGGAAGCGATATGAGGACTGCGAAATTCAGTATTACTTTTATGATCATTTCACTGGTTCGAGAAAGGACAGTTGACCCTTGGTTTAATCTAGACTGCATGTGTATTATAAGCCAGGATGGTCCAAACTGTAGCCTGTGTGTTTGGCTTGTGGGATCGCTACGTACAAGCTTCTGCCTTTCCCTTGGAGATGGGAAACTGTTATTTTAGCAGTAAACAAGAACTGTGTGAGCTGCTTGAATGCTTCCTTCTTTACCTGCTCTCACTGTAATATAGATTCTGTTTGCAACCTGGTAGGAGAGTGGCAAAATCTGACTCTGACACCCGCACTGCTGAGGTTGAGCCATTTTATACTGTGGTTCTTAAATTTTAAATTTAGAAGGTACCTTGATATTAAGCCCAAACTTGCAAAGAATGTCAGACCAGAGGAAACACTGATTCAGCCCTTCATATTTGTTTCACTTTATTCTCTAGGAATTGCACATCAAAAAATGTCCTGCCAATATGTTAAAAAAAAAAAAAAAAAAAAAAAAGGCAACACTGACCTTGACCTTCTTTAACTGTGGTACAGTGACAGTCTAAGAGAAGCATAAATTCCTATCTGTGCTGGTGTTATGTTGCCTCTTCTCCTCCATGGCCTCTCTCATTTTCCAGCGTATGGCATTGGCTCCTACTTGATCCTGTGATGATCCAGTTCAGGGAGCTAAACTGGCAGAACCCAGTTCCTCTCTGCAGTCCTTCTCCCTTCTCTGTGCCCTCCCCAAAGAAGCAACTAACCCAAAACTGGTTTAGCGCCCTTGGTGACTAATGGACTGTCAGGCAAACAGCAGTTTTAACAAAGGGATAGGACTATGGAACAGAAATGTCACCTGTGTGGAAAAATTGAGACAGAAAAGTGAAACTTAGTTGCTAAGACATTTTTAGGTTTAGCACTCTAGTCTGTACTCTTTGCAGACAGGTCTGTATGTTTGAGAGTGAAAACTTTTAAGTGTATGGGAGAGCTCAAGAGAAGATTTTGCTGGCATATATTGAAAAAGTTTGAATCATTAATTTCTAGTATAACCATCCACATTTATATTTTTCTTCCTCTGAAGTTGTGACTATAAGGGTTTCTATTTTTGATTTCTCGATCCCTGCAAAAATGTACTACTAGTAGTAAATAACAGCAGCAGCTTACTGGAAGTATTGTCAGATAAGTGATGAACCTAGACTGATGCTTTCTTGATAATTTCATGTAACAGAGATAACTTCCACACAACGAATGCATGCAGTTTGAACGTGTAATATGTAGTATCTGAGAGGAGAAAACCATTGTTTGTAGTAAAGTCATTTTAGAATTATTGTTTAGGACTTGCAGCCCATAGTTATAAAAGAAATGAAATATGTTTCAGATTGTCTACATTGCTACTCAGTAAAATTTCTGTCTTACACAGAAAGTGATTTTTTAAAAAAAATATATTTCTTAATTCCTTTTTCAGATCGTAGCAAAGCTGAAATGGATCTGAAAGAGCTGAGTGAGTCAGTCCAACAACAGTCCACCCCTGTGCCACTCATTTCACCAAAACGACAGATACGTAGTAGGTTCCAGCTTAATCTTGACAAGACAATAGAGAGTTGTAAAGCACAACTCGGTAAGTATGTTGCAAGAATACAATGGAAACCTGAAGGATACACTTGAGGAAACTTTAATTTAAAGTTTGAAAAAAGTTTTCAGATTGTAAAGCCTTAAATATTTTACGCATTAAAACAAGATCAGAGGATGTTTGAACTCTTCAGGGCAAATAGAGTACACTTAGCTAGTTTAATTTAAAGCGTAATAGGACCTAATGTTTCAAATTTTTGTCAAAAAGCTTTCATCTTTTAATCTGATTTTGTGCCATTCTGATTTAGATAGTATGACAGAATTATAGTCTTACTATTTGCTTGTAATTTTGAAAATTCAAGAACTGTACCTAGCTCATTCCAGTTGCATATATTATTGATATATCCAGTCACACAGAAGCTGGATGTTGTTACAAAACATTAGTGCTGTATAGCACTTAGCAGGTATTAAAGACTTTGTAGGCACTAAAAAATTTTAGTTTCTTCTAACAAAACTTAGAGAGTCTAAAATTGTATGTGCAAACATCTATATAATTAACCTCAATCAGGTAAATAGTGTTACTGATTTTTATGGTGATTTCGTGTGGATAAAAATTATTTCTGTGCTCATGTGCCAGCATTGATCCTAGGTTAAACAAATCTATAACTTGCAGGTGATGGAAAAAAGCAGTGAAAGGAGGGCTGCTAAATCCAATAAAAATATGATTTAGAATATTTGGAAGGTGATCCTTGCATATTTTGATACTGAGATAGGGCACTAAGGGAGGTATTGATAGCTTAAGGACTGACAGTTAAGATAATGGTATGTATGTACTTTATTTCAGTATATAGAGTATTTTTTTGATAATGTCAGTCAGTCTGATGTCAGCATGGAATATACTTTCCTTCCCACAATTAGGAATAAATGAAATATCTGAAGCTGTTTATACTGCAGTAGAACACAGTGACTCTGAAGATTCTGAAAAATCTGACACCAGTGACAGTGAATATAGCGATGAGGATCAGAAATCAAAGAATGATCAGGAAGATGGAGAGGACAAGGAAGGTGCAAGAAGTGACAAAGAATCTTTGACATTGAAAAAAAAACCTAAGCCCTCATCTCAGAATGAAGACAAGGAGGAACTTAAATGCACAAGTCCAGAAGCAGAGAAAACAGATGATCCAGTTAAAGAAAAGGCAATTACAGACACTGAAAAAGAATTTTCTGAAAAGGGCAAAAGTTTGCAACATCCTGCAAAAGAAAAACTGAAAGGTAAAGATGAAACGGACTCGCCGACTGTGCATCTAGGACTGGACTCTGATTCTGAGAGTGAACTCGTCATTGATCTAGGAGATGATCATTGTGGGCGTGAAGGACGGAAAACCAAGAAAGAACCGAAAGAACCGCCTTCTAAACAAGATGGTAGGGTGAAATGTTTCCTTTCCTTTTTTTTCCTTTACTTTAGAACTATGATCTAATCCAAGTTACAGGCTGCCTTAGCTTTTAGCTTTATTATTGCAGTAAGACGCCTGCTAAACAAGATTATAGGGTGAAATTGTTTCCTTTCCTTTCCTTTTTTTTTTTGTGTGTTTACTTTGCTTTAGGACTATTATGAAAGCCAAGTTAAATGAAGCATTAGCTGTTAGCTTTATTACTGCATTAAAATATTAAAAAAGACCTAGACCAAAACAAATAATTTGCGTGAATAATTTTTCATTCTTTGTGACTATGAAGAAAAGATTTTCAGTCCCCATTATAATTTCTGATTTAAATAAAAAATCTTTTATTGAATTTCCTTCCAGCAGCATAGATCTATAAACATATATAATGTGTTCTGTCACCCATTTAGAGTTCTTTTTGCAAATTTTTATGACGTTCAGCTCAAACTTTAACATTTCCATAGACCTCCCAAAGTTGTAGCAGCAGCAGAAGTTGGAATTAAATCTATACTATAAGTTGTATAATGTCCAGTTAAAATCAATGTAAATGCTCTCATTTGTAATCAAAAGAACAGGTAAATTACGTGTATTGTCCCTTAGGTAGTGTTTTCGTGTGTCAGTAGAAGTAAAGAGAAAGCGTACTGAACTACCGAGTAAATGCTGTTGCTACCTGTGCTCTGCATGTTAACTTTTTGACAAAACAAAATAGAAAAACAGAACAGATTAAAAAGATAAGATTAAAAACAAATATTCTTCATATTATTTTCTCTATGTTATATAGCATGTTGGCTCAATCATTTTATTTAAAACTTTTATGATGTTTTCAGTCAGTTTGCTAAGTATACTTAGAAGACAGCTTATTTAGTGTTTCTGTATTTTGAATCTTAAAAAGTGGAATTTAATGGATAAATATTACTATGAGATATTCAAGAAAATAGACATATATGTTAAACTAAAAATGGTAGGAATATTATTTTGAGGAGGTTTATAATTTCTCTGTTTCTTGTTTTATTTAAAAATTGATTAATCAAGGCAGCTGTATTAATTTCCAAATCACTGATTCACGTGTAGTTAGTGACCCAGACTAGTGATGGTTGAAATAGTAAGTAAATCTAAAATTTGACTCTGATACTTAGGCAAAAGAATAATACATATTCTGAATGAAATTAAAAGTGGGTTTAAATATTCATATAAAAAACTGTATGAATATACTCCAGATATAAGTCGTCCTATGCATGCTTCCAGGGCTCAAACCTTTACGCATGACTCTCAGATACTAAAATCCCTCGGTTCAGTAAGGAGAGCCGACGCGTGCAGATCTGAATGTCTGTGCCCCCTTTTGCGAAAACTGTCAGTGCAGCAGCCCTCTCGGTCAGACATCATCTTCCTGGCCGTAGCTTAGGAACAGTCGTCCAGTTCCTAAAACGCAGTGTTCCTGAGGATTAGCTCATGGCCATCGGAGTGTACTAGAGCTTGCTGATGGGATCAAGAGTCCCGTTTTATCAGCTGCCCCGAGCTCGGACAGGTCGCCGAGAGAACCACCCAGCTTCGTCACCCCTTTGCCGTTCGTGCTGTTAAGGGGATGGACTGCTTTTGGCTTTTGCAGGGGCAGGGGGAAAAGATCTCTAGACCTTTGGGAAGGGGGTTTCTCAGTTTTCTTAGTGTTTTGGTCATGTGAGGGAAGAGGGTTCTCTAGCCACTGGATTTTGAAAATAAATTAACATGTTCCTGGTGAGCTGAGGTATATAAAACCTTTCAGTGGGCCCCAGTATACTAGTTATTCAACAAGTGACAAATCCTGAGTAAGAGTGGGCAGTGGTGAATCATGAGGAATAATTTGCCATTTTGATCCAAGTCAAACCCTACACCTGCAACTGCATGACTAGAGAATATGCCATTTTTCTTATAAATGAAAGTTAAAATTAAATTTAAAACAGTTTAATTTTCATATTTTTGACGATTTGAGAATCTTGTTGTACACAACAGCAATTGATTTAAAAATTTATTTAATTGCTCTGTAAGGATTCTCTCAGCTGCAAGGGATTCAGTGATGAAGGAGCTGACTAGACAGAAGAAAGCTTGACTATTCAGTGCCATGCTTTATTGATGGGATAAAGGTGCTGAATGGGTATCACAACTCTAGCCTGAATAATTTTCCCACATATTCCTTTTGACTGAACAAGGATTTTGTGTATCCAGTGTTACCTTTTTTATTATTTGTTATAGCTAAAAAAATCCTGCTTTTTTTTCGCTGACTTGACAGACAGGTAATGATGGGATATTATATTCCAGTTCTTGGCCTAATTACACTGCCTGTTCAGGAACTTCTGCTTAAGGTCTATCTGTACGAAGTTGTACTCTGGCTGATGCAGCTTGTTACAAGATAACAGCTGCTTTGCTGCCTGGGTGTCTTAAAGAGTTACTTGTCTTCTACCATTTCACAGAAGAGGACTTGCTGAAGTCACATCAGTCATAGCAAGAAAATACATTTAAGAGCATCCATTCAAGTAACTCACAAGCCATTGCAGTGAAGAGATTTTTTGACCAATATTAATGTTTTCCTGTCAGGCTCTGTAGCAGGGGAGTGGGTTCTGGTGTGTGAAACAGTCAGCTATAAACTCTGAGGCTTTACAGTGAGTGTAGAAATCTTAAATACACTGTATTTGATGGTCAGTGCCAGTTCACCTTTGTTTTGAAGGTTTTTAGCATGCTGATCCTTCATTTATTTGGTATTGCCATGGTTGAAATTTAAAATTTGAAGAAAAATTATTTTTCCCTTCAGCTGATTGTTCCTTTTGAGTATATTGACTTTTCTTCTTGGAGAAATTGGGATAACAGATGTTAGTGGTAACTCAGAAACATCCTAACAGATGCTAACCTCTCGCATACCTTCCAGAGAAAGTCAGGCTGATTTTCTGAATTTTTTGCTTTTTGTTTTATTTAATGTCTAGCACTTCTGAATTGCCACCAGCTTAAACTACACCAAAATGAGTTTACTGGTAGAATTTCAGTTACTTTTTGAGGAAAATAATTCAGAGTAGACTGGAAGGTGCATAGGACTCTTCTTTTTCAAAAAGAAAGATGGGAAATTATGGATCAGATGTGATGATGAAAAGCTCATATTACATTTTACGTTTGTTTAGTTGTAGGTAAAACTCCACCTTCTTCCACTGCAAGCACTCAGCCTCCACCAGAAACTCCAGTACTTACCCGCTCTGCAGCCCAGACTCCGCCAGCTGGCATAACAGCGACTACTAGTGCTACTTCTACTGTCAGTGCTCCATCTGCAGCCACTGGAAGCCCTGTGAAAAAGCAGAGGCCTCTACTACCTAAGGAAACTGCGCCCGCTGTGCAGCGAGTAGTGTGGAATTCCTCAAATAAATTTCAGACATCTTCTCAGAAATGGCACATGCAGAAGGTGCAGAGACAGCAGCAACAGCAGCAGAGCCAGCAGTCTCAGTCACAGCAACCTCAGTCCTCTCAAGGGACAAGATATCAGACAAGACAAGCAGTTAAAGGTATACACTTTCTAACTCAATGTGCCCGTGATGCCATAATTCCCCAGTAGTGATCTCAGTGCTCCAAGGCTGCCTAACCGGGAATTCCTCCATATAAACAAAATCTCAAAGTGTGGTTCTACTCTGATAAGTGACTTTAAAAATACAACAACTTACTCACCATACCTGCTCTTTCTGGTGTGTATTTAGAGTCATGTCTGCTTATTATAATGACAAAAAGTTTCTGTGTGTATCTGTATATATATTTCTGCCATTCTCAGCCATCATAGATCTGGGAGAGCGAACTGAATTATTTTCTAGATTACATGATAAAATCATTAACTCTGTTCCAGTTGCATGATTACTATTCTTATCTCATTATCTACAAACTGGGTCTAGTTTTATCTGACCAGAAGCTGATTCGTTCAGTTTTTCATAGAGTATAATTTGAGGACAGAGAAATTACCCAGGCTGCATTGGTCTTTGAAATCCCTGTTGCTAGTGAGAATAATCAACTTGACACGACTGTTGCTAGTACACTGAAACAGCAACGGCATTTTGAAATGTTTCCACAGCTGTTTTCTTATCATCCCTGTGCCAGAGGTTTCCCTAGTATTGGACACATGCTAGTGTAAGCCTGTGCCTTAACTGCTTCACTTCACAGATCAGCAACTTTATGCAAATCTAGCTTTATTAGTAGTTTCAAGTTAATAAACTGGACTGTTAACTGGTGTGCCCAATACATGCAAGTATTTTCCATTCTGCTAACACTGCTGTCAAGGCAGTAATTTCTGACAGAAGAGAGGTGTAAGTAACAGGGAGCATATACAGACATATATCAGTGACATCTGTCTGTTCCCAGACAGCTTTTGTGACAGTCCTTTGAGAATAAGAAGAGGTGTATCTCTACATGTAGACTGTGCGACTTCGATACAAAATATTCATTGAGACAAATAAACGTGAAACTCTGTGAATTCTTATTTTTACTAGATTCATACTTTTACATAAGGGCTTAATAGTATGGACTGAACTTTAAATATTCAGTATATAAGTTTGTTTTATACATATATTTATTATTCAGTGCATCATAGCTATGTTCTATCATAAGTATTATAGGCTAGAAATATATCAGATGAAAATACTGTAAAATACAGTTTTCTTATATATTAAATTGGTATAAATGAAAATACTGCATACATGTAATTTGAAGAACAACTTTTACTTCAAAAAATTCTGTTTTGAGGATGTTAGCAACTGAGAGACCTTTTATAATGTGAATCATTAAAAATAGATTGAAATGTGTCTTCCTTAAAATAAAAAAAAAAACTGAGGCAGATAACTCGTTAGGGATGAAAAGGTGAGGCGTTTCTCATTTTGATTTTTACTCTCATTTTTGAAATACCCATGGTTAAAGATTGCTTAAAATAATGAGGAAGGATGAGCAAAGGTTTCTCATCCTGCTTTGAGTTTACACTATGAATATGAATAAAACTGCTTTAATGAGTTAATCTAATCTTGCATCCCTTGCTCTGCAGCCAACCAAAGGCTAATGTTGAGCTGGATTTATATATAGCAAACATGTCACAACAGAAAACTAACAGTATTAATAGCGTTAATTATGGAAATAACATCAGGAAGTAAGACTAAAACAGGGTTTCTTGAACAGTGGCTCACAAAATCTTGTTTCAAAGCAAAAAGAAAATAATTCATTAATAAACTTAAAAGCCTTGACAAATGAAAATTTCAAAGACTAACCTGTGCTCATATATATGATACTGGTTGGGAATTTTTAAGGTTGAGAGGTTAGGAAGTGAATTCCTAGGAAGTGGAATGGAGAAGTCCAAAACTGGGAAAAATGCAGATTCAGGGGAGATTTTTGTGTTAGCCAGACTAAAAATTTTAAGTTTGGAAGTTGTATTTACTTAGTTACTTTCAAGCCTTATAACTGTTTATGTGTTCAGTGGCTGGGTGCTGTATAATTGAGTAAATGGCACTATTTTATAGGTAATACAAGCCTTAGAAATGGCTATGTGCATAAATTTAATAGACATTAAAGTTAGAAGTTTGCCTGTTCATTTTCGTTTTCATATTTTGTGATTGATGATCATCTGTGTGTTTTCTTTTCTTAGCTGTGCAGCAAAAAGAGATCACCCAGAGCACTTCCACATCAACTATAACCTTGGTTACAAGTACTCAACCTATTTCTATGGTTACCAGTTCTGGATCTGCAAGTACACTTTCTTCTTCAGTTAATACAGACTTGCCAATAGCAACAGCTTCAGCTGATGTGGCTGCAGATATTGCTAAATATACTAGCAAAGTAAGTTCTTGAGCAAGTTTTTCATGAAATTTTCTTTTGAAATTTCAAATTTTGAAATAATTTTCTTTTGAAATTAGTAAGCATTAGGTTGTTGCATGTGGCAGGTTTATATCTGCTGGGCAGTGTCAGCGGGATGTTGATGATAGTGCTGAGCCATCACTGTACAGCTGGGTGAATGCTGCCATTGTATGCCACAGTTTATATAGGATAGACTTCAGTTGCCCAGATATTTTAGATCTGTTCTCTGACATGTTCCCCCAGCTGCTTTTTTTTGTTACATTGCAGTGTTTTGCACCATTTTCTGTATGCCCTCCTAAAGGTGTAGATATCCTCTCAGTATTTAGGAAAATGTCAAATTTACAGTAAACATTAATATTTCATCATTTGTATTCAGTAATACATACAAAAAAAGTTGTTCTGTTTTAAAACACTGTACAACTTCATCAGATTGTAACTTGTCTTAAGTGCCTGGGAGTCCTGGTGGACAACAAGTTAACCACGAGCCAGCAATGTGCCCGTGTGGCCAAGAAGTCCAATGGTTTCCTGGGGTGCATTAGGAAGAGCGTTGCCAGCAGGTCAAGGGAGGTGATCCTCCCCCTCTACTCAGCCGTGGTGAGGCCACATCTGGAGTCCTGTGTTCAGTTCTGGGCTCCCCAGTACAAGAGGGATGTGGCACTACTGGAGAGAGTCCAGCGAAGGGCTACAAAGATGATTAGGGGACTGCAGCATCTCCCCTATGGGGAAAGGCTGAGAGAGCTGGGCCTGTTTAGCCTGGAGAAGAGAAGACTGATGGGGGATCTTATCAATGTGTATAAGTACGTGAAGGAAGGGTGTCAAGAGGATGGGGCCAGACTCTTTTCAGTGGTGCCCGGCGACAGGACAAGAGGCAACGGGCACAAACTGAAACACAGACACTTCCATCTGAACATGAGGAAAAGTTCTTCACTGTGAGGGTGACTGAGCACTGGACCAGGCTGCCCAGAGAGGTTGTGGAGTCTCCTTCTCTGGAGATACTCAAAACCCTCCTGGATGTGATCCTGTGCAACGTGCTGTAGGTGACCCTGCTTGAGCAGGGGGGTTGGACTAGATGATCTCCAGAGGTCCCTTCCAACCTCAACCATTCTGTGATTCTGTGTATTCATGTGTTAAAACAAGGCAAGCTGTAAATGAGAAGATGTGTTGTAATACGCATATCATCATAATGAATAGTGACAGTGAGGGGAGGGAGATTTAGCTTTTGGTATGCTTTCTTAGATCTTAAAACTAAAAAGTCAAAGAGAATACTATATAAAGTAATAAAGTTGAGTACCCAGAAGTTAAAAGTAGCAGAATTAATCTCGACTATCAGCTTTCAATATCCTCCTCAACCATATGTGTTTGGTGAGTTTGTCAGTGATCAGGATTGTCAGTAAATGTCTTTTTTTCTTTTTCTTCTTTTTTTTGCATTGCATTTCTTCCCTAAATTTATGGTTATATTTTTTGTTCATAAGTTATATCAATGGCATTTCCTGGAGGGAAGAAGGTAAACCAGCTTACCGGCTCAGGATTCTGGTGCAACAGTCAGTCTTGGCAGCATCGCTTTAAAAATCAGAATCCTGATTTAAAATTTTTTGTTCTATATTCTAAATAGACTCAGACAAATATGTATATGGATATGTGGCATTGTTGATAGTAATGTTAAGTTCATATTAAAGTGGTTAAAAGCAGGATAAAATGGGTATCTATTAAGAACATATATCAAAGAAACTTTGTTTCCTTTTGTCTTTCAGATGATGGATGCCATCAAAGGAACAATGACTGAAATATATAATGATCTTTCCAAAAATACCACTGGAAGTACAATAGCTGAGGTTAGTGTAAGATTAAAAAAAAAAAGCAAAATAATACTGCTTATATTTAACTCAAAGTTGTAAAATAGTATAGTATATATAAATTCTGCATTCAGTAACTAATTTGAGATATGTACCTTATAGCTGTACCTGCAAAATATTCTAAGTTAAGGCTGTTTAGATATCCTAGTTGCTGTGCTGTTGTAGAAGTAATGACTAGTCTGGTAGAGGAATACACAGAAAAAATATCAGATGGGGGCTCTACACGCTAGGCAGAAAAAAGCAGTAAGCCATCAAGCCCAGATCCTTAAAGATATTTTAATTGCCTAGCTTCTGTTGAGAATCTGTTTTTGTGTTTCCTTCTGTGTGCATTTACCAGAGTGGTATCAGAAATGAAGTAATTTTTAAGCATCATTTTTTAAAGCATGTATTTATCTACCAGGGCAAGAGGATTTTAATTTGCTTGTAGTGTAATAGCTTATCCAGTTATGTAATTATGACCATAGTTTTTAATACTTCTCCTTAAGTTTACTGACCGTATTATCATCCTTTGTTTACTGCACATTTAGTATGAAATGCATTGCTTGTCATTTTCTTCAGAGGTGATAGTTGGTATCTTTTAAAAATTTTTTTAACTTAGAGAAAGCTAACTATACAGCATAAACCTATGTACAAATGTGAACAAGAGAAAGCTCAGAGTAGAAGTGTCTGATGGTTTGTTTGCTTGTTTAAACCAAAATAAGGAAGTTACCATTATGAGCATGATATTTGTATTTCCAATCCACAGTGAATGAAAAACTTACTTTCCTAAACCTGGTCTAGTTAAAAAAATCAAATGGCATACAAATGAATAGAAAGAAAACCTGAGAGATAGGATTTTGAATCCAGTTAGAGAAATTTGAGGCTCAATTAATTTCAGAAGAAGCAAGACCAAGTTTAATAGAAATGCTTTATGTTTTCAAATAGTCTTGTACTTTTTATGGTAGGAAAATCTAGCAAGCAGGCATTTAGAATACTTTAGACTTTGGGTTTTGGTTGGCTACAGTCTTATCCTCATACTAATGAAAAGGAGCCTTAGTGTAAGTGTTAATCAGGCTTTTTATTTTGGGCATGTTTCTCTATATAATAATTAAGTATTATATACTGAACACTGTTATTATTAAATCTTAACTCTTTAATATTTAGATTCGCCGTTTGAGGATTGAGATAGAAAAACTTCAATGGTTACATCAACAGGAACTCTCAGAAATGAAGCATAATCTAGGTATGAAAACAGCAGTCCAAAATAGTTTGTTAGTCCTGGTCATAAACAGAAATTTTAAATACCTGTGGTATACGCTACCTTCATCATGTGATACTACAGATTGTCCATGTGAAGGGTAGAAAACGTTACAGAATGTGCTATGTTGATGTTAAAAGACACATTTCCAGTACATATTCAAAGTTACTTTTATCTGTGCATCTTAGTAAACAACAGATGTTGCTTTAGCCCTGTGAGAGGAATTTAGGCTACAGAGGACTTCTCTTAGGACAGAATGACTCATTTCTTAATTCATGGATCATTGGATAACCTGTCTTTATAAGACACTCTGTTAGAGGAATTTTATGCTGATTAGTTTGTGCTAATGCTTATATGAACAAAATCCATAGTAATATGGATTTGCATATGACAGGATAGGTTCTGTCAATATAGCCTCCAGGATCACGTGTGTCCTCTGAGATCTGTGGAATTCGTAGCTGAACTGGGGTTCAGACTAGCTGACAGTAGATTTTATTTTTAAAGAAATCGACTAATCTTCAGCCTTGACTCAATCTTGATGCCAGTCTGTCAGTGAAAAGAGATCAGAATTCTGGCTTAAACAGATAGGATTCCTCCAAAGAGGGAGATTTTTACCTCTGCATTCACTGAACTGTATGGGCAGGAAGTGAAACCATGATTAAAATGAGACTCCTCTTAAATTGTATTTATTGAATACACTGACTGTGGGAAGAAGATTGCAACTGAGTGAGAAAAAGTTAGTCTCCTTTAACCTGTATGCAATCCAAACAGCCCTAGGACTGTATAATACTATCCTAGTCCACCTTTTGCCTGTTTTTTGCAGAACACATCTGGAATGGAAGTGGGGGCCAAGGGCTGAATTTTTGCAACTGAGTAGGTCCATATTCAAACTCATGCCTTTGGTTTGTTCATAGCATTTTGCTCTTTCAAATCAGAGCAGGCCAGTTTCTCCACCTCTGCAGTCTGGTGCCAATTAAATGCACTCTTCAGAATTACTCGGGTACGGCAACAACTTGACTGCGTCTCACAGAATGACTGAATGTCTAGGTGTGCTCAGACATTAAAAAAAAAAAAAAAAAAACTTTAAAATCCTTTGGGGTCACCAGTCTTACTGTACTGATTTGAATAAACACCTTTAATAGTATTTTGAAAGTATGTCAGCTTCAGAGTTTTTCAGAAGACTCAAAGATTAATCCTAAGTCAAGGTAGCTGCCATTGGAATGCTTTGTTCATACTTGCCCACTTTCTTAAGTTTTATGTCAAGCTCTCTTTCTCTCCCGGCTCATAATGACTGAGGTATGTGTTTACAGCTACAGCAGTAATGTGTACCTCTCAGAACAATCCTAAAACTAGGCTCAAATTTACAGCTTTGTTCCTGTAGTGGTATGCTTTTACAGCTTTATTGGTGTCCCTATTGCAACTTCTGTATTTTTCTTTGTAAAGAAACTAAGGTACAATGAAGAAATGATCAGCTGTTATTTATTCATAAGGAAAGAGAAGAAATACAATTCTCTGTAGAGATGTTTTGGTCTTTTAAAGACAAAGTCGGTTAGTAGCAGCTTTTTGTGTTTATGCTGCACCTGGTACACCTGCATTCTGATTCTTTGTGGGACATCTAGGAATAAAGTGTTAAATAAATGGTAGGTAATGATTAAGGGTAAAAATGATGGTGGCAGAATAAGAAAAGGGGATGGAAGACTCATTTGTTCAGGAAGTGTGAATAAGAAATTCTCAAACTCATGGAGTCTTTTAAGCTGCAATTAGTTGCAATTTCATATTGACTTTTAAACTTAAGAAAATTATTGCTTTGCACATTGCTGTTGGGAAAATATGCAAATTCATCTTCCTTTGTATCTTGAGTAGAACTGACAATGGCTGAAATGCGTCAGAGTCTAGAACAGGAACGAGATCGTTTGATTGCTGAGGTGAAAAAGCAGCTGGAATTGGAAAAGCAGCAAGCAGTGGATGAAACTAAAAAGAAGCAGTGGTGTGCCAACTGCAAGAAAGAGGCCATTTTTTATTGCTGTTGGAATACCAGCTACTGTGATTATCCCTGCCAACAAGCTCACTGGCCTGAGCATATGAAATCCTGCACACAGTCAGGTAATCTTGCTCTGGATTGTTTATTTCGCGACCGAGGGAATTAGGGTGGATGGAATTTACAGTGATTCAGTAGTCTTCATTTGCATGGGTGCAGACACACGTGAAGAAGAGTGACTGTGGACTGGCACACGAGTAGTGGCTATTTTCTATCTTTTTTTTCTTTATTTTAGCTACTGCAACACAGCAAGAAACAGATACTGAAATTAGCACAGAAACATTAAATAAATCATCCCAGCCCAGTTCAAGTGCGCAGTCTACACCCACAGAAACAGCCAGCACCCCCAAGGAAAAGGAAGGTTCAGCTGATAAAAGCAAAGAGAGTGTTACAGTGAGTATCATTGTAGTCACTTCAAACAAAAATAATATGTAAGATTTCTCTTAAATCTACCCCTGAAGGTTTCCCTGCATCAGCCAGGAATTCTTGACCATTTGCATATTTCAAAAAGTGTGGTTTGGGGAGTGAGATAGGGAGTTGTGTGGTTTTTTTTCTTCATCTTGGCAAAAAAACTCCTTCTGTCCTCTGGGAACACCCTTTCCCCTCCACTCATTCCCAATAAAACCTTGTGTTGGCTTGACTCATCCTTCCAGCCAAGGGGGACTGGACCTCTTTCTCTCTCTCTCTCCAGGACCCATCAGTGTAGCTTCTGGTCTGGATCTTTCGATACAAGTTGCCTTCTGATAAGCAATACTGACTGCAGCACTTCCAAGCCCTTCTTGCCTGGGGGTTCAGAGGCCAAGCTCAAGACCTGCATTCAAATCAACTTACTTTATCACAACAGACTGCCACTAGGGTACCACAATGTTCCATAACACTGATACAGCAATTCACCTGGATCTACAGTTAACGGAGCAGTGTGCAGTTACGAAATCCTCCATAGCATCTACTCTGATAGTATTCAGTAGGCAAGGATGAGCAAGTGCTCTAATAAAAGGGACTTAACATTGCATATATAGAAAAATGTTTATAGAAAAGATTCTGCTTCATAGGTAGGGCTTGACTATTACCAATTTCAGCAGTGTTTTTCTTCTGCCCTTGCAAGATTTATTAAATGAAAAATTTTACAGGGGGCTGATCTTTCAGACCCTTTCACATGATCCCCCACATCAGTAGGAGCCTTGTTGTATTTTAAAATATTAAGAGCAAACTAATGTTTTTCAATAGTATTGTGATTCCAGCATGATGTCTCATTGAGATAGTCCTCTAGAATTGGGAAGCATAGTAAACTAGAGAGCTGTGTTCATTTCTTGGCACTTTTGGTACTGTCTGGTGTTAGATCTCTGGACATGACATGTCCTCCAAGGGAGTAACTTGGGAAACAGTTTTGAAGAGGCAAAGAAGGATGTGCTGTTCCACTGGAATGCTTTGGTGAAGTTACTTGAACTTCTCTGGCTCAGTCACTGTTCACATGCATTGTTTGTGGCTGCACATCCTTTGTATTACTGGGGGAACAGGGGATGGGAGAAAGTCAAATTACCAAGACTTCTGCCAGGGAATATTCCAATTATACAAATCTGGAATTGCTTTCACATAGGCTGAAACATCATGCTGTATACATTGATCATGTTCATAATTTGAATTTTGTTTTATTAACAAAGAAGTAACCTGTGAATTCATTAAGATGCAAATTTTTAACACAAACAAAACATCCAACATAAATTTCATATAATAATAATAATAACTAGGTGGAATTTATGTAAAAGCTGAGACTTCTACTGAGGTTGCCTGTGCTGTCTCTGCAGATAGCAACAGGTGTGACAAGCAACCAGCCTATAAAACTGGTCCAGGTACCGCAGACCACCACCTATATTCCAACTACTCAACCCACAATTGTAAGTACAACATCATCATTTAAAGCCTGCAGTAGCACTGTTCCTGGCATTAAAATTGCTCAGTATTTCTGGGGGGTTGTCTCCGTCTGCTGTTCTATCAAGATATGAATTCACTGGTATAGTCTCAACTTGCAGTGCAAAATGTCTTATTTTGCTGTGCAACATTCCACCCTTGGCATATCTTTCATTTCATCATTGATTATAACAAAGATTCAGACGTTGTCATTAAGTATAGCTAAGGCACTGAGGACAGTCAGACTTCCATTTTACATTATTATGTTAGTTATTTGTCCGTTTCATGTACTTACTTGACCGCAACAGCAATGTAAATATATAGAATTCATTTTAAATATCTTTTAAATATCTTTTTGTCTGTGGTATCCTAAAAAGATTTAACTAATCCTGAGCTATGCTTGATATTCCTGTGACATCTCAGTAACTATGAGGGAAAATATACATTCATCAGTAGTGATCTACTAGGCAGTCTTGTACATTAGCATTATGAAATTATGAGAAATAGCATTGGAATCAGTCCTGTTTTTTTCCATTGAAAATTAACCAAGGACACTCGAATTCCCTAATGTCAGTCACCAGAGATGGGACAGAAGTGAGTTCATTTTTGTATTTTAATGTGCCATATTATCACATTCTTTTAACTGGTCATGTTCTGCAGTGCTCAGTTCAGAGGCAGCATGGGATCTGAGCTGACATTCTTCCTTCCAAAAAGAAAAATGCTCATATTGCACTGGTAACTGAACTGCATGTCCTGTCTCAGCGGTGGGTTCAACAGGAGAAGCCCATGTTTAGGTAACTTCAGTTCATTTTCTGACTGAAGTTAAATAATTTAAGTTAATTTTCATACTGTGATTGTGAGGCCTAATTTGCTATAAAAATTACTATATATATATCTACACACACACATACACATACACACATATATATGTGGCAGCTGCAACATACATATGTGAATGTCTGTGTGTACGCACACACACGTACATACAGTATTTCATAACCATCATACTCCATACAAAAATGTTATTGCTTTTAGTGGGTATCATGAATTTTTCACATTCCTAACAGCATTTTAACTCAACTCATTTTATCTCAACTGAGAGCACTGTGCATCTTCACACCTAAGTTACTTGGACTGAGTTGCTATAACAACAAGGTTTTATATGTGTTTTAAAATCAATAGCAAGCATCAAACAAGTTAGATTCTTTGTGAATAGCTGAGAGGTTTTATGATCATAAAGTGGTTTCATGTAATATTCAGAAAAACAGCCATTATCTTCATCAGTTTTCTGTAATACAAAGCATATTGAGTTATGTAAAACATAATTGGAAACTTTGAAAGGTTTCTGCCTTTATTTGTGCATGTTTAAAACTTTGTACACATATTTGCATAAGTCTTGCACAGCTACAGACACCTCTGTATGCTAATAATTGCACGTGCAATTTAAATAATTTTAAACCTTAGTGCATGTTAATATGTATGCAGAATGTACATTTGTGAAAAACTGGCAGAGGTGGAAAAATTACCTCTCAGGGAATGATCCTAACACATTTAAGGAGTCTTGCACATTCCATATCCTGATCACTATAAGAACTGAAACTTATTTTTTCATTTGTCTAAGTATGTATATTTAAAAGATCACTGTGGCAACCTTAAGTTCCCCACCTGTAGTACTAATAATGACTTATATAATGGCTTCTTTAGGCTTCAACTTGCACTTTGTTTCCAGCTAGGAATTTCTTCCTCTGAACAACTTCCAGTAAATCTTCTTTGTACCGTTTCCATTGAACTCTCTTTACACATCTGAAATCCTTTGATTACCAAATAGCAGTAATCTTGAATTTATCTAGCAAATTTATTCCATGTTTGGTTTTTATTCTTTTTGCAGTTAAGATATTGTGAAAATGTGAATTCATCATCTTTGCATTCCAGGGAATGGAATGGCAGGCTTCTGGAAGACATAGACTTTGTCGCAGAGGCGCTGATAAACACGCTAGGTTGTAATCTCAGTAGGGATATTCACAACCTTTTTTGAATACCATCAAGACACTAATGTAGTTCCTTAAAACAGTGTGGGGAAACATTGGGCTTCAGTGAACTTGTATTTCTTCTTCCATATTCTCTTTGGAATTTTACGCTAGCATCATGGGAAAGGCCTGTGCATCCCTTTCAGATTCCTCAAAATCTCACTTCTTGTTTCTTCCACATTAAAACATTGTGAACTGAAATGGATGCATTTGTTTGATCACCAGTTGTGCATCAGTGGAACTGTATCAAAGCATACCTGCAGTTTGTATGGTATAGAATTGCTAAACTTCCTCACATTTCTGGAGGAAGGTTAAGATTCAGACTCAAGATTCAATAAATCCTTTTCCAGATCTTCCAGAGTGATGTGACCTTGACCGGATTGTTTAACATTCTTGTGCCTTTGTCTCTCCATCTGTAGAATCAATTACTATAGAGATGTCCTGAAACTCCCATTGTTAAGATTTCTAAATCATGATCTGTATGATGAAAGCGCAAAGTTTATTCTATATTAGTATTTTTGCAGGGAGTACAAGACAGTTTCCAGTAATGCTGATGGTTTTGTTATTGATTTGGGCAAAATTTAATTTAAAGTACTTTTTTGTTCAAACGAATGTTTTATGTTCTCTTCTGTGTTGACTGAATGCATGGAGGAGTTCCTTTGGGGGAAAAAGACTCAAGTAATGTGTAATGAGAATATACTTTTAAATAAGGGTATTTTTGTACTCCAGTTTGATTCGTCAAAACTCTTTTTCAAATGACAAAGGATTTTCTTAGCCCTTTTTGTTTTCCTTGTGTATTAGTTTGGGGAAAATACATAACTGGATTTAATAACTATGAAAACCTAATTCTCCAAGCATAGGCAGAGTATGTCCAGTACCTATAGGACCACCTTCCCCTGTAATTATAAAGTAATAGTAATAAAGAAAAAACCCTTGGCTTATAGGAAAGTGAGTAAAACACTACTTTCTGTCTCGGAATGAGGTAATACTGTGGTAATAAAGGTATTAATTCTTGAACAAAATTAGAACTTGCTCTGGATTTTCCCTGGAAAATAAATCTCTATTTCTGTGGTCATGTTTATGTGACCTTTAACATAACAATATGTTTCTCTTGGTTTTAATCCACAGACCATTCCTGTAGTGGTAAGTCCTTCTGCTGGGACAGTGGCAATGAGAACTGGAGTTCAGTATGTTCAGACCACAATGCCAGTCCAAGTACGAAGAGTCTAACTGCTAACAAGAAGTCCATACAATTGTTGGAATAAATAAATCTGTCTAATAGAAATGTGAAAAATAAACACAGTTCTTTGGATTAACCTCAAAGGTTCAGACTTTAGCTTTGTATATGTGTACAAAGCATTTACTACACTACATTAATGTAAAGCATTAGCGCTGGCTTAAAAAAGCAGAGGACAGGTAAGATCCATGTTAAATCTATGCTTCTTTTGTAAATAATGTACAATTTGTGGATGTCATTAAAGTTAGAGTACCATCTCCTTTTTATATTTGTATTGACTTTAACTTATAAAGAGTGTTTGAAGTTGGTAAAGGAAGGTTTAAAACAGCCTTATCACAAGCTAACACTGAAAACTTGTCTTGGGAAGTTGCAGTTGTGCATCAAATCACTTAATGTTTGATAATCAGGAGAATCTGAACAATTTGATCTGCATTTGGATTGAGAACAAGTTCTGCACTTTGAAACTCTATTAGAATTTCTTTTTGTGCAACCAAATGATGAAGTGTATCTGTTCAGTTAATTGTCTTAGGCAAATTATGACATTTCCAATCTGTGGACCTGCAATACATAAAGAGGGTATTTACCTTGTTTTTTACAGTGACCAGACTGTTAAAATTTATATTGTTTACAGGAAACAAATTAAAATTTCATTAAGCCTAATATCAGAAAAGTTGGAAAGAGTAACACCAGCTGGTTGGTAGCATGATTTCTGATCAGTGATATCAAAGACAAGAAAAGTAGAGCTTTTTCCTATGCTTCACAGTTCAGTTTTCTTTTTTTAAAAATCCTCTAAAAAGGACTTTGAAATGTTTTTCAAATGGAACAAGAACTAGGTGTGGAGAAAAACATAGATCAGGAAACATGGGCAAAGGACTTTTGATGCTGGGCCAGAGCATGTATTATTTATATGATGGAATTTATGTTTTTATGTAAGCATGAAACAGTACAGTATGAGAGAAAGTAACCCATGAAAATGCTGTCTGTTACACTTATACTGTAGTACCATTTTGTATGTTGTGTAAAACGAAAGCATTGAACAAAGCAAAGGTGATGTATGTATATGAGAAAATTAATTGTATGATATCATTCCAGTACATTTTGTTGTACATTTTAGTCATGTTGATTTCTCCCATTGTTTATAAAAGAATGCGGTTTGTACAGTCTCCAGCTAGTACCCAGATTAGAGGAAAAAAAAGTATTAGAAGAAAAAAGCGAGAACAGAATATTCGTGAATTGCAGTTGTGTCAAAAATAGCCTAGCTGGCCTTATTTGTGAAGCATAATTGCTTTTAGCATATGGAAGTATTTTTTCACATTTTCTTTGTATAAAATTTGTATTAAACTTAAATATCTTTTTCGATGATTGTGTTTCTTTGTGACTGATACAGGTGACACACACAATATGCTTTGGGTTTCTCCAATTTTTCAAGAAACTTCACGATTTTTTATTAAACTGTTTTAGAAAAATGGTTTGTGTTCCTGGATTTCCAGTTTACTTCAATCTGGATGAATGTATATTTCTGCATAGTCTCCAGATCACAGTTGTCTGTGTTAGGGTGTTCAGTCTCAGAACTGTGGGACTTTTGAATCCAAGTCCATCAAATTGAGAAAAATCAAAGCAGTGTGGGCAGTCTATAAATAAGAAGCCATTTATGTCTAAAACAGTAGCATTCATTTTCTCTCATTTTTAATAGCAAAGATCCAGTGTTTATGGTGTAACACTTATTCATTACTTGGATTGAGGCTGGACATTATGGACTGGTATTTATAGTCTTGTTAGTTATATCTGTGGGTTAGAGTTAGTGGATTCCATGATGAGTACTGCTGTAGTCCTCTAAGAGCGCGTGAATTGGGCAAGACTGCTATGTGTCTTAATTATCTGTTAAAAGAAACACAGGGAGCTAGTGAAATAGCTCATTATTAAATCTTAATATGAATATTGTCTTGAAAGTTCCCACTTCTGTAGCTTTTTTACTACGTACATTTGTAAAACAACTAAAGTTAGCTGTCCAACTTTTTAGAGAGAAGCACAAATTATGAATGTTGAGTTAGTAACTTTGTAATCTCTATCACTGAAATAAGATCTTCTGTTAGAAGGAAAAATGAAAAAGATGAAAAGTCAAAAAGAGTGTTATAGGAAACCAGGATGCTTTTTGAAGCCTCTATTTCAGTGTTTATGGTTTTTTTCTTTAACAGATACTGTTTTTTCTATAATAGGGTTGTTTTCTTTCCTCATGTAAAAGAACAGTTGACACAATCCCAAAGAAGGCTGGGATTTTAAAAGGATTTATCCAGTCAAGGTGAAAGTATAATCTTGATAGTCTAGTGACTGTATTGTTTTTCACATTTTAGCTGATTACAGAGTCGAAGAATATTGTTTTTCTGAAGATTTTATCTTGTGTTAGCTAAAGTGAAGCAAGAATATATCTCTGGCTTGGACACATGGGAGGAGGACACACTGGTATGTGATAAGAATTTAAAAGATAGGCTACAACTTTATTAAATATTTGGACAAATAACCATGGCTAGGCATAAGCTGCAGCAATCACTTGTGTATAGAGTATCCCCCTACTCTGTGGAGGGTCTCTCTTTTGTTGATGTAGGAGTTTTGATCCATTTAGGCCTCTTTGGCCTTGGCCAACATACCATCCTGGCAAAACATGTCTTCAGCCGCAGGCACTGGCGCTCTCTCTGGTTTGCCATCCTCTGTTATGACCTACTAAATGGCCTGTGGACGTGTTTTTGCTGATTCCTCTGGTTTGGGAGGACAGAATTAGCTTGTCTTGGAGTTCTAGTTTAGAAATCTTTATACTATGATCTTCATTATCGCTTGGGCTTTCAATGAGGAATGGAGGGGAGACTGACACCAGCATTCCTTATCTGGGCCAGTCAACTCAAGGTTCGATTGCTCTGTAGGCAATATTTTCCAAGCAAAGAGGAAAAAAAGCTGTAGTGTAACTTTAGCAAACCTACATTGTTCAAAAAGTATGTGCTAATACTACATTCAAGGTGCTCTGAAGTTTTGTTGTAGCCCTCAAAATGGCATGATCTAGATGGACTTTAACATAAGGTTTCATAATAGAAGTCTGATGTTAATATATTGATGTGAGAAGCAGACCAGCTGATCCAGAAGTTGGATCAGTGCCATACATCTGTAATTATTGCAGTAGTCATAGCCTAGCTTCGGGCAGTTGTGATTGGAGAGAGGTGAATATGCTCGTACTGAAACTATGGGCAGGCTAAGAATGCAGGATTTAAGAATTCATCCTTAGTGTGCTGTCACCTTCTTGTGCTGCTGCCAGTTAATTTTGGTTCTCCATATTGAAATCATAGAAATATAAGTGGTTATATAGTGGAGGAACATGGAGCAGTTAGGTGCAACACAGTCCTTCCAGAGGTGTAGGCTCAGTACAGATACACCAGTTCAAAGGGAGTGCTATAAATTCTGCTGTCAGTGCTCAGTCTAGGCTCCTGTCCCAGTTTGTCCTTTACATAAAGAGGCAGAACCATGAGACCAAACTCCCCCTTTCTCCTAACACCTGTGCTTTTTGAATGATCGTGGCTCATATGAATATGCAGGGTAAGGGCTACCCTAGTTTTTAAAATGGTTGTACAGCTGCTCCTTAATTGAAGACATTTTGGAAAGTGCTCTTACACTTGTACTCTTGCACTTGCCAAGCTGTCAAGTGTCAGTCAGTTCTTCTATGCTTGCCTTATCTGTCCACTAGTATCTTTCATAGGAAAAGGGCAAAATGCTGAGAATTTGTTTTTGCTTACATAACATTCATCAATTACGATAGCTGTGAGTCAAGAGTTTTGAAATGGACTTCACTAAATGAAGATTTTGTTACACAACTGTCTGGAGGAGGAAGGAGGTATGTCCACATTTCTGCACTGTGTAGTTTACTATGAAGTCCAGCTGCCCTCAGGTGGTTAAACGTGAGAACTGCAGGGAAATAAATTCAATTTAAGAAATTGGTAAAACAGAAAAATTACAATGTGTTTTTCCATCCTCAGCAATGAGGTATATCTTGCAACTATTTTCTTTGCAATTTTCTGGTTATTTGACAAAGTGCTATTCTGTGGTATCTGAACTATTCACAGTTAGGCAAGGCCCAAGTGTGATTTTTGCCAAAGCTGTTTTCATAAATGGTTCAGATCCAGGTTCTATTTTAACTAACTAACTAAAAGTTTGAAGAAAAAAAGACCTATGAAGATAACCTGTTTTGATACGTTTCATCTCAATGTTGTGTTTTGATTGTCAGGAGCTAGTTGCTTTGTGTTACAGTCCACAAAATGAAAGACTTGCTAGAAGTGGCAATTGAGATCGGATGGGTAGAGAGACTCTAAGGATGAAGTCATCTTGGGAAAATTATTTTTTCTTTCAGTCCTTCATCTGAAGTGGATGTGGGGAAAACCAGGTATGTGATGTGGATTATTAGTGCTTTCAAAACTCAAAGAGTTAGGCTTTCACAAGAGAACTGCATTAAGTGGGTGCAGTTTGGCAAGTCATTATAGGGAAGAGGCTCAAAGGTATGGATGGATATATGAATACTGCTCATCAGGTAAAGCACATTAAACCTGGAAATGTAGCTTGCTGAGCTTTAAGCGAGGCCAAAGCTTGGGCAGAATTGAAATTTGATGTGCTGAGCAGAAGATGGTCTTGGAAAAAAGGAGCAACAGTAACAATTCCATACTAAATTACTGTCTGAGGCAGTGTTTGTAGGACCCAGAGGTGAAGGGAACGGCAGCCATGCCCAAGAAAGCATGTTGCCTGTCCCTGTCTGCTGGGAGAATTCCCTGAAGCCTGGTTGCCAGTGGCTACCTAGGTCATTAATCTCTCTCCATTTTTGAATAATCTTTGTCTTGGTTGTAGGGTTTCTCAGCAAGTGTTATTTTGTTAGTTCTCTTTTTAAGTATTTGGTGTGTTCCCTGTTTGCAGGACAAGAGCTCTTCACAACTGAATTTGCTACAATCTTGCTCATTTTTCAACAATATATAAACAATTGAAACTTGAGAAAAGGTGACTAATCTCCAGGTTTTCTACTTAATTTTTACATACTGACATGTATGCTATGCTTTCTATAAAATGTATCTGCTAAAAACAAACTATTATCTTCTTATTTAGAGTCCTGGCATACAGGAAAACATCATTGTGAAAAGTGGAAGAGAGATGATACTATGAATTATTGTGATAAATTTTTGCACAGTACCTTGTAAATCTCCTGAGTATTAGATGTGAAGCTCTGGCCATACTGAAGCTAAAAAAGCTCTGATGAAGCCCACAGTATATTACTTAAGAACAACTACAGTAAGTACGGAAAGTCCTTACCTGACTTACAGAGAAGAGATGATGGAGAAATACCACAAGAGACAGAAAAGGTAATAGAGCAATATTAAACACTTCTAGGAAAAGCAGGAATAATTGCTCTGGCCCTTAGAACCTACCTTTTGTGGTGACAGGCTATAACAATCTGTCTAAAGTAATTTATCTTCCTGTAACTACAGCGTTTCAAGTGTCTGCAGCAGGCCTTCAGCGCTTGTGTTGCTCTTGCAGCAATAGATCCAGCAGTGCACCTACAGTAAATCAGCATTGAAACTCCATCCTATCTAAAGTACATAGCAAGTGAATTGCTGTCCTTAATTTTAAACTTGATCAGATTTTTCTCCTGTTTCTGAGAAATTTCTGGCCCAAGTAAGCAACCTGCATTATCCAAATTTTGTTGCACTGCTCTAGAAATTATTGTAAATGCAAACAGTAAACATGCTGTGAGGCTGCAACAGTTTGGAAAAGACCTTAAAATGCCATAAAATATTTTAAAAACAGTTTCCAGTATATGCCTTTGCTGTTAACTCAAATCCAGTCTCTATTATAAAAGACAACAAAATACTCGGTCTGCCTTGCACTTTTGGCAAAACAAAAACAACCTTCCCCCCCAAACAAACAAAACCCCTAAACCCTACTTCTGAGGGAAAAAGAGGGCTTGTTTTTTTTCCTTGATCACAGTTCTGCCAAATTATTGGGGAGGCTTTTCACTGTTTCTGCTGGGCTTCAGCATCTGCACATGGTGCTTATGTGAACAGAGGAAAATAGAGACTGTGGTAGCTTGTCACAAAACTGCTCTAATCAGCAGGTGTTATCTCAGTCCTGACTAACGTGGTAATGCTGCTCCATGCAGAAGCTTAGAGAGGAAGGCTTACACACTCGCAGCTAACCCATAGCTTTGTGCTATTTTGTAACTGCTTGAGAATTGCTTCATTTCTCATTCACCTTTCTGGAAGAGGATCTGATGTGGCTCTTTTGTTCTGCTACAGCAGAACGGGAATGAACACTGTTAGGGGTTCATGACGTGATTGGAGGTGTGGACTGTTACTGTATCTGGGACTGGTGCTATTAAAAGTCCCATTTTTTCAGTAAGAAAATATATATGCCTGAGGCCCAAGTGTTGGCACAGGCTCACGCTAGCAGTGCAGTCTTCACTCTGGCTGCCAGGTGAGAGTCTCTGCTTTCTTTACAAAGAATTAGGAAGCCTGAAGACCATGGCATGGAAAGGATTTGAACATGAAATTTTGGGAACATTAACACTCAGTAAATGATAGAGCAAAGGATACCCTTGGAAATGCAATGAATATGTTTTGTCAGTGCGCAGATTTTTTTCTTGTTTGGATGTCCTTGAAGTGTTAGAAATGAGTTGTGATGATAGCAGCAACAGCAGCCTCATGCTTACAGTCCCATGCACAACTCAAACCAATATAATCTCACCAGATACATATCTCTCACCCCCTCTTTTATATTTAAGATAGATACAAAAAGTTTTCATTGCAGGTTGAGAAGTGTATTAACCTACTAATAATTCTTTGGCAGAACATATACTGGTATCAACTATTCATTTTAATGATGCTACTAGCATGATTTGCTTGGTTTGCTCACCATTGGATTTAGCTATACTAATGCTTATCTGGGAACCTTGTCACAGCATACTTGTACTCTGATCTGGTTAGTGATGTGATTGAGAAAGGATTTAATGCTGTAACATTGTGTGCAAATACCTTAAAACACGGTCAGGTGAAAATGCTGAGCAAGGCCTGAGTGGTGTGTGTGTGTGTGTGTGTGTGTGTGTGTGCACGTGCCAGCCAGTTCCCAGCGCTTACATATGTTTATGAGTAGATCGGTGTTACAGATTCTGTCTTTTGGCCATCATAGATTACTGGGACTAGCAAATCCTCATACTCTAGTGAGAGGTGAACACTTGCCACTGTGACTGGAAGGAGGTGGTATGCCAAGTCGGATAAACAGGTGTTCCTAATGCTGGTTTATGCCACCCTGATCAGCAGTGTTACCCATGGGGAAGTAAACATCACTAGCTGAGCGAACCAGGGAGGAATATGGAGAAATCAGTTCCAGCAATGATAAGCAGAGTATGAGCAGGCACTAACAGAGAACAGGCCCAAAGTTCTGCCAGGAACTTTGGAGGCAAAAATGAGAGAACCTGAGAATCTTTAAATACGTTCAGACAGCAAAATCTTCTAAGAAGCTTCAGAAAAATCTGTGCTGTTGACTCAGATGAGGCAGGTGTTAGTGCTGGAATTTCAAGCAAGAGCAATTAACTGATTGACAGGCTGTTAAAAACTGAAGTTTTGCTTTCTTAGGAGTTTGCCATTCCTAGCATTTGTTCCTCTTTCAGAGGTTTTTATAAATGGGTGTGTGCTTATCTTGCGAGCATCTGTCAATCTTCCATTGAGTTTGATTTCCTTCACTTGTGGTAAAACTTTCTATTTGTGACAGTCACACAGCTGGAAAACCTTTAGGGGAAAGATTCTGCCAGACTTGTTTCTCAGCAGGCCATGAGACAAGCAACACCTCTTCTAGAAAAAAAACCCACATTTGATTTTGTGTTGTGCTCAGCCCCAAGAGAAGCTTGCAAATGCCTCCAAAGCACATAATTAAAGGCTGTTTTTGTTCATGCCTGCTGTAGACAAGTATAGCTAACATGTTTTACAGCTGCTGCCTGGCTGCTACTTTTTTGAGCCAAAGGCTGGGATCAGATTATTTGTGATCAGATTCTTTGCTTTAGCCCTGCTGAAAATCCCTCTCAAATCTAGCAGTGAATCTGTTTCCTGAGGTGAATGTTTTTGGACACTGGGAGTATCCCTCAGGCTTGGGTAACAGTGTAGCACTTATGTAACACCAGCAACTTGTGCAACACTTCTCGTTTCACCCTGATTCCTATGTGATGGACAAGGGGATTACATTACTTGCTACATCTCTCTCTAATGCCTTTTCCAATGAGGCCCTGATCCCTTTGAGGTTATTTGGGTGCCACAGCAAGCAAGAAAGAACAGTTTTGAAAGTGACTCAGAGATTCATCCAAGCCCAGAGAGTTAAAATGTTTTGACAGCAAGGATTAACTGGCCAGCTCAGCAGAAATCCTAAAGCTGAATCTTATTTGTAGATGCATTTATTTACATAGAAATAAATATGCACAGCTGCAATATTTGCTTGCACTTTATCTTCCTTTGCAAGATAAGTAGGATTTGCTGACTGTCCATGTTGTCTCCCAGTGGACACAGCCAGTCGACTGTCTTCACTCTGCTCTACCAACAGACAACAGTGGGCCACAGACTGTGTTTTACATCTGAGGGGCTCTGGCTCTCGGAGTCCTTCCAGTCCAACCCCAGCTTGAAATGGGGAGTATGTATTCTACATATATCACTAGATCCAAGAGTGGCTGGAGAGAAGGCAGGTAATCTAGTCCCCCCAAAATGTAAACACTTTTTTTATTATTATTATTTAATGCCTTTCACTCATCACAAGGTATTTTTCCCCTACCCCAACCCCCAGACCCAAGATGGCAGCATAAGGCACCGTGTAGACACATGCACAGTCCACATACCATCTATGTAAGATTTAAAAACACAGCTATAGTTCTTACCAACAATCCCATGTGTCATTATTATTAATGTACACGATATGATTTTCTCCAGAGTTTGTCCTGGAGAAGTGAACTATTAATTTAGAATGGCAGGACTTTCCCCACCCACCCACCCCAAAAAGCCAGATTAAAAACACAGGTACAGAGCTTAATACCAGAGTAATGAGATTAGTTCATAAATTAAAAAAATACAAAAACAAAAAACAAACAAAAAAAAAACGGTTTCACTCTTATTTTCAGAAGGTCCCATGTGATGTGATGAGTTGTGCACAGAGCATGCTCAGAGATTCCTTACTATGTCCTCTTCCCCCTTCAAAAGCAAGAAAACTGACAAGCAGACCCAAAATTTCTAGTCTTTTGTGTTTGTCGTTGATGGCAAAAAGGCAGTTACGGCTCTATGCATCCAGCTTAACCATAGAACTGCAGGATCCCCAGTGGGTGATCTGAAGACTTTTCCTCTGTTCAAAGGAAGAAAGACTTGATGCAATGTTCTTTGGCTGCAAGTTCTTAAAGGCTTCCACTGAAATGGTTCTCCTTCAAAAAAAGAAAAGCTGCAGTTGCTGTGGGATTTTTTTTTTTTTAATAAGAAAATGCTGAGGAATAGGTGAAACCGATGTAATAGTTTCGAGTGAAGCCCTCACAGTGCTAAGATGTTTGGGTCTGCTACAAATATTCAAGTTCCAAGGCGTGCCGAAGAGCTTCCAGGTCAGCATGACAAGAGATTCTCCAGAATGGCATGTTGTGCTAGAGTGAAACCAAAAGAGGGTTTTTTTTGTTTGGTTTTATTTTATACTGAGAGCAAAATAACTTTCCTAGTTCGCACCCTCAGGAACAGAGCTTTGTACTTGGGCCACCAGGTTGTCACGCCATCACAAGCAAGGAGGCTCATCTTAGGGAGGAAGGGAGGGAGTGGGAAGTTTCTCCTATGCAGAGAGGAAAACAGATCCTCCATAGTTTGGGGGTGTCCTGCTTCAGAGATGTTGGATGTGGGCAGAGTTTCTGAATGTACTATCTATCTACTAAACTT
Source organism: Apteryx rowi (assembly GCF_003343035.1). Classification (NCBI taxonomy): domain Eukaryota; kingdom Metazoa; phylum Chordata; class Aves; order Apterygiformes; family Apterygidae; genus Apteryx; species Apteryx rowi. Next base: position 1,471,518 of record NW_020447195.1, on the reverse strand, counting down.
TTTACCCTCTTATTTTTTCCTGGATTAATTAGGAATGTTTCCAGAATTACAGCACTCCTAGAAACAATTTCCATGCCAATTAGTGATGTTTTTGCCTACAGTAATAAGCTATACAAGAATCTTCAAAGACTCTCCAGAAAGTGTCATAATCCTTTCCTATAACATACTCCAATGCTGGCCTATTTACTACTACTGAAAGCTGTTGTGAGTGCTTCATAGATAAGTAAACAGTGTATATATAAAAGAATCATAAAATAAAAACTTACTGAAATGTAAACAAAAACTATAATATCATACAAAGTCAAAATGCTTTCTAAGAATTAATTTCCTTTCCAAGTTAAACGGAACAGTAGCTCATACTGCATTTTCTGGAAATGTAGAAACTGGTATCATTGCTCAGATCAGTTGTTCATTTAGTGTACTACTGCTGCCTCAAAGAAAGGTGCAATAGGCTTATATGATAACCTGTCTTCACGGAAGTCTCCTAATTCCCACTTTTAAGAGACTCTTATGTACTTCCCCAGCCTACCTGTTTTTCAAATCGGATTTACTATGTTAAATCTGGAGTCAGGTATGCAAATGTCCAAGTTCTAATCAGTCAATTCCTCTTGAAATGTCTCTTGTGCCTGGATTAAATCTGGAAAGGTCAACTATCTGTGACCTACTACATCTTCTTTATAGTATCTTGATTCAGTTCAGGAAAATTGTGTATATACTCTTGGAAAACAAGACTTGCATCTGAAAGAGGAGGAAGTATCAGCTTTTTGTGAGTGCTACGAAATGACTGAGGCTCAATTAACAGGGGATCTGAGATAGAAACAGTAATCTAGTACAGTATAAACAGTACTCTAAAGATGCAGCTCTGATCTGCATGTAGAATTTGTAACAACATTGGGGATTTTGATTTTTCTTAGCCTCCTCCCAAAAAGCTGGTATCTGTATGGTCAGTGATATGTATGCTGTTATAACAGTATAGAAAGCCTTAATCAGCAGATGTTACTTGCCTTCGACTGCAGGAATAATTTCTTTTTTTTTTTTAATCACTAAATAATTAAACTATAAACATACTGCCTCAGATAAAAAGCCTGGACAAAGCTTTAGACAATAGGTATTTCCTGGATAGATGATTCTGATGAAGATCCTTTTCCAAGTGTACCTACCTGTGTAAAAAAACTCCAGTGGTTCCAGATGTTTATTTTACAGAGTGTCTGTTTACACTCCTCTAATGTTTAAATACAGCTCAAACGTTACTCTGGTATGTTGCCTATCAGTAAACAAATATTTCCTTGAAGCTATTTATCAGTGTGTGCAGAAACAGCAAGCAAACACAGGCATCTGAAGTGACTGGAATCCATTGCTCCATAATTTCACTTTAGAGGGAAAAAGTTATTTCCTTCTCCCTCCCCCTTCCCTGGTGGTTATTAAATCCCTTCCATTAAATTATCTATTTTTCTTTCTTTAAAGAGAAGAAAACGTGGCCTCCCAGCCACTCCTGTTGTTCAGCTTTTACAGATTTATCACTCATCAGACAGGTGAAGAAAAATGACCCACTAAAATGGAGATATTATCAGTGCTGTCGGCAAAACAGTGAAAGGCTCTCTGCCTTTTTTTTTCTTTTTTTTTTCTGTAGTATAAAGCTCAGGTGTGTAGCAGCCTTGACTAATGATTGTCATCAATCAAACGAGGTGACAGCCCAGCAAAGAATGTGCTCCATTAATGGGAGAACTGCTTAGGCCAAGAGACACAAGCAAGAGAGCTCCTGAAATCCTGTCTATAGAAGATTATTGAACCTTCCCACTTCTTCATACTGCCGGAGAGCCTGGCAGCCTTTGATGCAGTCATGTTCACTGACCCACTACCTTTGAAGTATGGCACTGGGCTGTCAAAAGCAGCAGGCTATTATCACTTCATTCCCAGTGAGGCATTTTGGATTCTTCTCTGAGGACTCCTTAACCCTTCATGAACTAGAGAACCATCTACGGATCTGGCTAATTCTCAAAAGGGAGTTTTATTGTCATTGTTTCCATTGGCAAGAGGAAATAAATATACAAAACAGAGGGTTTCTGCTGCTTTAAAGATGACTTGGATACAATTCTGGGGACAGAACAGGTGCTTACTGCCTTACTTGCTGGGATCCCTTTCCCCCTGGGCTTGTGCACCCAATGGGACTACCTTGCTTGGCAAATGCTTGCAGGATCCTCATTCAGAATGGCATGTCAGGTCCTCCAGCACAAAGTTCAGCTGCACAGCTGAGTTGCTGTGATAAAATTGTACACCACCTGAGCTGCAACAGTCATCTGGGTGCCTATTAAAAAATTAACTAGTTTGCTGGAGATGAGGTTTATGCAGTCAGTTCCTGCATCTCAACTTACATGCAATACTCATTGCATACTGAGCAAATGCAGCTCAGTCACATTTCTGCAGTCGCACCAGGAGCATAAGCCCCAGGATGCACAAAGTCATCCTATCCTGCAAATGATGCTTTCCACAAACAAATTGTATTCCTGTCTTGGTAAAGCCACGTAAATGCAGATTCCAGGTGGTTTCCATTCTAAAGATTAGGAACTGAAAGCTTTGGCAGTTCAATTCTCACATCTTACAACTCAGTTGATGTAGCTGACTCCCTTCTTTCAAGTCTTTGGTCTTTCCTCTCCATATTTTTCTACCACTCTTGGGCTTCTTTGATACACTGATATCCCTGGTGTATGGCTGATGGTATTCCCTAATGCATCTCTGAAATCTCTCTTTTCCCACTAAATCACTGTAATCAGAAAGCCTTTGGTCTCAAATTTTGCTCATATCTCATCCAAGCTCTGGTGTTCCAGCTTCCCTCCTCTTACAGTCTACCCAAAACAAAGAAGCTTCAGCCGATTCCTAAAAATATGGTTCAAGTCTCCCAGTGGGTGGACTGTGGATACTAATGACTGGAAGACTCAATGGGATGCACAGGTTAGTCCATTTAATTCTTTCTAAGGCTACCAATGTCAGTGGGACACATCTGTTCAGTTAGCATGAAGCATTACCAAAACTTTGGGCTTGTTATTCCTGACCATAATGCTTTCAGAGCCTTCCACTTTACTTTGCATTCTGTGTACCTTCCTTATTTCATTTTGGTTGTGAAATTAATCACGTTGGCCCACAAATCATTAATAAAGGCAGCAACTCAGTATTTTAATGTCCCTTTGGTATTTACTCTAATAACTTCAGGCCCTATGACCACACTGAGTCATATATACATATATATATATATATATATATATATATAGGTATGTATATGTTTGTATATATTTTTTTAAATAAATCACTCAAAAAAAAAATCCAAGAGTTTGGAATTAATAGGAGTTATGTGTAAAGATCAGAAGTTGACCCTGCTTGCTGGTCTGAGATCACACACATGGAGTTTTCCTTTTCATATGTTCAAAACCATCTTTATTAAGCAAGAATAAGTCCTGGAACATGTGGCAGTAGAGGGACTACCTGAAAAATTGCACTAGCTGCCAAGGTGGGGAGATTTACAGTAAGAAATTTCTCACAAGGTTGTTATTTTGCATATGAAGAAGTGAGACCAATTGTAAACTGTTTCAAAGGGAAGGAGTTTCATTAAAAGCTTAAATAAAGAAAGGGCCACTGAAATGAAAACTTGGAAGAATCCAGGATGGCATCCACAAACTGTACCTTTTTTGCTCCCTGTTCCTCTTCAACACCATCTCCTATTACAATATACACGGCTTTTCTTCCAAACCTTTGCATTATTCTTTCAAAACAGCTCTCTTTCCCTGAGCAACAGAAGAGAAGACACATTTGTTACCTGGACACATGTGGCAGGTGGGGCTGGCACTCAGCTACTGGAACTGCAGCTGGGACCTAATTAAACTTGCCTCTACATTTCTCATTTTCTGTTGAAATTAGAACCTAACTGAATCTCCATCTGAAATGGAGTCTCTCCATCTCATGACAGCTACTAGCACTTTCTTTATCAATTGAGGACTTCCAAGTGCTGCTGAAAGTTTTCCATAAGCTATGTGACATCTGATGCTTTGCTTAGACCCACAGTTGGTAGAGTGATGTGACAGTCACGGCATTCAGTTTTGAGAGCCCTTTTCTGTTCATTCCAGTTGTAACCAACACTGCCAATATTTAGTACTCACACAATTCTTCATAAAGATTCAGCACACTCCATCCCTTTCCCTTAGTAACAGGATCCCAACTGTGCTTTTGTAACAGGTTGAACCAGACTGTCTTCCTTCTAGCTGGGTGCAGTAGGACATCCCGCATGCCAGAGATGCTCCAAAGGATGGTTATCTTTCAGGCTCTCTTCCCCATAGAGGCATTTGGGAAGCCTTAGATTTTCTGCAGTCTGTACTAGCTTAAGTATGAGCAGTCAGGCTGCGAATTATGGATGTGCAAACAGCGTCAAAAATAAAGCTCATACGTTGCTCATTGCAATCAGTTGGACAGACGTGCCTGATTCAGGGACAAAACTTCAATCAACCATTGGCTGAGGCCTTAGTTACTTTGCTCTTACCTGTTTTTGTTGCACTGTAGATGTTTTCAATGGGGAAGACAGTGCCCAGTCCATAGAGAAGCACTTTAGCAAGAGCTGGTATAAGCTGAGTTGTGGTGACCAGCACATTCACACAGTTAGACCTAGAAAACAAAAATGTTAGTAGGAGTGGCAATCTGTGTTTCCCTCTTCTACTCTGAGCTGAAGGATGGCAGGAAGCAAACCTCTCCTGCAACTGGAATGAAGTTCCGAAGCCACTGTGGATTTTGCAGCTCAAGGCAGACATCTTGAGTACTGGTCACGTCTCTTTAATAAATTAGTGGAATGAAGAAAGAAACCCATGAAACAAAGCAGCAGTGATGCAGCCTTACTGCATGCATGCATGCCAGGATCTATTCTGTGGGAATTTAAACACCATGTAGTAATGTCCATGCTGGGTTCTTTGAATGAACATGTTCAGGCATGGAAGGGCTCTTTTCTCCCTTTCCTAGTCTCTTGTAAATCTGCTCATGACAGGTGTGCCACAAACGATGTAGCCAAAGACAGGCAGGAAAAAGGATGGCTTTTTCTTTTGCTCAGTTCATCATCTCATGCTCACCTCAACCCTTGATAATACAAGTCTGGCAAACACGTGCAGACAGGCCTCCCACAGGTTTGGCCAGCAAAGTCCCATAAATGTGTCTCGATTTGTTTAGACGGGGGAAAAGAAGGGAAGCAAAGGAGATCCTAGATCAAGCCTGTAGGCAATTCTTTAAGCTGTTCTTACCGGGAATGTATCAAATTCAGAGCCTTCAGAGCATGTGTGAGCCAGAGATCAGTCAGCGCTTCAAGTTCTGCTCTCAACTGCAGCCAAGTTTCCCTCTTAGGAGCGCCTATTAAACCTGCAAGCAGGGAAACATCTTTTGTAGGCGCACAGAAGGGGAGTTGCCTTCATATGCCAACAGCCTCCTGCTCTCCCTTGGCTGCATTTGGCATCTGGCCTTTCCCACCGCCCTTCTCCCATTCCTGGGATGGGAGCTGCTTCCCAATGTCCCATGGGGGCCACGGCTCTGCCCTGTGGGAGGTCCCCACCCCAGCACCCTCCTACGCTACTGCAGCGACTTTCTCCTGCTCTGTTTCCTTCCAACCTGGGTGAATGGTATCAGCTATCTGCAGTGTGCAGGGCCACGTTAAACACCTTTCTTGGGATTCCTGGTAAGCTTGTACATGAAATGAGCAAGACGACTAATGAGCAACATGGAGGGGTCTGGGGCCTGAGCTGAGGGACATCGGAAGCCGGGAAGGAACTGCTTCTACTGAAAAGCTGTGCACCATTTCCAGTCGTGTGGATAGGATATTCCTCCAATAAAAAAAAGGCTGCAGATGTATTCTTACTTTTGCTTCTTTCCCTATCTAGTCACAGACCTAGCAATAATGTTGTAAACCCAAAGCAGAGCAACTTAGCAAAGAACTAGCTGTAACTAGCTGAAAAGAAGGAACCTAGGGCATCCTGTTACCTGGTGATATTGCTTTGAGGGGGGTTAAAAACAAGCAGTTATGCCACAAGAACACTTACAGACAGATCAGCCATGAGTTCCTCTGTGGACAAGCCATTTTGGACTGTTTGTGTGTTTACTAAGCATTTTGGAAAACTGGGAAAGGTTGCTTTCCTGCTGAAGAAATTCTAAAATAAAGCCCCACGCTCAGACTTCAGTCCCTCCCCAACCACTGCACCAGGTAGTTTAGCTTACCTCCTGCAAAGCCCACAAGGAACACTTATTTAAGGCTAACGGCTGAAATACTTGCTCAGCTCAGTGTGAAGTGCTCTGATTCGGCTGCTCTCTGCGCCTCCTCCGGAGCATGTCCCTAGCAGAATGGGGTCAGGAGTATTTTGGAAGATAAAAGGCCTGCTGGGTGCCTGGCAATGGACACTTACCGCCTACGTTGTTTTTGTAGGTGTTGTACATCTCTTTCACCCGACGGTAGCGGAATGCTAATTTCCTCATCCAGTCGACTCCCCCGTGAACGCCAGAGCCCAGGCACAGGTTTGCGCTGGCCGTTGAACTGTGAAAGCCATCTGCTGAGAAGTTGTACGTGCTGGGAGAGGGAGGAGGCAAGGGGACAAGGTCAGGGCAACTGCAGGCGACGCGGTTCCGGCAGGGAGCAGCAACGATCGGAAAGAAACGTGGTGACAAGCGGCAGCAGAGATGTACACAGGCAACACTGTACACAGAGTTCATCTCTGTTGCCTCTTAGGCATTTGCTGCCAACATTTACAGTGTTACATGAACATTTGCAAGTGCGTGAAAGAGCGCTGGGTTTATTTTACAGAAGTCACTGCGAGGGTGGGATCCTCAGCCCCAAATCTTTGTAGATACCTACACACCCATGAAGGGCCCTCCTTGTTTTCGTTCTGGGCAGACTGCTGAAGGAACCACACGAGGAAATGGCCTAGGAGCATATTTGGCCTGTCACCCCTGTGCCCCAGAAGCACACGTGCCATCTTGACTAATGCCAGCACTCTCCAGTGCATAACTTTTTGTTTGCTACTAGAACAGCCGAAGGATCAGAAAGGAATATTCTGGCCTATTATTTGCTTTTAACTTGAATAATTTATTGCCATAGCTAAGAAATCAACTGGATTGCCAGAACTGTGGTTCCCTACAGTCCTTAGCCTCATCTCTGAAACCGATGACAACCAGCACAGTTACTAGCACAGTTTAAAAAAATGCTTTTAACATAAATATGAAGCATGTTATTGAGCACTCACTGACTGTTCTGAGGTTCTCTGAACTACAAAACACAAAACCCTGACTGCCCTCTGGTCACCAAAACTCCTCACCTGCCTCTCATCTGGGCTGTGAAGGTAACTGCAGAAATACTCAAATCCTAAAGGAGAAAATTCTGGTGTTACCTTTCCGACTGCCTGGCTATGATGTTGTTAAATAGGCTCTGAACGCATTAGATCAAGAAAAAAAATTCAGAAATGAGCTAAGGGAGCCTTGACGGCCTGCAACATGGGACTGTAAAGCTTTTCAAACAAAAACCGAGCTGATAGTTCAAAGCAGCTCCCGAGTAATTGCCCCTGTGAGTGGGGGCAAGTGGTAGCTGCACAAACACCCTGAACGAGCACTTTTTCCCAAAGGAAATGATGCCGCCTTCTTCCCGGCATTCCGCCTGGCCCTTTCTCCATTCCAGCACAAGCATTTCCTCAGCACTGGGGCGAAGCAGCTCAGGGACCTGTTCAGCTGCAAGATAAACAGCTTAAAAACAAAAGTCGCTTTTCAGCTGCAACAGTTCCCTGCCTGGTGGCGGGGGGGCATGGACAGAGGCAGCACCAGCTCACAGCACCTTAAAGCGTGCTGGATGACAACCCCAAGATGGAGTTTCACAGTTTAAGCAGACATTGGAGCGAGCTGCTGCAGAAAAGGGTGATCCTGCTCCCGCCAGCCCACGCAGACGTGGGCGCACATGGCTCCGGGCACAGGCAGCCGGGCCAGGCCCCCGATCCATTGCTGGGCTGAACAGTCACGCAAACTCGGTGAGTCCATCTCAGTAACCACAAGTGCTAGAGCCGGAGCCAGGGCCGGGGCAGAAAGGCTCAGCGCCCTGAGCCAGGGCCGGGGAGGAAAGGCTCAGCGCCCGGAGCAGAAAGGCTCAGCGCCCCAGCCTGCCCTTCCCACGCAGCTTGACAGGAGCCCGGCTTATTCTGCCCATGAACCCGCAGCGCCGGCTGCGCACTGCATGTTACTGTGGGAGTAGCTGGTGCCTGTGCACTCACATCCTGATTTACTGCAGAGTAATTTCCCCTTCCAGAAAGCCCTGAGGCCACTTTATTTCTGTATTAGAGAATTCAAATAAGTTTAACATGCTTAACATACTTCAGTCAACTTGGCTTCATTTCCCACGCAGACAAGCCATAAGCAGCTAAGAAGCACTTTTGAAACGACTGCAACCATTTAGGTTGGGGTTTGTCACAGGATCTAAGAGCTGCTGTTAGATAATGGCTTTTTTCACTCACTCAGCATGGGCAAGTGAAGTGATTTACTTGATGGAAAACTCAAATTATTGTTTTAATCATTGGCTGAGCAGATATCCAGACTCACCCTCTTACAAGCCACTGGAGCCAGTGGAACTGCACATCATAGACCTGCGGGTTCAGTGCATTGCAAAGCACAGACCAGCACTTCAGGTACACTCAAACCCGAGTGACGTTCTCTGCAGAAGGAAAAGTCTTTTCCCTAAAACACTTACGTTGTTTTCTGTGCTGCTTCTGTATCAATTTATATAACCAATTTTTATACCAATTATACAACCACCTATAAAAACACGAATTATAAAGCTCTATATGAGCTCTGCACATCTCATTCCTGTACCAGCTACCATGACGTTGCAGGAAACATTTTGGGGAAAGCAATATGTAATTGTACAGAAGTAGCTTTTGTATACATCATGATCTTAGTTATACACACAATATTTGGTGCAGTTTCAGTACAAGTTTCTACCATTGACAGCAACCCGCCTTGGCGAGGTCTCCAACCTTACTACTAAACCCATTCATTACGGATTGGGCAGTGGTAAACATTTCAGTCTGGTTTGGGAATGCACACATGACTGTTTCTATCAAATTTGCTTGAAAACACACTATGATGTTCATGTTAGACTGTGCTTTTATTTTAGCTTCATGCTACTATTGTTTATTTTCCACTTTCCCACAGGCAGCAGGAGTCCCTTGCTGCAGGCTACAAACGTGACATGCCTCTAAGGCTCAGGCACAGCTTGAAATGGTCCGGCCACACCTGTGCCAGCTGGCTGGCCAAATCATACCCGAAACTGGTGCAGGCAGACTTAATTTTAAACATATTTCCCCAGATGGTTCAAAGCCCAGCATGGTCAGGGCTTGACAGTAGGTACAAGCATATTAATGTGCAAAAGAGGACTTTGTGCTCGGTGCGCTTAACAATTGCAGACCTTATGGAGCCAGGGAGGGGAGAGGGCACGTGGCCGAGAATGCTCTTTTCCATTGCTGGCGAACCCCCTGCCATTCTCAAACAGCTGGGGACTACCTGACCTGCCGCTTCCAGGCTGGAGATTCCGTACCTTAGATCTTGACCGTTATCGTCTGATGACACATCATCTATGTGGATCTGGTCACAGTCCTGAGAAGTGTATGAAAAAAAAAGCACATCAAGAAGTAAATGCTTTGAAAAAAAATCTGAAAGAACATGTTTCACATAATGAAAAATGACTTTAAGGGTAATATTGAGAAGAGAAAGCCTTACATTTTGCCAGTACTGCTTAGCATAGTCCAGCCACTTGATTGTTATGAACAAGTATTACACAGTGCTTGTGGAAAACATGAATAGAAACAGTGTGTGTGATCAGTGGTTATCTAAGGACACAACAGCTCTTGAATAACACGGCAAGTGAAGCTACTTCCTATACGGACAGGAGGGAGAGGGATGCTTGTGTTTTAGCCGGGAAAAACCGTATTTTTGAAAATTTGCTTGCGTGATAAGGCACAGATTTGGCAGCCTCTACCCCTTGGAAAAGAGCACATTGGAGAGGAGGTGTGTGCCAACATAATTTCAAGGGGAGATCTGTTAGACAGAAGTTTCCAGAGATGCCTATCCTGCTGGTGTTTTCCCAATGCTTGTGAGGGTGCTGAGCACCCTTTGATGTGCCGAAGCGGCACCTCTCATAGCCCCGCTCCACGGACAGAGCTAAGAAATCATGTGTGGCAGCAATGAGGAAATCCATGCACAGGAAATTTAAACTGAATATCTCCTTGGAGCTAAGCCTGCATGAGGTGTGTACCTGCGATCTTATCATCCAAAATTCTTCATTGTTTGAATGGTGGAGGCCTTACCTCAAAAACTTGAGACATTATTTTTATGGTTTCTTTCCTTCACTTGACGTTATGAGCAGAAAGAGAAAAATCAGGAAGCTTCCCCAGCACCTTAATCTCCCTTCTCCGTGACCCTTGCAGGTAAGGGTGTAACCAAAAGCCTTCAAGCTGATGAACACTACCCTTTGTTTTCGTTGATTTTTGAGGAAAATAAAAGCACGCTAGGTGCAGCAGGCCTCCTAAGTCAGAACAACTGTAGCTAACCAGCGTCTGCTGCCTTCACCACTTTCAGCGTCCTATAAACTACAGTTTGTTTTACCTTCTTTACACAATTAAGGGCTTTACGAATTACTTTAAATTAACCCCTTTCAGGAAAGAAAAAAAAAAATCCCCAAACAAGCAACCAAGCTTGACATTCAAGGCACAACATCACAGATGACTGTGATCTAGTTCTGTCGATAAACATGACATTTGCTGCAGCATTTATTTTAGATAATTCTCAAAAAGACATCCAATTTTACCTAGGTCCCGTCTCCTTGGTCCTCTTGTCAATGCATCACTGGAGAGTATATTCTGCATGAGTGGAGCCAAGTGGCAGCACAGCAGCTCTCCGCGGGCACCTCTCTCTCCTGCACATCATTTCTACCCCCTCCGCTGTTGAGTGCCATGCTGGGACCACGCCGATGCAGCCCACTCCACCGCAGTTGTGCGGTGCAGAGCATGAAGTCAGGGGAAAGGTATTTGTGGAGGGATCTGCTTTTCTCATTTGTGAATGAATTGTTCTGTACACTGAAGTGTGACAACAGTAGCTATCACATTTCTGACTTAATAAAATACCATGACACTTGGTGAGACGCTACCTCATAGTCCGGCAGCTGAGCCTATCGTGTTACTGGGTGAAACACAGGGAAGCTGCTTAAAGGAAGAATGCGGACCGTGTTTTACTACTTGGTTACGAGACTAATTTTTCATTCTTGAAGAATTTCCTTGAAATCTCAGCGCGTGGGGAATTGGGGCAGGACCCCTGGGCTGCCGAAACGAAGGGCCAGCTTGTCCGAACGGAAGTCAGCCATGGGGACACGGCCCCATCTCCACATCTGCTGGCTTTTTAAAATGATCCCCCAGAACCCAGAGCTGTATGATGTGCGGCGCATACAGCCTGCAGCCGAGCTGAGGGGGAAGGACCTCGGCCAGCCCTCCCAGCTGGCAGACCTGAGCTGCTCGCAGCGCAGCGACGTTGCCGGCCGGTCTGCGACACACAGCCTGCCTCCGCAGGCAGCCGGGCTCCCGCGCCTCCCCCACAACAGGGAACCAAGCTTGCGAAGACCTGCTTTGCCAGCGAGTATTTGCTCATGTCGGGCAGTGTGATCAGAGCCCTTTGCAGCAAACACCTTGTAGCAGACTGCAGCAATTTAGTCTGCCGGTATTGTTGCAAGTGCAAGCACAGATGACGTGCTAGAGGGGCATATAAGTGCTAAACGAGTGGGTTATTTAGTGGGGCAACAACATACACGTATGATTTGAATGTGTGGTTTGGCAAACACAGGCCCTTGCTTGCCTGGGTTGTGCTGATAAAAACACTCAGAGCGGGGCAAAGCTTTTGTCACTGCCTGCCCTGGAAATACTACACAATGGTCGGCCTGTGCCAACGTTTGGTGCCTTTTTTGTGTTACTGTGCAGCCACACCACTAAGCCGCACTTCAACAAGCACAGGGGAAAAAACCAAACCAAACCCTAACCCCCACCTGCCCCAAATCAGCTGGAAAAGCAGTCCAGCTTCTCAGTTGCACAACTCAAGCTAACTCACCCGCAGAGAATCCCTTTCTGTACCAATAAAGACCAAAAGTGGCTGGAAGGTCTCCGGGTTTGGGGCTCCTCATTCATCAGCAGCCCTGAGGACAGGGATCAGCTGCCTCCTGTCCAGGCACTAGCCTGAGGGCTGGGGTGAGTTGCACAAGAAATGTGCCTCTGTGCTGGGCTGCAGCACCACAAGAGGATGGTCTGAAGCAGGTTTTCTGACTGCTGATTTCCCTTATTGCATATGTTCAAGATTCCCACTCTGGAGCACAGCAGCGAAATGCATCCAGAAGTGGAGGAAACAGGTGCCTGAATCCCCTCCAGGAAAACCCTGAAAGCACGTGAAGCCCTGGCTACCGACAGGTGCCAGGTAGCAGGATGGCACCGTGTGCGCTGCAAACACAGCTGAGCTCGGTGAAGCTCCCAGGAGGCTCTGCAAGCTCATGGCACAGGGGAGGAAGGAGCAGAGAGGGACAGAGCCTGGCTCGAGCCAGAGCTCGGCCCCTTTCCTTCAGCTTCAGAGAGGCAAGCTCTGGAAACACCTGCTATTAGTTTGCCAGTCACCTGCTGAGCTGACAGCCTGCATCCATCATTGCAATAATCCATCCTCTTGGTTTTGCCAATTTTTCAGTGCGAGAGCAACAGCACAAAAGGCTGCCTAGCATTTTCATAGACAAGTTGCCCATGCATTGGCATAGAGGAAAACTCTACTGCTCTCTCCAGTCTTGGCAAAACAGTCAATTTGGTGCATTGCTCCACAGCTTGACAGCTTTATTTCTGCACTGGGCAAGAACCACATGGCTTTCATACAGAAAGGAAGTATTCCAGTGTGGGCTTCTCTCTTGGACTTCAGAGCCTGGGCTTTGCTAGGATGTCACATCTTCACTGGACTCCAGATCATCACATAAGTGCTGATAGGGCTGTGCAAATCTTGCTGCATCAATGCGCGAGTGTTTCATCCTCATCAGGCACTTTCGGGGAACACGCTTCCATAGGACTTCAACCCCTGGCAGTGCTCCCCGCTTTGCACAGCACTGAAAACTGCAGCCACCACAGTTAAGCCATTCCCCTATTGCTAAAACAAGGTAAAAACTGATTTTGTAGTCCACCATGCCTCTATGGCTAGGATGAGCGATACTCCCCCCATCACACCTCTCCCCCAGGCTCCGCCTGCTGGGACGAGGGCCAGCTGAGCTCTGGAAGGGCAGGGAGGGCTCCCCAGGCTGCCCGGCTGCCAGAGGCACTAGGGATTTGTGCCAGAGAAATGTTATGCTGCGTTTGATATTTCCTCGCAAGAGTCCTTGTGCTCTGGTCTTGAACGGTGCAACTATTCTGCCACTTTCTCATTGCAGCCTGCACTTGCCCGAACTCAGGATACGGCCGGAAAGGGTTTCAGCCCTGTGCAGCCTCAGCTTATTGCGCTTGTACAGGTCAGCGTTACACCACATGATGGTGCTAACGTCTATGGTAATCTCCGAGGGTCTAGAACTGCATCAACTTCTGTGCGGATTTTTTTTGTCTGTTTCTGTTTTTTTTTTTTTTAAGAATATCATTCATTGCATCTTCTTCAAGCCTAACACTTGGTGACGTGTGATCCTTAAATATCACTCAGTGAATGCTCCACCTTGAAAGACTTTCATTTATCATCCAAAATGAAGGTGTAGGATGGCTAGTGAACAGAGATGGATGACTGCTTTGCTGCTGTTGTTGCTGCAAATTCTTCCAAGCAGAAATGGCAAGCAAAATTTTGCAGAGGACATTCACTTCCCAGTTCTCCCTCATCTCTCATTTTTTTCATTGAAAACACTCAGCTAAAAACAAAACACCTTCATTTGTTTTTGGTTTGAAAAACCTACCAAGCACAGGCAAAAAGGGAAAACTGAAATTTTTGAGTAGAAAATACTCTTCTCTTTCCAGCTAGTTGGGCAATGCATACTTACTAAGGATCGTCATTTAAAACAGTGCTGGAGTTAAGATAAAGTTGTCTCATGAGGCACCCTCTTGTCTGGTCTCTGCTCTGGCCGGATGGAGCATTATCTTGTTCTCAAACGTTTTTCATCATTTTGAACCATCCACGTCCAGCAGGGTGTTGTTCTCACCCCGAGGTGCCTGTGCTGCCACTTTAGTCCCTCTGGCAAGTCCATGAAGGTTATGCTGACCCGCCTATTCAGCTGCCCATTTTGTGCTTCCTCAATTTTTTAATAAAAGAAGGTAAGCTGATAAGACACTCAAGAAATCAGCAAAACTGCTTCTACTTCTCATGTAGCAACAAAACAGCACTAGCAACAGAAATGTTATTTAGCATCTTTGTAGCCCAATCTATTGGAGAAGATCTCCTTTAGCATTTTGGTGAATAGGTACACCTTGTGGCACCTGGCTCTCCTCTTGTCTTGGATACGGAGCCCAGATATTTTGCATTTTTCTGAATGCTACTTGGAGAAGCAGTGCTAAAATTTAGGTCTTCACCAGACTAGTTCTTACTCAGCTACCTAGGTCTGCTGGATGAAAAAGTCTCATTTCTCAGTGATTTTTTGTTTAGCTTTTGCTGCCTTAATGTCTAGAAACCACAGAAGAAAAAAACCTCAAACCAGCTTCTCATAATTAAAAAATTTGCCTTGCTCCAGTGGTTAAAGAAGAACTTGAGAGGCCTTGGGAGACAAAACTGACCTAAGGACTCGGCTTCTAGCAGCCAAAGCTGTTACTGACTGACAAATGTGCAGAATTTGACCGAGGCCAGACAATTTGCTGCTTTATTTCACATTTTAGAGTGATAAGTGAAGCCAGGAAAAAGCTTGTTTTAAAATGATTTGCACACTTAAATCCTTTACAAACCAGGGAAAAGTCTAAATTAGCAGAGGGTTTCTGAAGGGCAGCTTTGGCCAGGACATGTTGAGATCTCACAGGTGAAAAGCACTGGTTGTGTGTTAAATACTATCACTATTTATACAAAGCCCTGGACACCCAAATAGCAGCTCTCTTTTTTTGCTGGAGAAAGATTTTCACTTTGCGCTTTCTGTACCTTCCTCACCAAACCCTTCTTTGAAAAAAGCTGAGAGAGGGAAAAAAAAGGCCGTTCAGGCCATGACTACTGGTTACCAATGCACAGGGCTCCTCATCAGCCCTGTACAGCTGCTGCTCACCTTTGCTTGTGGGACTTTGCTTGGATTTTAACATATACTCAAAAAGGTTTTGGCTCTGTAGACGGCACTGTCAGACCCAGCCCTGCCCCAGACAGGAAGGACGTTCTGCTCTTTGCCTTTTATGCAGAAACTCACCTTGTTTCCTCCTGCGCATGAGCAGCCCCCCCCGCTCAGCATCTCTGTGTGCAGAACAGAGCTCCCGCCAGAACAGGCACCAGTTTTAAAACCTCTGCACTGGCTCATAGTTAACTGCTACTTGCCCCCTAGGATCTATGTTAATTTAGCTTAATAAAATTATTAAATAGCAAATTTCAGGAGAAGCAGCAGCAATGTCCTCATTATTAGATTTGGGGAAACTGCCAAAAGCCATCATTGTTACTCTGTATTTAGAAAAAAATTCCTTAACAGAATGAAGATGTCAAAGAGACACAGTAAAGTATGCTTCCAATAAGCCAGCTCAGGCCCACTTCTTTGGGGTCACTAATGAAAGTTTCTTGGCCAGAAAAACAAGTTTGTAGACCAGATGCAAATGATTAAAAAGAGAGATGTTAAATAAAATAAGCAGCTACGTACCTCCAGGTCATTAAAGAACAGATGCGTATCTGCAAGGTTGAAGATCATTTCTTCCATCATAAGACCTATCCGCACAGACGTCGTAGTGTCCTGTTAGGGAAAATCAGGTTTTTTCCCATCATTTTGATTTTCCTTTTTTGCGGGGGTGGTGTGGGGTGGTGTGGCATATCTTAGAGCAAACACAGGATTTACAGATCCCTGTTTCTGTAGATACATTCATTAAAGCCCTTTATTTCCCAAGTGTCTCTTAACGTGATTTTCCCACCCTTTCTTTTGCTCTCCTAAACAATCAAATCCTGTTCTTTCAAGGATGCATATGGCTCCCCTTAACCAGGAATAGCTCACACGTTTCAGAGGTGGATAACAAGAAGCTTTAAACACTTGAGGCTATAAAAGAACCGCTTCAGTAGGTTGGACCAAGAATTGATTTCCAATAGCGTCAGCAGTGAGTGGGTAGGGGAAAAAAAAAAAGCAACAGAGCATGCAGCGCGTGATCTCCTCTCGCCCTGTCCTTCAAACCTGCCATAGGAGGTCGGCATCATTCTTCCCATGTTAACACAGATCTTTAATGTCAAACAACTGTTCCCGCGCAGGACAGGTTACACCGCTCTACAGCGGTGCAGCACGCTCGTGGAGCCAGAACTGCAGCCACGCTGGCAGTTATACCCAAATAACTACCTGCATTAAAAAAACACAACGCAAGACAAGACACAGCTCATTAAAACGCCAGGTCGGCCGGTCTGTCACGTCCGACACATGCTGACCGATGGCGTGAAGGTTTGCCCTTTCCGTGGGTTTTTGGCACCGCCAGCCCTCCCCTCGGCTGGGCGCGGGTCTAGCTCGGCCCGTCCCCAGCGGCTCCCAAGCTGCTGCTGACACGGGAACTGCAAGGACCCTGTGCAGCAGGCAGGCTGCCTGCAGCGTCTTTAAAACACGCTTTTTTAATGATTAAAAGAACGGGAAAATGGATATACGAACAGTTCCAAAACGCTTTCCACGCGCCCTTAAGCATGTGTGAGCTTCCTCACATCCCGCCCTTGCTCCCGAAGTCAATGGCAAAACCTTAGCTGAATTGCCCCACAGGACTGCACTACCTGCAGCCCGACCGTAATTCAGGACTTCCCAAGAGACGCGGATCGCGGATGGACCAGCTGCCGCGGGGTTAACACAGCCCTACAGAGCCGCCAGGTGGGCACTGCATACACCCTCTGCGGCTGGCACGCGGAAATGCTCCCGGGAGCCCAGCTGCACCCAGCCTCTCCCCCAGCGCACTCTGCTTTCAGTGAGCCTCAGCCACTTTTCCACATCTCTCATGCCTAAATTCAACCCTCGAATAACCGACCTTCTTCCTAAACCTGCTGTGAAAGCACAGAAATGCATTGATGCAAACAGGCTCTCCAGCAGCGCATTTTCTTAATCATTAAATACTCCAAAAATGCAAGCAAAAATAATCTGTGGTTAACAATCTGGGCACTCCCAGCTCAAACGCATTGCGCCTGTTCAAACTAAACAACAACAGACAACTTGAAAAAGAGCCTTCCCACTACAGGCTTTTATTTGCAATTCATCTTCATTAGGACAGGGATCTCTCATCTTTATGTTTATGTGGGTGGTTTCCCCTCCCTGGCAGTTACAAGCCCTGCTAAAACAAGGCAGATTTATAGGTAGTCTTTGCTCTAATTTTCTGCAGATTTCTGCGGAGGCATGTTATTGTACGGCAGGACAGCAGCGAATTAGTCGAGGAGCTCTAACAGGGCGCCCGATGTTTGGAGGATGAGGACGGTTCAATCAACCCTTGCGGCAGATGCTGGTGACACGGACGGGATGGTGCACGCTAACCTCGTTATTACGCATTCTTGGGGTCGGGCTCGGTAATTCGGGCAGAATAGCTGCAGTCGCAGCCATGCGTGCGACTCGCAAGCGCTGCGCCCCCTCTAAAGAAAAGCTCCGTCACTCATGCCTAAACATGCCGCTTGTGTCCTAGAAAAAAGGGCACTTGCTCCTCTGGGCAAAAAGTAAACTTCAACAAACTTGCCTTCAACGTGTCTCTAATTTTAAGTATTAATGTAAGATGCTTAAAATTACCCCTTCTCCCCCTGACAATGTCTATTTCCAACACATACAGTAATTTATTTCTAAAAATATTTCTGCTGGGACATCACCACTAAGTATGAAGGGGTTCCAGGAATATCTGGGATCCCTCTGCAGGGGTATCTGCCCCGTTTCGTGCACTCCTGGCGTACTGATCTGCAGAGGTACAACTGGCGTGACGGCTCCTGCCCGAAGTGCAGCTGCCCATTCTAGAAAGTTGCATCCAAACACCGAGGCGCGGGGCGGAGAAACAGTCAGAGCTGGAACAAATCTCACCGGGCACTCACCGCACGGCGCCTGCTTGAGCACACCAGGTCTCCCAGGCCTGCGAGGGCGTGGGAGCTTGGATGAATATTTCAGCACAGGCTTCAGCACTCATGTTCAGGTGGGCCATACGCTGCATTTATCCTCCCGCTCAGTGTTTCCTATTAGTTTGCTCTAGGAGCCTCCACGCTTAAACTTCACTTAACCCTCCCAAATGCTCCTCAGAAGCCCAAACGCGCTCCCCTGACGAGGCACAGGGACACCGGGGGAATCGGCGCATCCGACTGTGGCCCTGTGCAAACAGCACTCCATCAAGTTTTACTGCCCAGGTGTAGTTACACGGGGGAGCTGTTCTGGAGAAAGTCTGCTCCTAGCAAGGAGTGACTTTGTAAAATAGTTTTTAATGAAGCAATTTATTTTTATACGTTTCAAGGATCATTTGCTATTAAAACCTCTTTTAGAAAGTCTCACCGGTTGGTATCTGTCATTTATTCTCTAAATTTTGTCTTTAGCTTTATTGGTATTAATCACTAATGGAGAGTAGAGAATGTTTCCACAGTGTATGAAGTTACCTTCTCTTAAACCAAACAATATGGGGATTAAACTGTAGATGAGGGGAAAAAAATCTTTCTCTTGAGATAGAGAATGTGATGGAATGAAAATAAAACAGAAAAATGCACTTTACCACCCAGAGGGGAAGCCGTTTGGGGAAATGATTTGGCATCAGTGCTTTCACAGTATGGACATTTCCTGTATAGCAAGGCATGCTTCCAAGCCTTAAACAGGCCGATAAAGTTAAAAGCAAATCAGCACTCTCAGTATGCTATAGGTGTCGAGAGGCGCTAAGTCGGGGCTCCATTGGTAGTTATTTATTTGCATTACCACAGCATCTACAAGCCCTGGTCCCAGACTTGAACCCCACCGTGCCAGAGGTTGTACCCGCACAGAGGGAAGAGCCAGGCCTAGAGCCTGTAATTCAAGTACGGGATAAACAGGAGAGTCAGGCTGGTGGGAAAGCACAAAACGACCCAAGTATTTCAATCAACAAGCTGTCAAAATTCTCCGTGCAGTTCATAAAGGATTTGAAAGGGAATCACAAAGTCTTTCAGACGGTGGTAAGGGAGAGGTCCTCCGTAGCATGGGAGTCCTGCACCGCTGACGGGCGTCCTTTACGCCGCAGGGGGAGGCCTTGGCGGACGGCTAACGCCTATGTCAGAGCAATGTTAGTTTAGCAGAGCAACACACGCTTGCCCCGTCCCCACTGACGACCCCCCGCTAATCGTCAGGACCTTTCCCGCACTGCGGGGCACGTCTGCCTGCCACGCGCGAAGCCAGGGCAGACGGGGCCGCAGGCTGCTGGGGAACGAACCTCCTCCCGCGGCCCCTTCTTGCTGCGCAAAGGGATTCACCCAAACACTCAACCCCGAGCGCTGGCTCGGTAACATTAGAAAAGCGAGGTCCTGCGCCTTCGCTAATCCCCCAGTCGTGCTTTCACAAACACGGACAATGCGAGGCAGGGATGGAAAACTACTAACAAACTCCTTCTGCAAATAACACCTCCGGCAGCACAGTGCACCCCTGAACGCCTCCCCTCCACCGCGCACTGCCCGCGGGGGTGCAGCCACGCGGCCGCACCGGATTAGCGGGGTGCTCCCCCCGGGGCCGAGGCACGGGGACCTGGCCCCCCCAGGGTCTCCACCACGCGAGCGCCAGAGCTCCTCCTCGTGCCCCCTCCCCAGCACCCCCTGCCCTCCCGCCTCCAGCGGCCACCGCCGCCGCTCGGTGCCTGGCTCAAGCGACCTGCAAGGGGTAAGGCGCCCTCCTCCCCCCTCGCTCCTTCATGAGCGCTACCGGATCAAAAGACAAAAAGTTCAAGATAAGCCTTTTTATTTTAAACCATTTGGACCAAAAACGTTTGCCCTAGAGAGCAACCTTGGATATGTCTCCCTACGTCTCCCTCCTGAGCCCACCACGACTTCTCGCTAGGGAGGACTGGCGTGCTGTTGCCTGCTGCTAATGGCCGGATCCTGCATGATGCTAGGTCATTGCCATTAAAAGTGGGGCACCTCCAACTCCCAGCTTTGTATCAGCTTGTTTGGGGGTAATTTTGTTTTGCTGCCTTTTAAGCAGAGAGCTGTACTAGAGGAAAACACGGCCAACAGGAGCCTGTGGACCTCGCTTCAAAGGGAGGCGAACGCCCATCCACCAAGGGGAATGGTTTCCTTCGCACCCCAGTGGCATCAGCTGACACTTTGCTCTGAACATGCTTTTATGTTTGAGTAATTGCACACACTGTTCTTAATCCTCAAATTATTTCTGTAGACTTGCATTCATTTACATTGTAAGATTACAATTTGAGACAAATTATGCTCCAAAAGCTAATAACATCCCACCTAAAATTAATTCTGAAAAAGCAAAATTTTCTGTTGAAAACTTATTTCAACTCCGCAAGTAGAGCTTTTTCTTTACCAGTAGTTAAAAGGAAAGAAAACTGGAACTGCTTAAGCCCAAGCAAACCAAGCTTCGAGCCTGACGAATCACTTCCACATTTCAGTGTTACCAAAAATCTCCCCCCAGCTCTAACGACAGTAATACTCAGGGCAAAGGCAAAGCGGAGTCGTACTGCCCAGCGGCGGCAGGGGGACGAGGCGGGAGGCGACAGCGAGAGGCAGCCCGGGCTCCCGGCAGCAGAGTCGGGGCCCTGCGGCCTCCTCCCACCACCTTCTTCCCAAACGGCTTCAACTTGCCCCACAGCACGCGTTCAAAAGACGCGCGTTCGCTAACGCCAGCGGCCGCCGCTGGTCCGGCCGGTGGGCTGCCCGCAGCCGGCTGCCCGGGCGCTCGCACGGGGCGACGCGGGACAGCAGCGAGCCGCGGGCTCATCTCTGGCAGCCGCTCAAGCGCTCGGCTGGGGGCAGCGCCGGCTCCTTCGAGGTCCCTAACAGCAGCATCTTGCCCGACCTGGCTGCTATTTCGGCCCGCGCCGGTTAACCCGCCGCTCGGAACGGGGCATTAAGCCACTCTGAGCGCAGAGCTCGGATTCGGGCCTCCCCCTCGCCCTTAAAAAAATAAATAAAAAAATAAAGCCCTACTATTTAAAACCAATCAGTCTCTCAAAATCCCTGCCAAATACCTGTTTGTGCCATGAGCAAATAATTACTTTTCTACAAGGAAGAAAGTATTAATTAAGAGCATTCGTCAGACTCCTATTCTGCAGGGTTTATCTGGCCCAGGTGTCAGCCAGAGGTGAGAGACGGATTAGTGCACAATCACGGGCTTTCTCAGCCAAACCCCCTCCTTGCGCTTAGCTGCTGATAATGACGTTGTCACCAAAGGAAAGAGTTTAAGAGTTTTAATTGAGTTTAATTGCTTGGAAACTCCTGAAAAAATGGGCCAGTTTGGTTGTAGCATAAAAATAATAATAATAAAAAAGCACAGACACAAATGGCTGGGCCACATGTTCAGACAAGGACGGCGGGCGAGAATAATCATTCTGTGGCTCTCACGTCTTACACCTTCATCAGAATTTGAGACCTGAACAAGGCTCCTCCATAGAAATGTAAAATTAGCTGTGCGCATCAGTTCTAGTTCAAGCAAGCCCCTGTCTACTTGAGGAGGAGAACGCATTTAGCTCCTTTACTAGAGTGGCTTAGTTTGCATTTTTTTCATCTTTTTCACTCGAGCCCGAGCCGGCTTCCCAGCGCTCGCCAGGGAGGGGAGGGGGCAGCTGCGACAACGGCTGCTTGAGGCTCCCAAGGAGCTCAGGCGCTGAAACCTGTTTTCAAAGGCGACCCGCTTAAGTGACCACACTTCAAGCGTTTTGAGAGAGGACTGTCCCTTTTCAAATAGTATAACCCAGCTTTCTCGTTCTCAGGCTCTAAACTTTTTTCTGGAAAAAAATGAAGACATACTGTTTTACCTAAATATTGAAGTTTTCAGGTTTATCAGACAATCTACTCAATCTGAGTGAACGTATAGCCTCTACAGCATCACAGTGTGGACTTTTCCTGACAAGTCTGCGCCGGACAGAGAAAAGACTTTTTAAGCTGCCTCTTCACCTTCCCCAGGACCGTGATGGGGAGGCATTTCCGCTGCGGGGCTGCTTGCTGCCTGCTGAAGGGCTCTACCTTTACGTGCACCTATCTGTTCAAAAGCAGCTGGTGACAGAGCCTCGGAGAACCTGCTGGCAGGCGAACGGGCACGCCAGGCACGAACGCCTCGCGTCGGGAAGCACGCGGAGGTCGCGAGGGCTCCCCTCCCTCCGCACACAAACGATGCTTTGGGACAAGCAGCAGGAACTGCCCGAATTTATCCAGCAGCTGAACCCGTGAGCTCTGAAACGGATCCCAGCCCTGTGGGGATACAGCACTTACTTAAATACTCGATAAAAGCCCAGCCATGGTGCTTGAGTACAAGTGGAACTTATTTTTATAAAGTAATATGAAAGGTTCATGCTCCAAAGTCCATAAATACTTTCAAAAAAAGAAAAAAAGGCGGGAGGGGGGAAATCTAATCTAAATGCACCTTTTCACCCCCTTCCCCTGCTCCCAGGAAAATCATTTCTCTACATAAGCTCTTGATAGTAGCATGAAAAACACCAAGCGCCCAGAAGGCTTGGTGCAAACGCGTCACGGCGTGCAACACAACCACGCATTTTGCACAGCAGCTTCCTAACACAAGTTGTGCCCATCTTAAAATTTCTTTCCCTTAAAAGTCACGATTTGGTGACCCAGCGTTGCTTCGGACATGTACGTTATGTCAGAAAGAATCTTTTAATGCTTCCCGATGCCACGCGGGCGCTTCGCGCCGAAAGCCCCGGGCTCACCTAAGCGGGGCGATGAGAGGGCGCAGCCGTGGGAGCGCCGAGTGCCGAGCGCCTCCCGGCCCGCACCCGCCTTCGCTGCTGCTGCTGCTTCTCATCAGCCTCTACAAATGATAAACACAGATGTTTGCTGCCGAAATACACGCTTGAAATAATCAAACGGCTGGAATTATTTACTCCCCTCTCCCCAATAATGAACTAATAATTGATATAGCAGCATGTCTAAAGTAACAGACTGTTTTATTACCTGCAGTGATTGAGTGCTTTTTTAATTTAACTTAAAAAGGCATTAAATACAAGGTTTAGCCTCCAGTGGGCAAAAAAATCTCCAACTTCCTCAGAAAATCCCTTCCAAATTGTATTCATCTTGACTTAATCCATGATCTACTGAGTGAATTAGGCTCTATTTGTTTTGAAAATCTATTTTATGGCGTTCCAAGGCCTGTGTTTTCCTTCGGAAGGGCTTACGCTGCCTTTCTGCCCAGGCCGCCTGCTCGCAGCCCTCAGCCCGCGCCTCGGCAGGGCTTCAGCGTCCCAAGGTGCCCCACACATCTGACTAGCAAAATGTAAATAAACACAGCTGAGCCAGGAAGAAATTGGAAGGTTTTCTCATTAAAGAAATAAAATAAACAGATGTCCTTAAGCACTTTGGCTCATGTTTGTCAAAGGAACGGAAAACTCTCAGATGTTTGACCAGTGGTAGTGATATAAGGCCACAACTCAAGCGAGGGAAGAAGAAAAGAGACGCCCCGGCACTTGGAATTAGCTAATAGTTCTCGAGGGAGGGCACGTTCGATCTGAACCTTAGCAACTTCTACAAATAGTTTTTAACAGCCGAGCAATAAAATGGGTTTTTATGCCGTCTCAGTTTGTAAAGTAGTAAAGGACAGAGTGGGCCATTAGAAGCATGAATCACCCTCAGGTTTGATTAAATCCCCGGGGTGTTTCAGTCAGGTACCGGCTCGCTCTGCAGTCCTGGGAGAGAACAAAGCAGGGAAAAGCAGGAGCTACTTGGAGCATTCAGCAACAGTAAGGAAAACAAAACAAACAAACAAACAAAAATCAATCCTGGGATTTTAAAAGCATCTCAAGTACAGCCAAGCAGGAACTTTTCGATGGTTTTTTTTTTTTTTTTTAATTGAAAATGTAATTCAGTTAAAGGAAAATCGGTGAGAATCTATAACTGCCAGCCAAACTTCTGCGGGAGATGGTTTCTTACATCCACAACATCATTTCTGGCAGGAACGAGACAGGCCAGTTTGCAGCGCGCTGATGTGCACTGCTATGATATTTGCGTGAAACACTGGAAAGGGGTGTTCGGGTCCTGTCCTTGCCTGGGCCAAGTGGCAGCTTTAGCCACCCTGTCCCTAGTATGTCTAAAATATCTTGAGGCCTGACCATCCTTGGAAACCCCTGTCCTCATGTGCCTGGGCTGCTGCAGAGGCGGGCCTGCTTGCACTGGAGTAAACCTAATGCAATTAGAAATTTTGAAATACAATTAAAAAATTAAAATAAATAAATAAATAAATATAATAAGATATGGTCATCTTAAACAAATAGCCTCGATAGTGGTCAAGCAAGCGCACAGCAGCTCTGCTGCCAACAGCAAGTCCCAGCCGAGACAAGCCGGAGCAGCCGCTCGAGGCAAGTGTCCGCACCGGCAAGGCTCACAGAGACACGGTGCAATATAGCCAGGTGGAAAATCTTTCAGTTAAGCTAACTAGTATTTGGAATATGACTTTGCATGGCCCTCATTTAAAACTGGGCTATAGAGTATTATATTAGTTTTTATGGTGTTTTCTTTTTCTTAAATTCAAGTCAATGCAAGATGCTGAATGATCTCAGAAGGTGCTATGCATTGAAAGGGGAATTTTGGAGATCATAATCCTGGGTATGAACATGCATTGTCAAAGGGCTGATAAAGATCCCACGCAATTCAAGTGTTTAGACTGACCTCCATATTCAGTTCTTTAATTCAGCGCTAAAATTAAATCCCTTCCATTTGGTTCCAGGATTTTACAGTAACTGTTTCATGGAAACATGAATTGTCACTCTAGATTTTACTTCAGTCACAATTCAGTTTGACACTAAAGTCCTGGGGCCAAGTTTTGCCCAGAAGCGTAACAACACAGAATGAACCAATGTACATGCTGGGGAAGTACTGAGAAAAGTACAAAATACGGGGAAAAGCTATTAGCTTCACACACATCTCTTGGCAAGGGAAAACAACACACCTGGTGCCCCCTTTCTTCTCCATATTACTCCTTTAAAAAGCATGAGACTGAATCTCCTAAATTTCCTTGACTGAAAGAGATGCAGAAATATTTTTTAAATGCTTTGACAACAAAGATTACAGAACAAGCTTGCAAATTGCTCAAGAGTCAGGGAAAGGGGAAGAGACTCAAGATTTTCTTTGGCACGGGAGTGCTTGCAATCTCTCTTTATTGTGTCTGAAGTTAATACCATCAAAAAAGTCCTTCTGTGCTGCGCCTAGCTGTTTCAAACAAATGGCCCAAGCCCCTTGACGTTCGCCCCGCTCCTGTGAAACCCTAGCAGCGCTACAGTGCATTTTGACCCGTTTTTCCCATTGTGTTTCATTCGCGATTTTGCATGCGGCTCTTTGCAGACACGGCAAGGATTGCAGTCATCTCCCCCTTGAATGGGAGCTCTATTATGCACAGCTCAGGGGATTAGAAGGGCTGGGGGGACAGTACATTAAGCCGTAATAATGGTCTATGTCTTTCGTGGTCTCTAGGCACAGGGTAAATATTCTGCACCCATATGGTGATGGGAAGCCTGCAGAACAGGTTTCTAAACCCTCCTGAACATAATATCCAGGGCTAATTAGATATGGGACTTCCCCCCCCCCCCCCTTTTCTTTGTCAGAGGGCCTCCTGCCGAGCAACGAAGGGGTGGGGAGATTTCGCCTGGCCCGACAGCTCGGCTGCCCCGGCCAGCTCGAGTGTGACATGGGGCATTCGGGCAGGTCTGTGGCCACCGCAGGGGAGCAAGTGGCGAGGTGAAACCGCGGGCCGCTCTGTCTGCTGCTGCAAGGGTCGTACTGTGGGGGCTGCATGGCAAAGGCAGTAGGACCCGGCGTAGGAGCACTGGGCAAGTCCCCTGGATAGAGCAAACAGGGCAGAGGGACTAAAAGGAGTGACCCAGGTCGGGCCATTA
Source organism: Apteryx rowi (assembly GCF_003343035.1). Classification (NCBI taxonomy): domain Eukaryota; kingdom Metazoa; phylum Chordata; class Aves; order Apterygiformes; family Apterygidae; genus Apteryx; species Apteryx rowi. Next base: position 1,445,323 of record NW_020447195.1, on the reverse strand, counting down.
ATTCATGCATCAACCTTGAGTAAGTCTTGTGCTTTAACTTCTATGAATGCTGTGTGCAAAGTATTTTCTTAATACCTGAGCTGAACTGTCCATGCCCTGAGGAGCCCACAACCTCTAGCAAGGACAAGGTTGGTGTCAGAGGTTTCCCTGTGGACAGTTTCAGACCAGAACTAAAGCATGAAACTCACATGAAATCTGGTCAGAAAACACCCACTGGAGCATTTGACTATAGCTGATAATCCTTTTGTGAGTTTTTCCTGGCCTTTTTTCCTTTTTCCCCCCAAAGCAAGGCTTTTTGGACAGCTCCCTATTACCACAACCACTGAGGAAGGGACAACAGGCAGAAGCTTTGAGATTTTGTAGCTGAAGAACCCAGTCCCAAATCTCTGAAGCCACAGTTACTGTTCCTCTTCCCTCTCTCTCCTCTGCCCAGAAAAATCACACTAGAAACATTCAGCTTTATCAACTTTGCAGCCTGGTTTGCTGAGTGGCTGCACGGCGGCTACGCCAGTGCAACGGAGAGGATGATGCAGGGACGCTAGTGTTCACTGGAGGAATAGTGAAGATCATATAAGCTGGCACTTCTGAAGGAACACGCATGGAACCAAGACCTCCACGTGTGAGATTTAATTCAAAGTGCCTGCTTGTCTAAGTAGAGATGTGTGAATCCATTATGGAAAAAAAAAGTATGAATTTTAGGCTCTGATATTAAGACTTTACTTTGAGATTAACACTTCCTATACTACTCAAGTAAGAAATTCTGAAACTCTGTGAAGCTCTGGCTCACGGCTTCACCTATACTTGATAATTCAGCTCACTTCAACATTTCTGAATTGTGTTTACTATGTAATGGTTCCCAGGGCAGCCTGCCTGAGCGGGCTCTATTTCCCTCTTGGTTTAAGGGCTGCTCCAAAGCCCGCTGAAACCTCAGGTTGTCTTTGGATCAAGCTGTTAGTCTATAATACTTTCATAACACAACCATTTCCCTTATAGAAAAGGCCCAAGGAATTTAATACTGATAAAACAAATGAAGGAGTACGAAAAATCCTTCTATAGAAGTTTCTCCAAAAAGCCTGTTGTAACTTAGTAGAAAAGGTGATCCGTTCAAAAAAACAAAACAAAACAAAACAAAAAAACCCCAAACCTTGTTTGTACCATTCTTTACATTTGTATAAAGGAAGCAGCCAAAAGAAGTTTGTTGTTTCTTAGCTCTGAAAGCCTCCCAGAGCAGACAAACCCCGAGTTTCCATTTTCCCCTCTCACGGGTCCCTAAGGCGGCAGCTCCCGCAGCGCCTGGCCTCAGCCCGACTCGGCTCTCCGGCGCGGGGATGGGAATTCCCCACATGCCAGCTGCGGCCTCCGCTCAGCCCAGCAACGCCCACGTAGCAGCTCTACATTGCACAGGTTTATGTTTCCCAATCCTGCCTAATTCCTGCTATCTTTTGCAGGCAGCTAGGTTTGAGCTTGCACACATATACCTCAGACCGTCTCGGGCGCGATGTTCCCTGGGAAAAGTAACTGCTTCAATTACCCTGGACAACACAGGTCTGAGCAAATCCCTGCTTGGAAACACATGCCTAGTTTTCCGAGGGTGCTGCTGGAAGTGCTAGCAGCCTTCCCAGTGCTGCAGTAGACTTCCACACCACAAACACCATTTTATATCCTTTACAACCACGCACATCTAACAGCAAACAATAAATCTATCTTACTAATTACACATTCAGCTTGTTATAACCATCGTAAAACAAGTACAGCTGGGAAAGCCATGAAATGATGTCAAACCATATTTCTACTTTCTCGAGAGAAGCAGGCTTATTTTCCAGTCTCCTGATGAAGCTGACTGTTCAAAGCCATGTGTGGAAACAGCTGCCAAATAGGTCATCCACCTTTAATTAGGTAATGATATTGTCTTTTTTCCTACCCATTTAAAAGTATTTGACATTCCGTAACTCAAAGTGACTTAAGTGTTTATCGTAAAAAAACTGCCTTAGGAAGAAACTGAAGCACACGGCACTAAATCCGAGTGCCAGCCTTTCCTCCTTAGCAGCCGAGTTCAGCCTGTTCAGCCACAGCGAGCCGCCTAACCCCCCCGACTGCCAGCCTTCCCCAGGGGCGGCCGAGGTACGGGTGTCTAAAGGCACGCTTCCTAAATCCGCTCGAAAACGAGGGCTCCAGCAGTCCCGTGGGAAGAAGCGCCGCTATTCCTCCTGGCAACCTGGGCTGACCAGCACAAAAGCTCTCCGAAAAACAGTTGTCTGAGATTCTTATGAAATGACTGGTCTAACAAAAAATCACGTTACCTCACTCAGGCTAGAGTTACCGCGCTCCGGCTGCCGGATAAGCTCTTCCTTAGAGAAGAGCGAGCGTGTGAGAACATCCCGGTGTCCCACCTAGCAGCCCTCGAACAATACCAGCTTTTGAAAAACAAGGGGCTACTTGCGGCATGAAAGGGAAGTAAATTAAATTTTCACATGTTAGGAGGAAATACCACAGGACATATTTACATGAATGTGTCTGCCTAAAATTGGCAGCATCTGTTTGAAAAGCTGCCTTATTAGCTGCCCCCACAGTTCCCGATGCAATTTGGCTGGACAAGCGGTAATGTTAAAAAAAGACAAATCAAATTTTACCTTCCCGTATCTGGATGCAAAGGTTCCCGTGAGTAAGGAGTGAAAAATAATTATCGTCTCATCCAAGTCCCACACAAACACACGCTGCGATGAAAGACGGGGTGGGAAAAAAAGAAACACAGTCACGCACTAAGCATTTGCAGGAATTGGTTCAGTCAGGAAATACGCGTTACTGGACTAGAGCTTTCCGAGGCATCGAACCCACCGGGAGCCCGAGCAGAGCCGCGTCCTGCGAGCGGGACGAATAAAAGCCGAGGCGTCGCGGCCCGGGCTGCCGCCCCAACCACCGCGCGGCTCCCCGGGGGGACACAACGGCGGCCCGAGAGCGCCCAGGGGAGGGAAAATAACCCACAGGCGACAAACCGCCCGAGAAAACCGCCACAGAAACCGAACAATTATTCTGGTTTCAAAAGTTCGACCAGCCGCGTTCGTAGGCCCCAGCTGCACAAGCGGCTTCGTTCTGGCGCCGAGGACGCGCCGGGCCGAGCGCGGCTTATTTCCTCCTTGCGGCGCCAGGTTCCCTTTGCCGGATTTACCGCGGGGACGTACGCCGGCCTCATTACCTCGATCTCGTTGTCCGCCGTAGGGGAAGGATCGCTGCTTCTTTTTGAGCGGGCTCGGACCTTGCCGTCCGCCCCTCTGTGGTGCCGCTCTGCCTCTATGTCTTTGGCCGGCGTCGTCGCGTATTCCCCTGTTGCCAAGACAGGAACGCCACCGCGGGCCTCACTTTCCGTTGTACCGTTACAGTCAAAGCAGGAAGCGTCTCAGCGGAGAGCAACAGAAACGTAACGAAAACGCCCACCGGAAAACTCACTCGATTCACGCCAACGGACGTCGTTAGAGAAACCACTCCGAGTGGCTGTTTGTTCGTTTTCATTCATTTCATCTAATTTTTCATTTCAAACGTTTGTGTTACCATAATTTCAAAAGCGGCCAAGATTACACATATAGATAATTTTAAAATGGATGTGTCACGTAAAAAAAGTCATCGTATTTTTCCTTTAAAAGAAGCATCTTTCTGAATTTTACTCTCCCCTCTCCACCTCTCCAAGAGAGAAATTAGAAAGACAGTAGAAAAGGATACTAGGACCTCTTCAATTTTTGTAAAAAAACAATTTTTTAAATTTTATGAATGTTCATGATTAAAAAGATATTTTCAATCTCAACTTCTATTTAAAAATACCTAACTAGCCAGTTTTAGCCCTAATTAACCATTTCACAGAGGACAGTAGTCTAGAAAGAACTGAAAAGAAACAAAGGTGAAGTTCCTTGTATAAAGTATCTGTTTTGATTGGCTTGAGTTTCACAAACCTGTCCAGATTTCACTTACCTTACACCACAAATCCCTTTCGAACATATTTTTCTTTTCGCTTTGCTAAGTTGCGGCCTCCCAAGCTTCCTAGAACAGCCACATACCTCTTCAGAAAAGCTTGGGTTGGGGCTAAGACTCCCATTTGAAATCACCTTTTCTCAAAAAGGCTGAGATAAGATCTCAAGAACAGAAAATCCTCCAACTGCTTTTAGAGCAATCTGCGATCCTTTCTTTTTAAAAACCAATATTAGTTTATTTTTCTTTCAGAGTAACCACAGATGTTCAGATTTGTTCCATAAGTCAGCAGACCTGCAATGGGCATATACCGTGCTCATCCGCAAATTATGTGGTGTTTTACATAAATGTTGCTGCATGCCAATGAAAACTTCAGTAGGGAAATGATATATGAAGGCTGCGTTTGAACAGTACATAGGGGGATAATAATCCATCAGTAATTCCATAAACTGTTTAAGCCTTGAGACTCTCAGGAACTAAGCACTCAGAGTCCAGAAATTTTGAAGGTATGGGTGCTTTTCTGCGTGGAATTCATACCGAACTTTCAACTTAGACTGTGGTTTTTTTGTTTTGTTTTGTTTTTTGAGAAAGGTTTTCTCTTCATGTACTTATTTATGAATGCATACACTACAGGTAGTTGTTAGAGGTGAACATAAATCTTGATGGAGATGTGGGCTACAAAGTCAGCAAACGGTGACACCTGGGGCTTTTTCAGAGCACGGCCACTTGTTTTGAGCTCCTCATTGCTACACACAGTACTGATCTAGTTTTTATAAGTAATTATTTTATCTTTCTGTACTACCTTTAAATAGAGGAGATCAAACCATGCACGCTCATGGAAACAACACAGGTTGGTCTTCGAGAGCTTGTATTTTCTAACCTCTTCCCTAAACTTTGTGTAGTGCTGCGTGAGCAGAACTGTTAAGTGTCAGTAATAAGACTTAGCTGGGAAATTTGGTTTATCTGGGTAAATACTTATAAAAATCCAACAAATATAAAAATACATACAAAAATCCAACAGAAAACATAAGAGGCACCTACCAGAGAGCGATTCTGTGCTCTGGCTGGTGATATTGTGAGACGAGTCCTGCAGTGAGTAAGTGGACGTGGGGATGGCTGATGGGCTGATGCTGTTTGCCGACACGTAAGGAGAGTTGTAGGAAGAGCTGTAATACTGAGAGTACTGGCTCTGAGGAAAGCTTGGGTAGGATGAGTATTCCTTCAGGGAAAAAAGAAACACATACCTTCTGCATATCACAGTTTTCATCTTATAAATAAATGCACCAGGCACTGCACACAGCAAGGCAGAGTTATCTAAGCACACAGCAAGTCAAGACTGAGGAACACTTTCGCTAAAGGACCGTGTTTTAGTCACTTTGGAAATTACATTTCTGCTTCTCCCAAACACACTCCTGCTTTATTAAGATCAGCTGAATCAACAAGAGGTCAAAAATCAGGAAAGTCCTGTTTTTTCTGTAAGATTTTATTTATCACCGCTGACGCATTTGGTATTACAGGGTTCAACAATTTTATATAGGAGCCAAGTAAGGTTGTATGTTGAGAAGGGCAGCAGTGGAACATGCAGTCTCCACAACAACAGTATACCTGAGAAACTAGAAAACCGGAATGAATAACTGGGTGAGGTAAGGAGCAAAATGGGCTGCATTTTCCCATGATCAGCAACATTTTCTGATCAGCTGTTTGAATGGGTTACAAAAATGAAAAAATAAATATAATAATTGTTTTGCAGAAATGTTCATGCTTGAGATTTTCCAGCTAGCTCAGCAACAACTAAATGCCTGAATGAGCGTCCTTGCCTATAGAAATATGAACTAATAACAAGAGGTGCGAATGATCTTGGAGAGCTGAAGAGCAGTAGTAGAATCAACTCAAAAAAGGGCATCGCGATACCCTTTGTCTTGATTTTAAGGATCCCAAATGAGCTTCATACCATTCTCTCCATCTGTTCTTTTTTGTGAGAAGGACCCTGAATAGATTAGAAACTTCTCTCCAGCCAAGTGAAATATAAAGTTTAATTTCTTTTGTTTGTTTTTGTTTACAACTCCTGCTCTAGTCCACCTATTTGCTTTTACACATAGCAGTATTCACGCTGTAGGGATTGTTTTTCAACAAAAGTGCTTTTTTAAAAAAATGTTAATTTCTGGTATTAAATACATGCTAGCCAGAAAGACCCCTTTCTCCTTAACTGTTTACATCTTAGGCTGTGACACCGCTATTTCATTAACTCTCAATCACCAGAGAGCTTTCTGGAGACGATGGGAAATTTCTGATAGTTGTGAGATGGCACGAGAAGGATGAAACTCTTGGCGCTACTGTGCAGCGATGCGGCAGAGATTGCCAGCGGCACCATCCTCCCTCCCTCCCTGAAAATAAGTGACAGGGTTGCCAGCACTAAGTGCCGAGCCATACCTGATGCACAGCGCCGAATCCTGCAGAATTTGCAAGGCCATTGGCTCCTTGGTAAATCCCCGTCGTGCCTAAGAGAAAGAATATCACACTCAAACTACACCAGGAATCAAAGTAACACTATATATTCATAAAAAGAGTTGACAACAGTAGGTGAAGTATTTGTACCCTAGAAAAAAAACCTGTTTCACGTGACAAATATAGACTATGAGGATTTGGAGCTATTACTGAAGTCTGCTTAAAATTATTCAAAGACAACCATTACATACACTAAAAAAAAAAAAAAATTATGGAGCTGGGAAACAAAACTGGAAAACAAGGATTCAAACCGAATTTAAAGTTCAGGGCCTTCCTCTTTCCTGTAAACAATGGAACAGGCTTTTTTGTTCTTCTCATGTTGGAAAACCCCACAGATTGCATATCCAAGTGCACACGTACAGTCACGCACAGGTATGTCCTGGGATCTGTCCTGGTGGACCAGGCACATGTGAATTCTAGAAAGTTGTTTGAAAACTTGTTCCCCAGTGTTGGTATCCCAAAGATAAGAATGATATTGCTGAGGTTTCTGGGCCAGCAGGGAGAGAAAGCATTGCTTCATCCCATGATATGAGAAAGGGAAAGCACTTGACTCCTCTTAACTAAAGCAGCCGATGTCCAGCCAGGCCTCCTTCGCTGGGGCAAACATTACTGCAGACACAGGGATTTTTTGGGTGGAGAAGGAAGAGTCTAGAAAAGATCTATAGGGACAGTCCTCCTTTACCTCCCACCAGGGAAGCGGTGGGAGAGGTCGGGGCTTCTCATTGCCCAGATCCAGCACCACTGGCAAGTGCTAGCCTTAACTCAACTCCAGTCTTTGCCGTTTCCCATTTCCAAATCTCCCCCTTCCCACGGGCAGGGACCTGCCTCTGGAATGGATGCGGTGCAATGCTAAACTACACCAGAAGTTTTCTTCCAGGGTTTGCACAGCGCTTGCTCTGAGGGCTGCCGCTCGAACGGGAGGGGAAAGCTGGGCTATGTCTGCAGCCAACGGGCTCTGGAGGGTGCTCTGACTTGCTGCTTCCCCAGCTAAACACAGCAAAAGAGGTTTTTTGGGGCTGTGTGGCCACGGCGGGCTCTCGCATGGGCTCTGCTTCCATGCACTCTTGGACTGAGCCCTAATCAGGCACGCAGGAGCCTTTTTTTCCTCTCTGCTTTCTTACCGCTTTTGAGCAGAGCTGCTTTAGCCAGATGCCTATCTCAGTGCCTTCACATGGCATCCTTCCCCCAAGACTTGCTTGCTTGTTTTTATTTTGAGACACCAGATTAGCTTGGGAACGGGCAGCTGAACAAACTCTGCTCTGCCAAGTGTGGCTACAAAGCACGCGCAGCCAGCAATAAACCACATGCCCAGAGGGAATGAGGAGGAGGAGGAGGACGCTGCCCTCCAGACCGAATCTGCTGCCACATGCAGCCCTTCCAAGAGCGGGGACAGGGGAGGGAATGGAGGGGACACGAGGGGGGACAGGTATCCAAGCCAAAGAAGCCCTCATGGGCACAGCTCACTCCGCAATGGAGCTGAGCCACAGCAGGTGGGCACAGGCGGTTTGTCCTCCTCTTTCTACCCCAAAACGTAGTCCTAGAAGGAGAGCCTGTGTGGCAGCCAACCCCTCCAGGCAGCCTATGCTAGCCTCCCCATTTCTGCACCTTTTTTTTTTCCTCCAAAAAGTGACTCAGATGCAGCAGGATGAACACGTTTCTGCAGTAATTGCGCATTTCTCACCACGGTGAAGGGGAGGAGCAGAGCCCCGCTGCTTACGGGCACAAACAACTTTTGCAGCACGCGCAGCAGCTCTTGTACACCCGCGCTCCAAACAACACAGGGGAATTTCTGATCTTCCCAAACTGTCGTTTAGAAACAATCCATCATCCTTTATTAAAGCTGTCAAGAGGGGGGTGAGTTACCTCAAGGGACTCACGCTTTATGTGTAAATTGTGATGAGAACATGTTTATTGCTGTGCTACCTGTACACGACACTGCAGCTTCCCATTTTCCAAATGATTTGAGATAATTATATATAAAAAAAGAAGAGACCTGCAATATTGGAATGAACTTGCACTGAACTTTGCACCAGCTGCATGATGCATTTTACACTGCGGTTTTGCAGAATATTTTTGCAGAGACTCCCCCATGCGAGCGTGTCCACAGAGGGTCTCCCCGCCGGCCTCTCCAGCACGGTTCCCTCTGCCCAGGCAACTGTGGTGAGGAGACAAAACTCCTATTTTTTTACCCATATATTTAAATACTGGTGAAACAGGTATTTCTGAAACCTTAAATTCAGAGTAGGCAMAGGTACAGATTTTGGCAACGCAGGTTTTTCAGATACATACTATCTCCTGTCACTGCGTCCTAATCCAGCAGGAATATTTAGCCTGGAGAAAGGACCTGGCAGAGGTGACCACCTGCTGTCGGCAGCTTGAGCAAGACGCAGCACTAAACACACATCCACCAGGCTACCCATCCGGGGTGCTGAGCGGGATGCGACCCAGCAATCACACTCTGAAACACATTCCCAACGAGCTGAGCCTCTGCTGTCAAAATTGAGATCAAACACAGTCACCTTTCTCCCCCCTACAGCACTGCATTGGGGAAGGCAACCCCCAGGGAGGAGCTCCAGAGCTGCTGCTAAGCTCCGTATTTCTCTTGTTAGCACTTGTTACGGCAGAACAGATACAGATAAGGACACTCTGGAAAACCAAGCAAAGCTACTAAAAAGTCAGAATTTCTGCCCAGATGAATAAGGATGAAAAGTTAGGAGAAAAAGAAATCACTTACCCACATGGAGCAGGAAGTTCTGAGAGACTCGGACTCAGAAATATTTCATTTTAACTATGTTCAACATTAGCCTTTGTCTCAGGGACTACAGCTGTCTCATGGGGACTGTAGTTCAGGCCCACTTCCACAGTACAAGCTAGGCTTCCCGGAGAGCCCGCTTTTCCGACGATGCACAAGCAGTTCAAATGGAAGGAAAACAAACAAGCACCACAGCAGCTGAAGACACAGGGAAAAACCTCCCTCTTTGTCCACAGAAGAGCAGAAGACGCTAGTTACCATTTCTGTGAGCCGCCTCTCAGAATTCAGCAGCTCAGAACGCATCAGAACTGGCCCCAAATGTTTCCTTTTTTCAGTAACATAATGAATTCAGCTGCATGAAATTTCAGTTCTGCATAAGTAAATTCTACACTCAAGAAATGCTGGAAAATTATCAACAGCTCTCTAATATTGCCATTATTGATTTATGCCTATTCCCCACAGCTGCTTCCAACCATTTATCCACTCATTTCAAATGCTTTCCCAGGTAATAGCACTTACTGTAATAATCAGAGATGGCCTTGAATGACACGAGAAAAGCAGTGGTCATACGAAATGGGGCAGCGCTAGGAAGCCTCTGGATGAGCGATGTACATGCCCCCCTCTCATTTCTGAATGGATACTGCCCATTTCCATAGGACTTTTGCTTTCACCCACATTGGCGTTGCTTCCTGGACTCTGAAAACAGCACACTACCCCAAGCTGCAGCCGCTTTTTACATTCATTCTACTGTGGAGGGGTGAGCAAGCGATTTGTTTCCATCTATCTTGGTAGCGCAGTGTCAAGCAATTGCATTCAAACTTCTACTTGCAAATCAGAAAAAACCCTAGGATCTCTCCCTTTGGATCTTCTCCATATGGAATACGGTTCACATCTGTGTTCAATCAAACCAGTTGCTAAATGTCACAATGCCCTCATTCACAGGTAGCTTAAAGAACATTTAGCTGGTAATAAAACAATCTGGATTCTAGAGAAGAATAACTCTTCAGATGTACAGCACTGTAAATGTTCCTGTAAAGAATATATATCACAAACACACTTGCATGCATAAAGGCCTTGCATATGCTGTACATACTCAGTGCCACAGCTTTTCCCTGCTAAGCAGATGTAGCCCTTCTCTGAGTGTCTAAGGGCAACATTTAAAGAGAAAATTTTGTGAGCTGATTGATGTTATATTCCTGTTCTTCATAACAGATGGATTTCATTTGCTATTTTTCCCTTATCCCCTTTTTTAGTTCAAACATTTTGTAATCTATGCCGCGATGAAGGACAGTTTCAATGGTGTGGGAACCGGACTGTGGTCCTGCAAAACCTTTCATGCCAATTTCTCCTTCCTCTCAGTTTCTCTATTTCTCTCTTTCCATCACTGCAATAACAGGCTGCATTTTTCCCCCCCTCTTTTCAGAGAAGTAAAGAAAATAAAAGAAAGGATATTTTCAGTATCTTCAGGACTAAGCTTTGGCATTGCCAAAAAGAGTTTTCTTTCAGCAGCAGCTTGTGAATGCAAAGTGCATCAAAGGAACATCAGTGTCTTGAGGAGCTGTGGTTATGGAGATAGGATGGACCTGTGCTATAGTTCAGATCAGTCTCGTAGGAAGCTCTGAAAATTAGGTCTGTGCCCTTCCTTGCATTTCACAGGTCAGAGAGTATCTGTCATCAGAAAGGTCTCAGTCTCCTGTGCTGCTCAAAAAGAATAAACTGCTATACTGAGAAGAACAGACAGTTGGTATTTTCATTACAATATTTAATGAAATACTCAAGAATCAGAGGAGGAGGTAGCCAGGTCTCAACAGGGTTGGACAGCAGGGCACTTTCATAGCCACTTGGATAGCCAGCAGCAACTGAGAGCCCAAGAACACCCAGAAGATGGAAAGCTGGGCTGAGGCTAGGGAATTCAGTGGGTGACTACCACGGGCACTTCGGAACATGCCTGAAATAAAACAGTGAAGCTATGACCCAGGTGTTTCTTCTAACCTGTAGATGAATCATACAGTGGTTCCAGTGAGAGTTCTCTCGAAGGATTATTTGATCACTTAGCACTAATAAAATAAATGCCTACAGGGTTCAGTTGAATTGCCTGGTATTTTATAAGACTGCCTATAATGGCTTGTATATTCTTACATTAGCAAGCTGTTCCTACAGGAAATAATGTTGACTATGAGTGATGCAAGGAAAGGCCCCAGTCTAACTCCCAGCAGAGTGTGCATTACTCTACACTATGAACAACATCTGGCTGAAGACTTGCATGGTCATTCAAAAGGCTCTTTGCAGTGCTTTAGCTCTCTGACAAGCTAATGTTTCCTGCAGTAAATATTGCGTTCTTCAAGCTGCTACTTTTTTAGCTAGAGGTTAAGCACTCATCAAAACTACCTCCCACCAGCTATACTCCAGTGCCTTGTAAGGTTCCAAATCCTACAACATCTGCCTGCATTTATTGGGCAAGAAAACTCATAAAATGTTGCATGGCTGTCAGCTGTGGAGGTATTTCAAGACTATCTGACCTGTTAAAGAAGAAGAAAAACTCAACCCATATGTACATTGCGGCATATTGCTCAACTGTTTGCCATTAGGCATAATGAACCCTTCTCCAAAACCAGTCTTGTATTTCTGTCTGGAAGGGCTCAGACAGGGAAGAGCACACTATATTAACCCAGATAAAAAGGGTGGCTCTGCAGTGTTATGGCATTTGACATCAGCAGCGTCTATTAACGCATATTGCTCCCAGAAGCATATGAACCCCTCCTGTAGATAATACTCCCTGATGTTACCCATTTAAAATATGTCCATTGGTCTCCCACTGCAATCCCATTCAGTCCTGCTAGCCTGACCAGGTGTTTGTGGGTATTTTGAATGGTGATATAAAACACATTTCACGGCACAATTTTTCTGAGCCAAAGCTCTTCCACTGCCGCCTGCTCCTGGGAGTACTCAACCCACAGAGCCTCAAAGAGCTTTAACAAGTGATGACCGGAGCAGTTGGAAGGGCCTGGCTTTTACCATCCTTTTGAGCCTGGTCACCTGTACAGCTTGATGCAGCTCAACAGTGGTGTTGAAAGCGCTGGGATGGTTTACATTCACTCTCAGGATCTGAGCCCTGGGAAAGCGTTTCTGTTTTATTATTTCTGAGAAAGTGTTCCTTTTAACCACTCCTGTCAAAGGATGCTGCAGCTATAGATGGAAACCACACCGGATTGCCTTTAAAAACAAATTGCAAGGAAACATTTTGGGCCGAAAAGTGAACGTTACAAGAAAAATGTAGTTTGTTTCTGTACAGTGCCTTGTTGACAAAACGATCAGCAAACCTGACTTTACTTGGGAGGCTCCATGGAGACGTAAAGAATCCTCCAGCTGCCGTTTCACCTGGACACCTTCACCCGTCAGACCCACTGACAGGTAACAGGACATGGTGAAGGCAAGTTGGATTTGCCACCTTCTGTGCTGTCTCATACTTACTGATTAAGAGATTCCAGTTCCCAGGTCAGCATTAAAACCTAACTAGCCCTATAACTTCTGCTGTCATGCACTTCCAGGGGTCGGAAACCTGGTCTGTGCCTACCCATGTATTTAGCAATTCCCTTGCCCTTGAGCAAGGAGGATCTCTAAATACAAAGGCAGGGGATAAGAGGCAAGAGAGAGGGCAATACACCTCCACTCTTTGACCCATCACTGTGGAGCAAGCTAACTCTCTGCTGAAAACTTTCTGGACCCAGACGATTGCCCCAAGCCTTTTCTTGCCCCTCCAGGCATTGCCTCAGTGCTGCAGTGCCTCCAGGCAAAAAAAGAGCGGCCAATAGTGGGTGTTCAGAGAAAGGTGTAAGAGCAGGACAAGAGAGCGCTTTCCCCTGGTTCACCTTCTCAGCTCCCATTAGTCTGCCACTTGGAGACTTCCTAAGCCAAGTTTACATCCTCATCTTTGTCTTTAATAACTCTCAATGGTCTCTTCAGACAGCGCAGGTATTCTCGCAGTTCTAAATGTCATAGTGTTTGCAGAAGTTTCAGTGTTTAAACCTTGCCAATATAAATACAAACTGCCTACAAACTATATACAAAAAGCCATGCAAGAGCGTTACCCGATGCTAGCACATCAGCTAAGAAACTCCTGATTTGCATGGCCTGTGCTAACTGAGACAGGGTCAGACCTTACTTGTACACAAACACTATCACAACCTTTGATCGTATGACTGTATTCTACTTTTTCCACCAGATCATTATCTCATGCAGTGCCTGGAAATGAGACTCAAAAAAACCAAGTACAAAGACTGCACCGCACCAAGAATCTGACATTTCCTAACTTTCAAGTGCTTGACTATGCAGGGTATGTTTCTTGATGTAGATTTTTATACGTAATTTTATACTAGCTCTTCTATTGCCTTCTAGACATTTTCAAGAAAGCATTATTAGGTATACCAAATCAATTATTCAGTGAAGCTCCTGTAACATTTTAGCATATTCTGTGCCAGCTTCATTTTAAGCTGAATTACCAAAATCAAGCTGATAATTTCCCTAGCTGTTACCATCCTTCATTGCTTTTTCTACCACCTACAAAAGTGATAAAAATAAAATCACCGAAAATCCCCCAAACATCTCTGCAACATGACTGTTTTCTACACTGATGTTACATCTATATGAAAGAGAATAATAGAGAATTTTAAAACTTGATGTCCATCCTCCATGCAAAATAGATTACACGGCATGTAGTACACATTGCATTCCAGCTCCCCTCATTTTTCTTGCAGATGATTCCAGAAAAGCAAAATGTTTCATGTAATTTAATTCCACATTTAGAAATTAAGCCTGTTCAGAATTCATAAAGATATATTACTGCCTCCTCCATTACAGAGCTTTTTTAAAAGCTGAAATGTGAATTGCAAATATAAGCTGACGCAAGCACATGCCCTTCCTCTAAGGCATGAAAAATGTTCTTTTTTCTCATCTACTTCTTATTAGCTATATAGCTCTACTGCTCACTTGAGAGGTTGAACTATGACTTAAGATCGCATAGCAAAGACATATTGTTTCCTGTGAAATACATGCACCCCTTTAGTCTATAACAGAAATCTCAACACAAAACTCAGCATAGCTTCATGGGAAGCAATTTAAGTGCAAAGTTATACCATTCATAATTTTTCCTCATCTCTTAAATGTACAGATGCCTGTAAATGCATTAATATGTACAAAGGAGAACCCAGAACTAGGAATGAGGCAATCTTTCTAGGCCAAACTAAAATCTTGGTTCTTCTTTTGGACATCTCTTTGCAATATCAAATCATTAACTAAAGCTCAAAATAGCTAAAACAGATACCTTAATTATCATCTCTTGTGCCCTCCTTTCTTAATATGAATACCATTATTATTCTGTCTCTTGCTCAGGACCATAACCTTGGAAATCTCTTGCAGTCATCTAGGCTATACCAAAACTAAGATCTCTTTCTGCCTTAGATATGGTCTGTGCAATCCATCCAGGCACCTATACTCTCATCGAAGACCCCATCAACTCATGTCTTGAGCCACAAACGCAAACTTGATCTATTGCTGGACATCTCAACTGCTGCTCCCCAGATAGTCAAAGCAGCAGGCTAGGGAAAAAATGTCACTTCTCTCTTCTTATCTCTCTTCTGGCTCCCACCTCCTCATCACAGCACATATAAACCATATTTCCTTTATCCAGTTCCTTCACAATTCTCCCCTTATTGATTCTCTCTCATTCACGACTGTCATGCCTGCTTCCATTTCCCTGATGCCAGCCAGATGGTAGACATTCAAACATGACTTCCAAGCTGCCTCCCATGCTGTTCTTCACACTGAAAGAAGCATTCCTCCTAAATATTTGCAAAGCTAATGCTTTAAAATTCTCCCTTTCTGTGATTTCTCCAAAACTCCTTACATTGGTAGGAGGCCAGGATGCCCAAGGTGCTGCTTTTAATGCAGTTAATGTTATTCTCCTTCTTCCTTTATACTTTTCCCATCTCCTTATCTGTCCTAATCCAAGAGCAGGGCTCATAGTTTCAGTGATGAAGTACAAACAACAACATCACCATTACCGGGCAGCATTCATACATTTAGTTTCAGTGTGAATATCCAGACAGGCAGCTAGATGTTATGGGCAGCAAGGCTGGAACACCTCATCTGACCTGTTGTACAACACAACCCTCAATTTTATCCAGCACTTCCTGCAGTGAACCAATGACTTGTATTTAACTCGAGTGTGTCCTTCCAAAGTACCCCTGGTTCTTCTTAAGCACAGAGATTTGGACAGATACTTCGAAATTAAGAACACAGCTAAGAGAATGAACACTCGTGAAGCGCAAGTCACCTCTTTGCAGGTAGGCGGGTGTGGGCAGAGCTCTCCTCGGCACATCTCTGATAAAACCTCCTCCTGAGCACCTCAGTAGAGAGCAGAGTTGAGATATCTCTTAAGTGAATACTCTGTCTCAAAACAGATTTCCAGTTTTCCCTGTACCATTATCATCTCCATAGTTAACATGATTAAGTTTTTACTTCTGAGTTTCCAGGTATACTGTTTGGCCATGAGAAACTGTGTCCTCACACAGCTTTAAGCCTTACCACAAACCCTGCTGTTCCTCAGAGACAAAGCCATTCTGGGCTGGTCAAACCCCTGACCAGTCTGATAGTGCAGATGTACAAACCATTTGTTGGAACGTTTCTCTCTCTTGTAAACAGGCATTTGCTCCCCTAGCTCTAGGAACATCCACCCCAGTGTCTATTCCTTCTCATGGCATAGCCCTTCCCATGTCCCTCTTGGTATCTAAAGGATCTAAAAATATAGGATCTAAAATATATTTTAATGCCAATTACAACAAGATTTCTGAAATGATGCACCAAAAAAATTTGCATAAGCAGCAAACAGGACAACTTAGCGCGGGGCTTTCTCCTCGAGCAGCAGTAGCACAGATCCTTGCAGCTTACAGTGCATCACTGTCAACACCTTTGCCTCTCCCCAGGAGTTCCCTCTCCTGTAAGATGGCTAGTTTTAAAATAAAGTAAATGTAGCATGGTCAGCCCCTGGTGTTTAGAAATCTTTGAAAGGGCGACCGTGCTGTTATTCTGGGGGAACTTGTATTTACACTGTAAAAAGTGAGGTCTGACCCCTCCTGAAGAGAGGCCTCTCCCCGCTGAACTCACCATGAAGTGGAGCACAGCTCTGCTGCCACGGTTTTAGGCTGCAACTAATGCAAACCAGCTGTGAAGCACAAGCTTTGAAAGGGGCTACTCAGTTTCTACCAATATTTTAATTTTACCAGTCAAAAGTGTCTGAGTGACAGTCTGCTGAGAACATTCTCTCCCTCTGTTTTCTGAGACTTCAGATGGATTGACTATCTGTATGCCAAAGTGTAAAACACATTTCTCAAGTGTAAATCGAAATTTCCCCATCTTGCACATTTCATCACTAAGTTCTTAAAGAATCAAGCTTAAAATTAAACATGCCACTTCCTTTGCAAAATTCATGCATGCGAAGCTAATCACTTGTGCCAAATGGATATTTATGGATTCATATTACATATGTAGCACACAAACTGGCACACAATTACAAGAAATTCAGGCATCTCTTTGGAAGAAAAAATACCTACACTATCCAGATATTAACAAGAGCTAAAATGTTTCCAGCATAAGAAAACGTTTTGATTAATTAAATACTCAAACTTTACTTTTTCTCAAGCAAGGAGAACAATTCATTGGCAATTCATCCCACAAACATAAGCAACATACGTAATTAGTCCACTTCAAATCAGCACTGCACAAAAGAAATGCTGCTTTTTACTCATTCATTATTTGACAGCTGATAAAAAAGCACTCTACAAAGAAAACAAACGCTCAGCAGTAGCAACGAATTTCAGTGCATAGGTCTTTGGCCCCAAATTTATGTCTGCACTGAACTCAATACTGCCCTGTAATTCCTTGGCAAATGCAAGTTATCCCAGTTACGTAACTGAATTTTCCTTTGTAATGTAAAAAGTATTTTGTGGGTAGATGGATTTGGATATTGAAAAAAAAATATGATGGTCAAATCTTTTCCTGCCCAAAGACAGTATCTGCAGTGGTCTTTGGCCACAGTTTTAACTGTTGTGCAATCTCATAGTTTCAGACCAGCTGTCACTTCAGCAATAACAACTGAAGAGCAGGGCACTGTCCAGGAATTAATGACAAGCTGAGAAGAGATGGCCTGACGTGCAATAAAGGGATAACACATGCTCAGGCAGCCACAGGAAATGCTCTATACACTGGCTGCGAGTACTCTCTCTGCAGAGCTGATGGCTTTTGACATTAGCTAATATGCTGGCAGAGCTTTCTCATAGTATTTTACATAGCTGATTAAATGATTTCCTTAAGCATTTGATAACCATCTTGCCCCTTTGTATAGCCAAATTCTGTTCTGTTACACTAACGTGAAGCCTCTTTCTTGGAAATACTCTTTCCGAGTCAACAAAGGGCCAAAAGTGCTAACATTCATGGGACTATAACCTTAGTCCCTTCTTCATAACAAAACCAAGGCACAGGAGGATCAAAACATCAAGGAACGCCAAGCAGACAGATGAGAGATGTGGCTAGTTACTAGCAAGACTGGATGGAAATGCTGCTTAAAGCTCCTACTGCCTACACAACACCAAAATAACAGCTTGCAGCCTCAAGAGCCTCCTCCAGTAATCAGGGTTACATACACCTGGAAAAGTTTTGTAAAAATAGATAAGACCATACCTAATATGCACAGGGTGCCATAACCCAATGGCTGGAGAGGGAATAGGTAAAAAAAAATGTCTTTGAGGGCAGCTATAAAAATAATGGAGCTCAGGTTTTCCAAAAAAAGTATTTTTAACTAAAACATTTATTTCACATCCTGACTGGCTATTTAGAGCTTGGTAAAAATGCATGAAAATTAAGACTTACCACAAGTTGCAGGAGCATGTGGTTTTATTAGTCTTTTTGATCAGCTCTACCGGGCATAGTACCACAGACAAGGAGATACACAGGGGAGATTTGGTCGGAAAATATTAGGGTTTCTTTTCTTTGAGGCATGGAAGTATTCAGGGAAGATTATTTTTGACAGATTAGGAGTATAAATTGGCAATTAAAATCATTACTTCCGTCTATAGTACCTTTGTGATACAGTTTCACGTCATTTTTGTGAGCTACAGAACTTGCCAATCTCATCTTTTATATTTATATACGTGTGTGATCTGAATTAGATATTTGGCTTCTAAACCTTTCCACATTTAACTTATTTTCATGCTAGGGAAGCATGAAAATAGATTTCCCCTTCTGGCTGTCTGTAAAATAGATTTTTTTTTGTTTACCACTCAGTGACCAAAAGAATGTCCTATTCTCATTACTGTTATTCAGTGGATTCTGTTCCAGCTCAAGAACCAGAATACAATTGATAATTGGAGTTAAAGATGAAAAGCTGAACACGACCCGATTACACCTGCACCATCTGTTTTTGTAATGAAAATGAACAGACATAAAGGAAAGCAGACTCTGGCTTGAAAAGTGTCATATTACCAAAAACAGCCACCAAGGAGGAGAGGCCTCAACCTGACATGCATATCCCAGCCAGAACTTCTGCTGGTACCAAAGAAACAGGAGAGCAAAGCCACCAGCACCAACTTCGTCTGTGCTTATGGAAGAATATTTGTTCCAGAGTCCTGGGAGACCAAGTATTTGTCACCCAAGAGGTCATTTTTTCCTCCGATTGGTGTAACACACCTGCGACATGTGCCTATTCATTGGCTGCACCATGTAATTCTTAACTTAGGGGGACAGTGAGGATTTGAGGCTCTGCAGAATCTGCTGAAGATTTATAGTCTAACCAAATGCTCTTGCCTGCAGATGACTTCATTAGATAGCTCTCAGGAGCTGGTGCTAAATGCAGACAAACAGCAGTCAAAGTCATTCCACTTACATACTTCAGCTATTACCATCTGACAGTACTTGCAGAAGTTAGCTTGAGAAAATAATTTTTTCTCCTACATTAAAAGACAAAACTGAGTAGCACCACCCTCCTGGAGATACCTGTCCTTGCTGAGCCACCACACACATCACTGTCCTCAAGATCTCTTCTCTGCTTTGACATGATGTAATAAACATTTTGTCCTTGAAGCGGGGTAAAGACTTTAAAGTCTCCCTGCAATTTGATTTTATAAAAACACATAAATAAAACCTTGTGCTTTCAGCTGCTTTAGCCCATCGTCCAGAGTCACTTCCTGGGGTCAGCAACAAGGTGACCAACAGGATGGCGGTGAACCTGGCGAGGGTCCACACAGTGCTGGCACAAGGCAGCGTGGTGAGGCTCCCGCTCGCTCGCTGGCCCGCAGTGGGAGCAGGAGCAGGCGCCTCCCTGCTGCCAGGTGCTGCGGCGTGGGAAAGCACGAGTGCACATTCCTCGGTAGCAATCAGCACAGGAAGGCTCCTGCCTTCTCCTTCAGACCTTTCAGCAGCACTCAGCAAGGTAAATAAACCTTACAGTCAGCCCTGCTCCAGCCTCTTCTGCTCTTGAGCAAGTAGGAGAAGGGTGGAAATGTTTGTTTACAACAGGAAGACAGATTTATTCCTCCTCCGCTTGCCTTGGCGTAAGCACCTGCCACTTGCAGAAACTGTTTTCCTTTGTTTTTCTTTTGCATTAAGGGCTTAGCGAGCTGGCTGAAATGATCTGCCTGACACAAAAATCTGAACGAAATGAAGTGATTTCATCTAATACCATAGCATTGCCCTAGGGAACATTATCTGGAAGCACTTGGAGCACGTTCATGCTCATCCGCGTGTGCATGAAGTTCCTCCCGGGCTATTTACAACACGCACTGTTGTGTCAGTAATTTCTGCAAGTGTAACATTTTCAAGTGCTGATGCACAAAATTTGCTTGTCTAAACCTCTTGATTGAACAAAGGGCCCATCTTAAAAACTTCAGTCCCAAGTGAGTCAAGAGTTTGCCTCCTCAACCAGCTCAGATTTTTTCAAGCTAACACAAAGCACATGTGGAGCCTGAGTTCTGGGGAAACAAAAACCAACAGAAACCTAGACAGGAATATACCAGTCTGAGAAGGCAGCAATAGAAAATGCCTGTACTTTGTCAGTAGTGGTGTTACAGCCATGAGTATCTAATCATCCAGTAGCTAGCCAGGAAACAGCACAGCTGTTGTTGCTCCAAAAGCCCATAAACACAGCACTGCAGACCTTAAATGAAGCAGCAAGCAACCCGTGACACTCCAGCATCTAGACCTGCTGGTAATTGCAAGTGACAGTTTTCCCAAAGAGGATTTCCACTGCTGACTGAGCGTAACATGGTCACAGGACAAGATGGAGACATTCAAGGAGTAAAATAGAAGCCAAAAATTGGACTCCTCTTAGGGGTAGCATGGAAGAAGCCTGCAGGAGCCAAGGTGAAGAAAACCACAGGCCCCACTTTTTGATTGTGTGAGACACATCCAACCCAGCTGCCTCCAACATGTCCCGTTAGGGATCCAAGCCACAAAAATCACCTTAGGGTAAGAGACGTGAGCTCTGACAACACTAGCACACTAAGTATCAGTAGAGGGTCACCTCGCAGTCCTCATCTTTCCAAAATCACTTCTAGAATAAAACAGTTTTCACCTTGTTTCTCAGTCACATAACTGTTCAGGATTTTGTTTGCTTTCAGACTTGAAAATCAAAGTGGATATGTCCCTCCACCTTCCACATCCAGGGTTGCAGAGGAAGAGAATTTTCTCTTTCCTTCCTTCTTTACCTGGGGGATAACCAATAATGACACAAAAGGGCACTCAGCCTAGAGGTTTTAAAAAAGACCCTCAACAATACCAAGAGTGAGACACCTGATCTCTTCCTCCCCTCCCGTAGCTTCTATGTGACCTTGGGCTAGACGTGTAATTCTTCTGTGGTTTTCCTACCCATCAAGGACCTCTGAGGGAAGGACAATGCCAAGGCAGAGCATTACCAGCAGAAGCACTTGCCTCCCAGCTGCATTTTGGAAGGGTTTTTTCCTCCAGTGCACCAGCGTCTGGCAGAGCTCGTGTGCACGCTGTACCAACTGCCTTTGCTGCTGTCTGGAGAGCTGCTGTGGCCCAACCAGAGATGGCTTTAAACGAGGGCGTATGGACATGGAGAGCCACGACCAAACAGGGAGTGGGTCTGCCGACTCTTCCCATGCGCCAGCACCTACACAGGCTGGTTCCAAACTACCCGGGGTATGCTCACTTGTGCTGCAGTCACGTCTTGGACTATAATGAAGGGGGAGCCTCTAAGACACAGGAAAAATATCCGCATGTCGGTCTCCTGGAACTGGTCTTTCAATGCTTGGCTCAGTTCATGCACTTACAGCTATTTATGTCCAATACAAGGCACTTTCAAATGCAATGTGCTGAGGTTTAGCAGCAGACAAAAAGCTAATTTTTACTGTTTACCAATCAAGTCCAGTCCAAACATCGAAGCGGAATCAGGGCATGAGGGCATGAGGAACAAACCTGCCCTCCCCTGGACTGAAGGTGGAGGGACAGAGGAGAAGTGACATTTTAAGGACTTCTCAGAACAAGCTCATTATCCTTCTCAAGTCTAAAATGATTGATAAAGCTATGGTTTTAATTGATAAAGCATTGATTATGCTATGGTTCTTCTCATCTACTGTCACTACGTTAGAATTGGTCATCACTTCTTGCAGAAGTTTCTGGACAGGTGTTTTAAAGTTCAGATTACATAGATTATATCCAAATTTTAGTGTTCCCCTTTTTCTTTTCTCCAGTGAAGACAGATCCTCCAGTTCATGCTTAGCAAGTCCCAGAAAAAAAAATCAACATAATTCACAAAGGAACTGTAAACACTGGAGGAAAGAGCAAATGGAATAGCAGCCAAGATAATGAAGATCTCCTGTGGGCAGTTCAGGTTTCTGACCAAAAGCACCAAAATGCTCAAATAAATCAAATTCCACCATGCTAGAAATGGGCTAAAACAAATTAAATTCCACCATTTTCATTTATTTCACATTTCATGTCAATTCAGATTTAAACCCTTTCACGATTTTCGTGAAGCTGGCAACTCAGCATTGAGTTTCAGGAGACCTGATGTTTCATATGGCTTCTGGAATTAAATGATCAGAAAAGAACTTCAATTTTTATTTTTAAGAAAAAAAATGTTTTTTGACCTTCATGGTTGTACAACAAAACATGAAAACACGTTATAAAGCTCAAAGCACAAGGCACTGTCCTTGAAGCCTCGAGGGGGCTCAATTCAATATTTTTTAATCAATTATTATTTTGACAACAGTAAAACAGTTATTCTAAATTTACTAAAGCTCAGCTCAGGAACCTTGGGGGGAAAAACAGCTGCTTTCAGCTCTGCTGTTCTCAACCTCACCTCAGTAACCTTTAGTTATTTAATGGTGCTGGTATTTTGGGGGTTAAAACAGACCGATATATCTTGGCAGTTATTACTTATGTCTCAACAGTTACAAAACCAAGTGTTTTTATATCATAACATTAGCTTGCTTTTAAACTTCAGTGGAGACAATAAGCAGCAGTTCTACCAGGAAACAGTTTGCTTGGGACAGCTTAGGGCAGAAGCATAACACTGGCATTGCTGTCTGCATGAAGCGGAAAAGCACCTCTGCTTTGTTTCCACTAAGAATCTAGGAATTCACACTCACACAACAACAGTCCCTGGTAGACAGTCACAAAAGTCAAGAAAATAAAAGTCAAGAAAAGAAAAGATGACATTGTTCCTGCAGAAAGGCAAAGCTTGTATTGGTCATATGGGAAGGTTTTCCAGGGCACACTGCTGCTGAATCCAGTACCTCAACCAGGAATTAATTGCTTGATGAGCAGCCCCAAGGATTCCCTCTTCCCACAACCCTGACCACCTGTACTTTACCATTTTTTGTTGTAATTGCAAAAGAAAAAGAATGAGTCTAACACCAGGTGTAGGAGCCTGGCTTCTCACAGCCCATCCGGCAGGGAACCGGGCTGTACTCACCATGCATCTGGTAGGTGTACGGGGCTTGTCCAGCTGTTGGTGTACTGAAACTGGACCCGTAGCTAAGAAACCCGCTCTGTCCTGGGGAATGGCTCAGGCTGTCTTCTGTTTTGATGCCTTCGGAGGATACAGCAGGAAGCAAGAGCAGAACATGAGGGTTCGACACACAAAGATGTAACAAAACAAGTTTAGGAATTCATAATATTTTGGCTAGATTTTAGCCTAATAGATGATCATTTTTTCTACACTTTCTAAAATTTTTAAAAAATGTATCAGTATTACACAAAGAACTCTCAAATAATATAGAGCCAAATACATTAATCACAAATTATCTGAGTCAGCTACATCCTGCATCCACAGCTGAATGAATAACTTTTGCTAACATGGGGAAACAACCACAAATAATACTGTTTTCAGAAACAATTTCTGGACAAATAACTTTGTTTTAGAATAAATTAAACCCATTGACTCATGAACTTTTTTTGAACAATTTTCAGATGCAAGCAATGATTAACAAGGCAACAGGAACTGCAGTGAACTAACCTCAAGACTTCTGTTCACATCAGAGCTATCATTTTAGTTAAATTATATTTTCAGCTTTTGTAACAAAATATTAATGGGCAAGTCATACAGGAGGGTTATCACCTATTCAGTTAGATGTAATATGCAGTTCAGGAACAACAGGTAAATCCCGAGGACACAGAATCTTTTTGTTACAAAAATCAGGCAATTAAAACTCCCAACAAATTACAGGGGGAGAGGCACTAGCTGAATTAAACATTGCAAGATGAAACCTTTGCTGGTAGTGAAAGGGGGGGATATTTTATCCCGAGACACTGCTGAGATCCTACAGCTGTATTTTTAAAACAAACAGCTGAAAGGTGCGTCTTATTATGAACCCTTTGGGCGTGATCCTCCGTTGCTTTGCATGCGTATTTGCACAAAACAAGAAACGGCAGTGGCGCACCCCCCGTGCGCCGGGGCTGAGCAAAGACCCTGTCGATGCTCTGCTCCTGCATTTATGCGCTTCCCAGGCTGTTGCCATCTTTTAGCACTTTTAGGCAAACTTGCCAAAAGACAAGCCAAATTCACGTGCCTGTCACCAGTCGTGCTGTTTTCTAGTTTAATGGATCTTAAAAGCAACAAGTCTGCATTTGCTCAGGTCGGGAACAAGGCTCCCAAATAATTTTCTCTCTACTAAAATCACTTATTTTGGCTTTGGGTGGGATTAGCTGCAGTGCAGTTTAAGCCCAGGTTAGCACCGAGAGGCACTGCGAGAGGCAGGAGCTTCACTTGGGCAGCGAGCGGCCACGCACTCCTGCTCGGGTCAGGCTCCGTCACGGCTGGCGGAGCCCGGCTGCCCGGAGACTTGCGAGAGCGCGCGGAGAAGCTGCTTCCCATAACACCCCTGCTTCCCACTTGCATCAGCGCGCTGCCTGCGAATGCTCAGCCTGCCCCGACTACAATTAATCTGCAGCACCCAGGCCTTTTTGGAAGCCTAAAAATCGTTGTCAGACAGTGAAATAACTTAGCACCAAATTAATTTCCACACGCGGTTCTGTTTTGTCTAGAAACTGGCCTAGTTTTATTTTTGTGCCGAAAAACAATACTGCTTCATTGTTCTTGGTTGTCAGCCAGGTGGAGTCCTTCATATGCGTGGTGCGTCTTAGAGAGGGGATACGGGCCAGGGGAGGGAACGCTGCTCAAGGATGCTAAGAAGTCACGCGCAGGATTTACAAGCGGCATATGGGCCTGACACATGTATGCCCTAAAGACCGGGCAGCAGCAAATGGCTGTACTTTCACCTGCTCTAGCAGGACAACTGCTCCGAGTTTGCCTTGGAAAGCAGCCAGCTGCTGCAAACACACCAGCAGCTCCAGCAAAGGGACTCGGCTCACTACGCCCCAGCCCGGCCGGCAGCGCTTGGCCTCTGCCGAGCCCATTTCCCCGGCCTGGAGGCGGCGGCGGGGATTGCCCTTCGGTAACGACCTGCCCATGGCTCCGGAAAAGCTTCTTGCTGGGAAGCGATACCGTATTTGCAGAGCAAACAAAGGTGTTTTGGAGCTCGAGAGAGACCAGGAACAGAGCTACCAAGCTGCTGCAAGTCTCAGCACGCACGGGATCAGCTGGGGGCGAGGAGCCCAAAGCCTTCTGCCGAGGATCTGCAGCTTAGCAAGAGGAGCCCCTCTTTGGTCTTCAAGAGTGGGAAGAGCTTCCTGGTTCTCGGTGTTTCCACACAGAGCTTAAGGATACTCTAAAGATTTAGCATTAAGTCCTAGCGTCAGCAGCGCCCGCTCCGTCAGTCCTCCTGCCCAAATCCCCCCAGCTGTCCCCACACCAGCGGTCTCCCTGCAGCTGCTGGTAAGGCTGCGCATGAAAACAGGTATCGACGCTGCCTTGGGTTAAAAATACTTACTGCACCTACAATCGGCCATCTAAATACAGGCTGTCTTCCAAAACCAAGGTACTTTGTACCATCTCACCCATGCCTCACTCTGTTCTGTGGCTCAGTTCTTCTGGAATACTACACAATCAGTTTTTTACAGTAGCTTGTATCACAAACTCAAGAAGGAATCAACGAAGGCAAAGTAAGGCAAAGTGTAGTTTACCTAAGCATCATATTTACTGCAAGAGACTGTCTTGGCAGTGAGTCACGGGAACCCTCACTAGCTAGTACTCTCCAATGGTATGTCTTTCTGAACCCAAGTTTCTCATGCTGTCTCCTATCCTACTACTGACTGCCTCAAAATTTAGTTTGCAAAACCATAGCTCCAGACATCAAAAGCTGATGGATAGTTCACAGAAATCCTAACATTATTTTTAACAAATTCAGGATTCCCTCTAAGCCTAAGAAGAGATCATTGCCAAGATAGCAATGACTTTTCATTGTAAAGTATAAAGCTTCAAATGCATTCTAGGAGGAAGAGGATGTGCTCAAGGATAACAGGACGTTGGACTACTCACTGTAGGAGGGTATCCCATAGGGCTGCCCTGGAGGAGGGTAGGCCGTGTAAGCAGCAGCTTGCTGGAGTCCCGCGCTGTACTGAGTCTGTCCATACGTTGCCATTGCTGGGAAGGGTGGGACTGTCACTATATGGGGATAATGTCTATTCAGAACAAGAAAACAGAAGGTCTAAGGCAATAGTCACCATACATGGTCTTCTAGAGCACAGGTAAGACACTTCTAGCAACATTTGCATAAAATACACCTCGAAGCATGATGGGGAGTATTTTGGGAACTCGCAGTTTCCTAGACAAGGGCAAATGTTTGTTTCAGTATATGGCTCCTGATATGATCTATTAAGATTAAATTTCCTAAATGCATGGGGACTTAAGGACTGTGCAAAATATGTGCAACGCATGTAAAAAAATCACAGTCTGATTTTGACTCCTCACTTTGTGTTTGCCAAACAAACCAATGTCATGGGAAACCTCTGATGTTTTAACATATTCCACTATGGTCGCTCATAAACAAACCTATATTCAAAGAGGTTTGCATTCCCAGGGGTCTGAGTGTATAGCGCATGGTACCTCCAACCTTCTCTCACTCCGTATCTAACAAGATTAAGAAATGGTCACTTCCTTGGGCCCAAGACATGCAGGGGAACAGGTGGAGGGGCTTAGGCACATGCTTTTTAAGGTGACAGCAGTCCCCACAAAATGGCTGTTCAGCAAAACAAGGTTTTTAAATTACAGAACTTGGCAGGAGCACTCACTTTGCAGAGTACAGATGGAGAGGACACTGTGGTGCTGCTTTGCTGTTGCCTGGAAAGCAAAATTGAAGGGTCTTAGATTTCCATCGTATTCTGTTCTACAGCGAAGCTGACACCACCATTTTTACGACTGCTGGTTTGCAAGATTTATACAGGAATTAAGAGACATTGTTTTTCAGTGAATCTCCAAAGAGCTGAAGTAGATACTAAAGCTATTTTCCACTTAACAATGAATATAGCTTTATTTTTTAACTGGGGGTGCTATTGATTGAGCTACTAGGTTCTTCTCGTGGGACAGATATCAGTCATGAAACTGGGCTTTGGTGGGATGACTCATATCCTAAGGGCTTTTAAAGCAAGTACTATGATTACTGAAATGACTTAAGATCACTGCACTTTTTGCCCTTTTCATTTTCATACTGTCCTAAACTGTGACTGAATTCCTGGTTGGAGCCTTTAGATGTTACTATGACAGCATAAATACCAAAATACCCTCAGAAACATCACTAACGTCTGCTAGCTGTAATAATCAGCACACCAGATTAACTGCATGTTGCTTCTCCATGCAGGGAGAACATCGGTACCAGGCCATCCGCTGACGGCACCGCCACCCTGCGCATCAGCTGGTGGCACCCATCGTGTGATTTGTTATGGGGGAGGCAAAACACCATCCAGTCTCGGCCAGAGGAGATGATACCTCAACCACGGGTGCAGAGCTGGGGGGAGAGGGAGGCTCTGCGGTGCCTCCCCAAGCCGGCAGGTCCCCCAGCAGGCGGGAGCATCCGCAGGGCTCCTCCCGGCGCACAACCCCAGTGCCGCAGAAGGATTATCCTCCATCGGAAGTCATCTAAAACAGCACCGCTTGCTTCATATAGCAGTTTGTAAATTGGTGAATTAAACATTTGAAGCATGTTTTATTTAATGAAATATGCAAATACCTATACAATCTAAATAAATGGAAATAGTCCTATGGGTTTGAGTAACTTGGTATGCCAGAAACCTGGAGAGAATTTCCAGAACGATCCAGCATGCTCACATAGGAAAGGTTCATTCTTCCTGGTCTACCTCTCTTTAAAAATTACTCCTTCCTTCACAACTTTTTTTCGCAATAGTTTGTGGCTTTATCATTTTACGTCAAAAAATGGAGGTACACTAAACCATTTTTAAAAAACAGACATTTAATCTGATGTGAATTTTTTACTAAATTTCATTTCAGATGCATTCTTATCTTTGCTTGTTTATTGAAAAAAACCCAACGGTTGTATATGAGCTTTCAACTAAAAATATTTAATCAGAGATATTCTCTTTTTAGAATGTTAATTGATGTAACGTCTACTATATGTAGACGTATACTACTGAAAGAACTCCATTTCCAAGGAAACAATTATATCTGATTAAAAGACGGAAACATCTGAAATGAAAAGGGAGTCCTTTTTTCCCCAAACTCAGAAATGTTCACAGATAACCTCACTCAAAATTAACAAAATTCAGAAAATATCCACATACTCCTTCCTCTCTTCTCCCAGATAACTGCAATGCTTAATAATAACTGCACATTCGGTTAGACTAGACCAAAAACGTGCAAATAGAGGTGTTTGTACTTAGGACTGATTTCTGCACCTGAGAGCAAGCGGCCCCTTTCGGCACCGGCCAGTCGCTCTCGGCCCTCGGCCGAACACCCGTCTGCCGAGGTCCCTGCCTGGGGGTCGCCCGCGGCTGCTGTCTGCGACCGCCGGCGCTGCCTCCCGCTACTACCAAGGGAGAAAATCCCGCTGGCGTAGGTGTACTCGTGCTGCCTACTGACTGCAGTGCGGGCACTGAGCCGTAAGGGCTCCTTCTCTGATTTTGGACAAATCATCAAGATTAAAAGAGGCTCCTAAAAAAACCAAACCAAACCAAACCAAAACACACCCCCAGCTAGGCACTATCATCCCTGAAAAACCCCATAAACATCCCTGCCCCAGGTTCTCTACCTCTAAAACGTGGTTACACTAACCTACTACCCCAGCAAGAGGCTGCAACGGTTTGTTTTTTCTAAAGATTTTAAAAAATACTGAAACAGGACAGTGTTATATAAATGTACATATAGATTTATATATGCAGGTACAGGAATAGCAGGTATAGAAAAAAGACTGTCTTTAAATCCAAAGGTGGGCTTACCTGACTCACGATTGAACTCCCTAGGAAAAATTTGGTTTGACTTACCTGAAAGAAAACAGTTAAGAAAATTAGATTTTTAGATTGTGGAAACAAAAAACTATACCTTTTCCATCAAGCTGTTCCTCATTACCAAATACAAATGCATTGGAGGACTTTTTTTTTGCTTTTCATTATTATGGCTTTTAAATTTGAAAAACTGCAGGAGAATGGACAGTTTGAGCAGAGCTTAATTTCTGTTGTAGTTGAAAAATATTACATCTTCAAATTTAATTCTAAAAGAGTTAAGTACAGAGTAAATTCATTAGTTAAGAACGCAAAATGGGGATTTACTAGGTATGAATATGTAATGTGCTACTGTCATTGCCAAAAAGAGGCAAGTCAAAATTACAAGCGTTTCAACTCAAATGCGTAGAACTGCTGGCAAACCATATATTTGAAAATTGATATACATTGATATAATTTCGCATCTCATGACAAGCATCCATGAAAATAGCAGGCCAGACGTCTGAGTGGACATCTACATACATACGTATTACAGCTAAGCTTGACAAAGAAAAAACTATTTGCAATACAGAGCATATATTTGTGTGCATTTCTTGCACTGGAGACCTGGGACTTGCCAATCACACAAGCGTTCCCCTGTTCTCCAAATCAACGAAATACTTTCAAAGGAAAGTGCATAATGCTGGCAGTACAGGTACTAGATGCTGCCGTATTAAATGTCTGTAAGAAGTCTATCAGCACGAGCCGCGCTAGCAGAGCGGTGTCCAACGGTACAATTGTTGTGCCGGCTCTTATTTATAGAGCATAATAACATACAGTTCCTGCACCAAGGAGTTTACAAAATGATGCACTTAAAAATCGTCTCTAATCTTTTATGTATACACACATATTTAAAAGGATGTTTCCTTTAGATTCTTCTCCCTCCTACGTTCTTGTAAACAGGTAGATATGACGTACGTGCCTCAGTCACGCAATTTCTAATGCCTTGCAAACATGCAACAAAACACCTCCATGGCTCCTAGGAGCCTGTAAAGGAAGGGTTAAGCATACTCCGAAAACATAATAGCCGGGGCCTTCTGCTCGCTCCCCTCCAACAGGAAGGCTGACAGATCCCGACCGCAGCAAACAATAGCTGGGATTGTGCTAGCAAGAACTAGTTCAGCTGCATCACTTGCCAATAATTTTTTTAACAGATTTAACATTCTTCTGTTTCCTTCACTGGAAGAGTACGATGGGGGGGCAAAGGGAGGAGGAGGAGGAGAAGAGCAGATACATTTCCATCAGAGCCTCCCTGAGCCACCGAAAGAATTCGTCCCCGGTACCTGCCAAATGCGAAAGTCCAGAGCACGGACCAGAGGGCGGTTTGGGGAGGACAGCGAGGATCTGGGAGCGACGGGGACCGGTGGCCACCCCGGCCGAGCGCTCCCTCGCTGGCGCCCGCCGCCGCTGTCCCCGAGCCGGGGCCACCGCAACGCCGCCCTTGCATCCACGCCGCCCTCGGGGCCGCTGCCCTAGCGGCGTCCAAACCAGAACTGCCAGCTCTACACAAAGTATGTTTTATACGTGCAGCTATTCCAGAGGAACATACGGATATGTGTGTGTGTACGTATACACCTACCACACACACGTACATACAACGTTCCAGTTCTGCACTCACAGCTTTGCTGAACTAATGGATTCAGCCGCATCTGGCATGGTTGCAAAAAATACACAAGTAAAGATCTAGATTGCTCACTACATTGGAGAACTAATCATCACCAGTGGAGGCCTCACGTGTGGCCAGCTCCCTTTGGTTAGATATATAGGTACATATACGTTACGCTAAAGCTAATAAACAGCAAGCAGAAGAGGCAGCCTACCTTCTATGTCATCTGGAGCCGCGGCATAAACGTTAGAAAGGTTGAGCTTCAGTCTGTCGGGGCACTCTCTATTTACAGTCAGGCTGGGTGATATCACTAAATCTAGCATTTCCTTATACCTGAAGGAAAACAAAGAAAAAATATAATTTATTCATTAATTATGCATGCTTACTAATGATTCAAAATTTTTTCCCTAAGAGTATAAATATTAAAGCTGATTACCTAAACCCAGGCTTCATATAAATTCCACATAATAGCATTCACTAAAGTTTTCATCAAAGGGAAACGCGGAATTAAAATGAAGTACTTGTTCCCTTGGAGATTACACCCATCTGATTAAGGCTTTGCTTTTCTTCCTGGATTTTGCCATCAGAAAATTAAATTTCCTTATCTCTTAAATGCTATCAGAGCAAGGATGTGCACACGACTGTCCAGTGAGGCTCCAGAACAGAGCATTTTGGACTGAAAATGAACTTGAGGGCAGCTAACAGCAATATCTGTCTTACAGGATAGTAAGAAAGCTCCTACAGGTGGTGGGAGCAGTTTAGGTGTCCAGGCTAATCCCAATAACTGCTGGATATCCCTTGGAAAACTGATCCCAACTACAATGTCCTGACCATTAGGTGGCAGCGATACCAGACAATCTTTTTCATATAAATAACCTCATGTGATTTAGCTGAAAATCTCAGATGAACAACCTATGCCATACAGGCCTCGCGTTTCCAAAGAAAACCACACTTTTCCTGAGTGCGCACCCATGACTTGCACAATAATGAAAGCATACAAACGATACACCACGCAATCCAAAAAGAATGACTGGGTCATTATTTCAGACCCTACAGGCAGAACGAATAGGTCTATTCATCTAAATACCACAATATTCAATATATGTGCTTTAAGTGCACCAGGACACCCTTTCAGAAGTGGGCTCCAAAGACACCTGCTTCAAAGAGAGCTGCTTGAAGGGTTAGATCTTTTGGATGCGAACCAAAACATGGCATTAAGTGCGCAGATTTGCATACCTGTCTTTGAAGTCTGGAAGGAAACCTTGCGTTATATTAGATAGACACGACAGATGGGCATGATGTTTTTATGCAAGGCAGGTTGCCTGGACAACTTCACCCCCAAAATGTTCTGCCCTTGTTCACTCTGCAGTCAACTTGAACTACCATGAAGAATCCGCTGGCCAAAGACAATCTGAAGCTAAACTTGCCAATCTTTTTTTTTCTTTCTTTCTTTTTTTTTTTTAAACACACACAATGTCATGGAAACACGCATGAAATTTCTAAGGCTACACCCAAGTATTCTGCAGCTTTTGGCTCAAGTCTGGAGCAAACCACGAAAAAAAAAGGATTCAAAGATGCCACTACTTTCCTTAGCTTTCTGTAGCAACATCACGCATGTCCTCACCCTGTCCCCTGGAGTTAGTCCCCGCTGTGCTAGGGAAGAGCACACCTGTGCTTTGGGATAGAGGCAGGGTGCAGGGAGGAGCTGGGGCGCGGGGCAAAGCGGGAGCAGGGACCGACCTCCAAAAGCCCCCGGGGGCTCACTTTTCCACCCGCCGCTGAACATGTCCCGTGGCGAACGCAGCTGGGACCCCCCCTGCCCACAGCCAGGGATGGATCTACCTGTTCTGGACCAGAGGGGCAGCAGACGGCACGGCAGCCGCAGGCAGGCTGGGAGTGACACGTGGAGCACAGCACACCCGAAACGTCACAGAGCAAGAGACAACGGCACACAAATCCGAAATCTCGACACTGGGCTTCTGCGACGCTAATCTAGGCACTTCTGTCAGAAGTGAGGAGGTTCGTTTTGATTTTCTGTTTAAATACGGGCATATGACTATACCAGCTTGGAGAAACAGAGCACAAGAGACTGGTGCTTTTGACCCGACCCTCTCCAGGCGCTGTTACAAGACCGCAAGTCCCGGGGAGGGCGGTAGGCATCGCTACGAGCAGGCACAAACCACACAAAATATTTTACCTGTGAGTGAACAGCAAAGACCAAAGCTGGTCAAGTCGTATGGCTGCGGCTGCCGTGCCATCTGCTGCACTGAACTCAGCTTTGGTCTGTTCACTCACAGGTAAAATATTTCATCTGGTTTGTGCCTGCTCGGAGCAACGCCTACCCGCCCTCCCCGGGGCTCGCAGAGCCAAGCTCCCTGTCGGCTCCCCAGCTGGGAGGGCACCATGCCCTGGCGGAGAAACCACCCACCCTCCGGGAACACGCAGGCCTGCCAAAAAGGGCGAGCAAGCGGCACAGCCGTGTACGATGTCCACCACCCTGGTCCTCCTCCTTTCTCCAAACGGGATGCGGGCTCCCCTTGGAAATCCGTGTGCGCGCAGAAATTTTTGCCACCCACACGGACTCGAGTCCCGAGACTAGCGAACGCTGTCTGAGTAGGTGCAACGACAGCCGACCAACGCAGTAGAAATACAGCAGTCAGGATGCAGCGCTCATGAGATCCGTGTTCCCTAACTGCTGCTCCTTAGAAATTTGTTAATAGGAGTGAGTGCTGCTTTGCAGCTCCCCTCTTGCTAGAAGATCTCAAAGCACTAACATCTGATGTGTCCCTGCAAGACCAGCACAACTCCTGCCTTGGACACTGAAGCACAGCAAGACATGTAAAACGAAGGCGCACAGGGGCCACCGGCTGTGCTCACAATTGCTGCCCACGCTACCAACAGCATGCAAATGCAATGTGGCATCTGATTTGTATGTGGGCAAAAAACCTAGTTCCTGACTTTAAAAATCCCTCCCTAAGTGACTCAATCTAATGGCCAAAGAGGAACCCAGGACCCCCGACTCTTGCCCTAGATAAAACATAACCCACCAGAAACTTTACCCAGGAACCCCAACGACGGACACTGTGGTGCTGCCAGTCCTAAGAGTAACGGAGCCAGGTACACTTTTACATGTTACCTACGTGACTCTGCATATCCGTGTGGCCACCTCCACGGTGCCGTGTTCTGTTCAATTATACTGACTCACAGGAGCTCAAAGACAAATGCAAACCGGGCTCCTCGTGGTGGAAAGGAAGATCAGCATGGACATCAAAGCATGCTGCCCCCTCCAGAAGGGGAACGCCGTCAGCTGGCGCAAGCTAGAGTGGCTCCCAAAGACAGCAAAGGTGCAGCAGGCTTTCCAGAGTATCCGCCATCCGATGGGCTCTTCCAGGAAAGCCAGCGCGACTTGGAGACCAGCACTGGCCCCGAAGGGCTGCGAGCATGAGAGGGAGTCCTCAGCCGTAAGGGGAACGTTTCCAAATCTTCGCTGCAGGCTGCTTCACGGCACCGCACGTGCCTCTGCTTCAAAGTCGGCTCCGGGCATAGGGGAGGCGGCAGATGTTTGGAGCACCAGGCTGATGGACAGTGAGGGCAGCCATGACCCTTCTGCACGCTTCGCCAGTGCTGGATGAAAGAGGTGTCCTCCCAGAACGGCTCATCGCCCTCTTGCCCGCATGGCCAGGCTGTCGCAGAGAAAGGGGCCGAGCAGGATTCAGTGGGGCCAATTTCTTGGGGCCGGGCAAGGAGGAAGGAGGTCTCCCCTAGGAGCAACGCTGGCTACTCCTGCTGCGGGAAGGAGCGACAGGCTGAGCCAGCTGTGGCTCTTCTCCTAGAGGAATTACTTTGTTCAAATCCTCTGGCACCAAAATTAAATTTTGCTTGCACTGTTGAGAAGGCTGGGTTCGGTTTTTCTGAAAACCAGGTTTTCCTTTCCACTGTGAGCAACGTCCAACCTCTTTTTATTTTTTTCCCCCCCCCTCTCTTATTTCTTTAATGCTATACCTGAATTGGAGAAAAGCAGTGCCGTCCCAGATCCTGTCAGGCAGGGGATGGTCGACATTGTTTCTCAGATAACACACGCCCTTCAGCACAATCCAAAAGCCCATCACTCACGACACTGCCCAGACTGCTGCCAAGTGAAGGGGAGCAGATGTTTAAAGGGAAATGATCTTTTATAATGATTAATGCACTCTAATTACATCATTGTTCAGAGATTTCATTAGCTACTCTGACTGATGATTCTTCTATTGGTTTTGTTCTGTTCACTTTGAATTCACAAAGTCACATCGCGCTTCCCTGTATTTGTCCTCTACACCCTTTTCCTACTTTTTTTCAGCTTCCATTTTACTTTAGAGTATTTATTAGTTGCATGTACAAACAGGTAACCTGTCTCAGAAATGCCTGTCTGGTTGTGCGTATCATGTATGTGTTTGCGTTAGTGGCTTTGCCTGGTTTGCACGCACTATTTACCAATTTGTTCATGCACATTTCTTGCTCGTACTTCTCCACAAGAGTTTCTGAAATTCCAGTTTTAACAATAGCAAACTAGAGAAAATCTCTAGTGAAATAATGGAACCTGGATGGCATTTAGTACAGTAAATGACATGCTGGAGTGCAATCAGTGAACGCAGTAGGTCTTTGTTTGCTAGCTTTTTAGAGCAAAAACATTTTCTGGCTTGAGTAGTGTACAGTAAATCAGTAATAAAGTTTGCTGAATATGAGCTTTTATTAAAACCAGCAATGGCAGCATCCAGTATGCTGGGCTGACAGACATCTGGAAGAGCTTTGGGCTTCTACAATTAAGAAGAACCTTGTGTGAATTTGGTGCTCAGCTTTTCCATTAGAATCCCCTACACAAAAACCAATATTTTGCCCTGAAAGTTGGCCTATAAAATCTCTGCCAAGAACAAACTTTTTTTCTTTACTTTAGGAAGGAAGAAAGAAAAAGAAAAGCCTTTTCAGTCATTCTGAAGTTAGGAATGCTAAATTAAACATTTTAAGGTTTCAAATTTTTGATTGAGGTTTCAGGGTAACCTACAAGTCACATTTTCCTTTACTACGAAGTTTTGAAGGCAGCAACTCCAGGCCCCAACTCGAAACACTCAGACACGAGCCAAAGATCAAACCAGCGAGCAAGCCCATCTCTCCTTGGAGAAGCGTTTAAACACGGGCGCAAGTGCAATGCTGAAGTGGGACCTGCTGAGCACTCTGGATGCTAACAGTGGTGGGAACCAGAGAGCAACTTGATGGATAATATTCTGAAAGGATGAAGCAGGACCCCAGCCTCGGAGTTGTGGGCAGATGCCACCACATGGTCACCCCACCCAGCACAGCTCACAGCCCAGAAGGCGCTTGGGGCTCTTCACAAAGCTTAGGTTTCTCCTCCTCAGACATAACTTAAAGCACTAAAGCCATCACCTTTGCACGATTTCCATCCCTACCTTGGAGGCAACAGATTTGGTATCTATATTTTCCTGATCTCTATTACATTTCTGGAGTGAGAAGACAGTACTCTGGATTCAATACGTACAAGTACACAAATGAAAGAGCACTTCCAGAGCACTTGCAGTGAGTAAGACTGCCAGAGTGAGCAGTACCAGGGGATAAACCTGGAGGCCAAGTGATGAAGAGTTTTCAACAGCAACATGTGCAAGAAAGAGCTAACTATCTGTCTGGTAATGGCAGGGGTCTGCAGGAGGGTATTTGAGTGACCAGAGGCTGATGGTTCAGTTCAGGAAAGACATGCCATGAGTAAAATACAACATGGAAAAAAAGCTGACATGGCTGTGGGAAAATAAAGAGAATGAGCTCTGCATCCGCCCTCCGCGGACGAGCTGATGAGCCAGGCGCCTTGCAGGACGACGCAGGTGAGAAAGAAGAGATTCCTGCCTTTGGGAAAAGCTTGCCAGATCCCACAGAGGGAAAGGCAAGAGACTTCAGCAGACCAAAAAATTCACAGAAAGTTTGCCCATGAGGGGAGAGGCCAATCTAGAAATTACTCTCCCTGCAACAACCTTGTCGCAGGGATCTTCTCAAGAATTTGTACTAATATCTGGCTAGAGGCCAAATACAAGCTCAAACCACTAGATCTTCCTAACCATATGCACATGCCAACACAGAGCCCTAGGCAGGACTGGTACAAGCCAAGTCCTCTGCTTCAGCTTTGCTGGGAAGGGGAGGAGTAGAGATGGGGACTGCAGCCTAATTACAAAAGTAGCATTTCTGTCTTGTTTCCATGACTTTATCTGTTTTTAATTATTTAATCAACTGCTTTCACCTTTATTCTCCTCCAAGCTGCAGCTTTGTATCTCCAGTGGTTCTCATCATAAAAAAGATGACAGCCTCATTTTCTACTTAGTTCATTGCAGAAGTGAATTCCTAAAAGGTAATCTGCAAAAAAGTGAGAAGATGGCTTTCTCACCCTTTTTCAAACAAAACGAAAAAAAAAAAACAGGGCTAAAAGGTTTATCTGTCCTCCACTCTCAGGAAGTGCCAGATTTGCTCCTTTTTCAGTATCTTGGGTAAAATTTTCAAAAGCACGTGCTGACTATGTCTCATTAATTTTCATTGGAAATTAAGATCTTTAATGCTTTAATTCCTTGGGAAGCACTACAGCTTAGCCAGCTTTCCAAGCACTAACTGCTTATAAAATTACACCTCCCCTTTCACCCTGCTCCTCTTCCCCTTGGAAAGAATCATTCGTTAGCAGCGAAAACCCTATCACCTCATGGTCACCTTCCAGGTTGCATAGTAACTGGGAATCTCCCGTATGGAAGATTTTGGCTACATCTATCCACGTATTGCAAGTAAAGTAATTTTGTTTCCTCCATCACTACAAGCCACCCCGTGCTGCTTGGGCGTTTTCTCTCTGTAAAACAGTCTTTGTTCCTTTGACTTCAAGAACTCAAAAACGCTTCAGGAGGTGAAAGCCGCCGTGCTATTTGCTCTTCCATAATGCATCTTAGCTCATCCACTAGCACATCAGATAGACGTACGCAGGAAAGCCCTGAACAGGCATAAAGCTAAACCCGAGCTGGCACAAATGTGCGCGTACAAGGCAGCGATGACAAGATACGCCTCCAAGGTGACCTGCAGGGCAGCGCGCCCCAGGCGGCTTGTATTCCCCAGAGCTGCCTCGCGCCGACGTAGCCAAGTAATAAAAGCAGCAGTAAAGATCTGGATCATTCCCCAGCCCATTTGCTTTGACCTGTGCCCATCGCCTCGCAGACGGCCTCCTTCCACGGCTCTTGCCCTCCGCCCTGTCCGCAGACGTCCCCCCGGGTCCCCAGGGCCGGCTGCCCTGCGCGGGGACGCCTGCCCGCCACGGCCGGTGACGCGTTGCACGCACCCTGCGCTTAACTTCTCCTTTAATCCATCACAGGGTTATACGTGATCTTATTAAAACCATATTTGCACCGAGGCCCTTCAGGACAGGGATAATTTTTCATCTTGTCCTGCACTTCGCTGAGGACTTTGTACTAACTAATGGTATTTCTGACATTTCAATCAACGGGGCTGACAGCTTGCGACCGCCGGCTCAGCCCCGTTTTCTGCTCGCTTCGGACAAGAGTGCGGCACGTGGTGGCACCCAGTTTGAAACCTCACTGTCCGGCGTGTGACACTTTCCTCCTTTGCTTAGTCCACACTGGAAGAGCTGAACACGAGATGCTGTTAATAAAAGCTGTGATTCTAACAAAGGAAAAAAAACAAATACCTTCGTAGCACTTCAGTTTGCACAAAAAAGCTTGAAATAAGAGCCCAAGCACCCATATAAGAAATATAATATGCTTGTTAAATCAGTAACCAAATGAGAAACAAATTTTCCACAAAGAAAACCAGCCTTTCCCTTTCCATATTAACGCCATGTAAATCTAAATTGAGTTCCATGATGTAAAAATAATAAATTTGGCTTGGGTTTATGCTAAAGTTTTCACATTTATTTTCCTCTTCTAATATGTCAATTTCTAAACAATTTTAAGAAAAATGACTGCGAAAATAACAAAATGGGTCATTTGTCACACTTCTGAAACCACTATTGTTTTAAAAACGCCCAGAGTATTTTGACAGCTTTAAAATCCTTCCCCGCGACTTTTTTAAATGAGACACTCTTTTTGATAGAAATTTTACTTTCACTGGACGTTTTCTGTCTTGCCCCAGCTCACAGACTAGACAGTAAAAAACAGATGAAAAATCCTGACCGTCTTATGAATTTTGAGCCAATTTCATGTCTTTTTTTCCTTTGAAGGAAGCCTGCATTACGATTTTGGAGCTGGCGAGGGCCACCGCCCGCCTTGTTTCTCTGCAAGTTCTGAATTTCCAGAAGCCTTGGCTTGCTTCGCCGGCCTTCACCACCTGCTATTCGAGACTGCTTTTCAACGATATACATACACGCATATTCTAAAGTATATAAAGACCGTTTTTTCCTTGCCTCGGACCTGTCGATTGAAACAAAGCAGGCTCTTTCGGGGTAAATCAATGCGCTTCCTCCTCCCAGCACGGCTCCCTGCCCCACGCCCAAGCGGCAGCCGCGGAGCGAGGAGGAGGAGGCCGCGGGGCCGGGAGCAATGCCCCCGCGCTTCCTGCGATTAACCCGGGAAGAGATCGAAGACAGATAGGCCGGAGGAAGCATCAGCACTTTCAGGCTGATCAGCCCAAGGTAAACCTGGGGATAAATACTTGAAAAGGACTGAGCGCCCCTACAAACAAACAAGGCAAGCTACCTTCGCTGCTGCTGCTGCTTGCAAGGAGGACACGGTCTGATGGATGAGAGGTAGCTTGAAAATTGGAGGGGGATAATAATAGGGTTTGCACCACGGGCTTCCAATTTGGCAGCCTAACCAGGAAATACGTGTGATTGCTTTGAGTCACTGTTTGTTTTTGTTTTGTTTTGTTTTTAAATTAATTTCAATGGTAGTATTTCACTTAGAATAAGTCAAAATGGAAAAAGCTAAGTGTTTCAAAATGCCTTCCCTTTTTTCCTATTGAACCTGTTTGCTAAATTGAGCAACATTTGCAAAAAAAACTTGCTATATGCCAAAAAGTGAATAAAACTGCTCCCGCTCTTTCGCTGCGTACAATCAAGTACCACTTGGAACCACCGAGCTGGTAAAGAAACACTGTGAGCTCAGAGCCTGCAGTCATTTGGAAATTAAAATTGTTTGCGTGTATACATATGTATATATATATATTCACACACACACTTTCAATTTCTGCATTTCTCTTTGACATCAACAGGATTTTTAACTCTATGAGGCCCCTTTAGGGCTAAAAAATTATTTAAAACTAAATCACAAAGATAATGATTCTGGTAATAGTGCTTTAAGAAAAAAAATATGAGATTTGGAACGAGACAATAGCAGCTGATAGCACGGACATTCACGCAGAAGTACTCCAGCTCCTGTCACCGGAGCGCGCGGGAATGTTTTCTGCCTTGTAGCCCCCATCACTTTTACATCAAGTCACTGATTTAGCATTGAAATTAATAGGAGAACGAACTCGAAGAAACTATGTCACCTACAATTCTCGTGCTGTATCTCTGAGCAGTAATTAGCTCTAAAAAGAAGAAAAAAAAGAGAACAAAAGGAAGCAATTCCTTCCCCAAATGCCTCAGCAGCACCAAGCACCAGCGGAGCAGGTTGGCTCGTGGGCCCGGAGCGCCGACGCGCAAGGCGAGCGCAGGGGCTTGTTCTGCCCGCTGGCGCTGGACACCCGCTCACGGACTTTAGGGGGTCGAACGCCACTTTTTGTTTTTTCCCTCTCACTCTTCTGCTTTGCACTTGCCACGGCGAGGGAGGGGACAGCGTCTAGGTCCGGACACGAAAGCGAGCACCCTGCTGCAGAACTGGGGCCTGGGGCCTCACTGCATAAAACCCCTCTCAGCGCTTCGTAATGTAAAGCAACTACACAACGAGCGTGAAATTCATAAGCCAGAAGCTATTACAGCTGTACCAGAGCAAACCAAAGCGGATGCAACGCCATGCTGAACGTCACAGAAGCGCATCGGTCTCAAAAAGGTGCGAACGCTGCAGTGAAAGCGCAGCTCTTCCTCCTCCTCCTCCTCCTCCTCCCTCGCGCAGAGCCTGGCTGAGCCGCAACACGCGGAGGAACTACTTGGAGATAATTTGTGCAAAACCGTGCAGTCAGCGTGGCAGGAGGCAGCGGAGCCATCCCAAGGGGCAGAGGGCCGGGGAAAGCATGGCGCGAACCCGACACGGAAGCCGCTGTCGTGAGGGCACCAGATGCGGTGACGGACGCGGCTGCCGGCCGAGCCACCACGTCGCGTTGCTCTTCTCTCTGCCCGAACGCACCCGCCGCGCGCGAGCCTTCCCCCTCGCTTTGCTTCCAACCTGAACGTCGGCAGCGACTTCGGTTTTCCTGCTGCTGCCTAGCGGTCAGGGAGCAGAGGAGCTGGGCAGCTTCTTAACGCCAAGAGAAACGAAGAACATTTAATTCTGTAAAACTCAGCCATTAGTTGCAACAAGTGCCAAAAGGAAGCTTTTTCCAGCAAGTTTAGCGCCGGACTGTTTTACCCTGGGGGAGGAGGGCTGGAGGCTGCCTTTCGGCGCAGACGGAGGGCTTAGCGCTGCTGTGGGTTTAATGTGCATGGTTACCCGTAAACACTCATACCAGCCAGCTCCTAAGGGAG
This sequence comes from Apteryx rowi, assembly GCF_003343035.1. Taxonomy (NCBI): domain Eukaryota; kingdom Metazoa; phylum Chordata; class Aves; order Apterygiformes; family Apterygidae; genus Apteryx; species Apteryx rowi. The sequence goes on along the minus strand of NW_020447195.1, from coordinate 1,403,956 downwards.
AAGCCCTGATTCGAAGAGTAGCAATGCCTCATTTATGCAGTTTCCACAAAAAAAGGAATGTACCAGAAATACTTGCTCACAGCAGCTGGGAGATAACTCTGTCAATAAAATCCCCCAGTCACCGTGCACGGGAGAGCGTGCTCCCATGCGGACAACTCTCACATCTACCTGTGCAACCAGGTCCTGCTCCCAGGGGGACCCTCCTGCTATTGCTGCGCTCAGTGAACAGCAACAGTGAAAAAAATACATCATTTTCTGTGAGGGATGCAGTTTATCTCAAAGTAACACAAGGCAGCTTCTGCTGAGTTCTTCCAATTTGCAAAGCACTCAGTTTTGTCCCTTGTGACCAGGCCACACTAGCACTCAGCACTGCATTAATAGTGGGAGATTTTAGGAAAATATCTTTGGGTATCTTGAGTGCACTAGCATCCACACTGTCCACAAGACGATGCTTTAGTAGGACAATTCCTAGCAGTAGGTTAAGACCCTGTGCTAACCCTGGCACGAGCCAAGCATGCATTGGTCCACAGTCTGCGCTGGCCCAGGTATCTTATTTACCCCTGCAGCTATGTCATGTGAATGGTCCTGGGAAAACAAGACAGACTGAGGTCTCAGCCAGCCCAGACTCCCCACTGCCTGCTGAGGGACACGGAGGCTTCGCAGGCAGCCAAAGCCACCCACGTGCCCGGGGTGCTGCGCGCTGTAGAGCTGGTAGGCGCCCGACCAACAACGATAGGGTACCAAGGTGCACATCATCATAGGGCCAGGTCTGACGCCAGCTGGGGAGAAGTGGGCTTAGGTGTTGAGGGAGGCAACCAAGAACTGAAATTCTGGTTTCGCTTCCGAGCTCCATCGCTAACAGATTGGGCAAGTTTCTCACCACTGTGTTGAGGCCTCTGCAAAACTGGGAAACACTAACAGCTGCCAATTAGGCGCTTTTTTAAGGGCCAGAAAGTGCTCTGAAATCTCCAAGTGAAATTTATTGCAATATTGCACTATGAATAGCCTTGCTGATGAATAATGAATATCCTGAACATGGGCTAGCCAAACAGGAGATGAGGCACGAGAGCTGTGTGTCAGAGTATGCTCTCTCGTTCTTTCTTGGCCCCAAAGCTCTCTGTTCCCAGGTTAGGGGCATTTCTTCACCCTTGCGATTTACTCCTGGCAGCTGTCAGAGTCCTGCAGCGGCTCCAGCAAACCAGTGAGAAAGCTGGGGCTGCCCCTTTACACCAGGCCTCCGTCAGCACCTCGATTCTCAGCCTGCCATGGGCTGGCGTTCGGGGAAAAAGAATTCAAGAGGAGCTATGGGAAAAGACCTCTGAACTGGAAGCTAGTAAAAGGAAGGGAAAATTTAGTGTAATAGTACAGGTGAGGCGGGAGTGGGAATGACAGACCCTCTCCTTGGTTAAACCCTCCCTAGCAGAGTTTCTACATAGTGGGAGACCTGCTCGGGGAAGGTCTGCTGTGCACATGGAGGGCTGAAAGCATCTTCCTTCGATGTAGACTCTCTTTCCTGCTAGCAAGGGAAGACTATCTCATCCGTCTGCAGGAATAAGCCAAGGAAGACCAGTCTCAAGGATAAAGGAGCAATGAATGCCCAACTAAAGATGTTTCATCTATTTACAAACTATTTGAAGAGGGGAAAACATGAATGCTGGCCTCATAGTCCTAAAGGTAACCGATGCCCCACGTATCAAAAGGAAATGCAGAGTTTGTGCTCTTTAAAACTGAAGGCACTTTCTTAAGAAACTGGAAGTGCAATATAATTTAACAATGTGCCTGAAAACCCTGTAACATTTTGGTTTGGTCTTGAAGTCTGGAATTTATACAGCCTTCCAACCATCCCTCAGCTCCTTATACTAAAAAAAACCCAAACTTTGTGGTAGTCCATTATTACGCATGAGGGAGAACAAAAGCTCTAACCCCCGCCCAAAGCTGGCTTCTCTAATTGCTTCTCTTCACCAGATAGGTTTTTGTTTTGGAGTTTTCAGGGCAGAGGGAGGGGGTGAATTTTCTCTTTTTCTTTCCGGGGTTTCCTTACTGTGGTCTTCATTAAGCATCACTAAATCAGGACTCGCGGTTACCGAGTAATTGCTGATTGAGCATGTCTGTGGGAGCACTGGTACGCGGATCCCGTTCCCACATTCGAGGGGAGTCTGATGGGTGATGGACTCACCGCTCCCCCCCCAGCCCCTGACGCTCACCATGGCCGTGGTGGGAAGGACTTCTGCAAATCGGGACAGCCCATCCAACTACAGACATCAAGAGGCCTGTGTGTTCTTGCTAGGGAAAGCCAGTCTGCGACTCCCTGCCTCGTTCTCCTTGTCTGTAAAATGGGAACGATGGAGACAAAACCATGAGACTTCTGAACAAAACTGCTGTTGGTGCTATGGCTTATGGAGATGTCAGACAAAGTTTAGACCATTCTGTGGGCAACATAAAATTTCTGGTTGGATCATCTTCAACTAGGTTGGCTCAAACTAGTCAAGTTTAATAATGTAAGAGCTGCTTCCCTCTTTCTGACCCTGCTTAACACATCCTTCTTCACATATGCTGCAGGCAAAGCTTGCATAGCATTAGTGTAATTGCTATCCAAATTACTTTGCATGCAGCTGTCTAGCACCACTTGATCCTGAAGCATCTCTCTAAGTACAAGGCCTGAATGTTCAGCTAATTTGTTCCTAAATTATGAGAGCCAACTGTACTCAGATATGCTTTCCCTGCTGTGATTTCAAGTGAGTCAGGATACCAATCTGGATTTAGTAAATATTATTGTGAAAACCCCAGCCCCCCCAAACTTAACTTCTGATGTTTGCTTAGTCACAATCCTTTTTCTTTATTTGAAAGGACAACATGGTGGTCTTGGAAGAGAGAATATCACCCAACTAAACCTTAAAAAGCTCTCTTCCAGTCCACCGATCTATTTAAACCATTTTTTTTTATTTTGACTCTCTCTCAAAAAAATCAAGTCATGAATAACCACCTCAAAAAAATTTAACTGAAGAGGGAAATGTTTTCTACAGGTCACAGCCAGGAAGTCAAAGGTTTTCACTCCCAGCTCTGACACTAGCTCAGTGGCCATGCACAGCGCACCACCTCTACCAGTTCCCTAGTCTAGGGCTGTGAAAGTTTATTTAAAATTGAGAGCTAGCAGTTCTGCTCACCTGTAATTTTTGGTTACTGGAATTTAGGTGTCTACATGTGCACGTGCTAAGTTTTCATCTGCCCATACAGACACAGAACAGTTTGGGCTGTCGTTACTGGCAATCACCCATGCACACCAGATATGCATTTTTAGAGTATGGAGCGCCAAGCTTTTAAAATCACAAAAGAAAGTTACTGTTTAGATTAAGGTCTTCAGGAACCTGTGTGAAATGCGTTGCAGTTACTCCGCTAGTAAATATTATTTCTGTAGTGAAAGTTGGTTTAGAAATGAAGTAGCAACAGCAAACGGTAACTTTTTGTTCCTGTATCTCCTGGAAGTTTCAGGAGGGATACTCCAAACCAGAAGGCTGGCCGCTGATAATTGCTTATAAAAAGAGTTAAGTGCAGCAAACTTCTCATTTGCAAGAGCTACAGGGCAAAAATAGTGGACAAAGTAATGTAATCTAATTGTTGCATGTCTCGGGGACAAGGAGAAAACAGACACCTAAGACAGCAATGCTAGCCTGCTACTTTGCTTTATCACTCATGCTGATTAGTAGCGTGAAAATGGCTAAATGGAGGAAGAATTCACTCAGGGCAAATGTTCACACAGTAATTTCCTTAATATTCATTTGCCCTGAAAGTTCAGCTACTTCTGTGGATCTTTGGGAGTTAGGTTAAGTAACAGCACGGAAAGAGCAAACCGGGAACAGCCTGGCTCACTCCAGGGGCTCAAGCGGGCTGAGCTCTGATTTCGCAAGAGCTGCGCGACAGTAGGTTGAAGCTCCAAGCGAAAGCTAACCTGGGCCCGAGATCAGAAGGCTGTTAGCGTCAGGTTTATTTTCAACACAGAAGGAAGGGATTTTAGCAGGCATGACCAGAGGGTATTATCAAACCCAGAAGAGCTGCGCAGCCCCTTTGCAGCGATCCTGCCATGCAGCCACTGAAACACCCCAGGGCAGCAATGGAAGTGAAAAAGCCAAATGACAAATGCCCCAACGCAAAACCATTCAAACAAAAGCCCTTGTTTTTCTTTGCAAAGTCTCATCTGATAAAGAAAAGCACTTCCTGAAAGTGCCATTTTATGATATTAAACAGGCCTCAAATCACTTACCAAAGTACAGAGGGACACTGACATTTGAACTGCAGGAGTTTTGCTTCCGGCCTGGTTTTTCCCCCCTCCTGTGACTAGTACATTTGAATAACCGGAATTTTTAAAATCCCTTTTCCTCCTTTCCCCATGGTGTAATGCAACTGCTGCAAAAGCCCAACAATGTGGCACTACCGGCACCGGTGCCAAGTTTGGCACCCAGTGACTAGGGCTGGCACTAACCACAGGGATCTTTAAAATAAATTTGGCAGACATGGAAAAGGTTTGCACTGCTGCCATAAACAGCATACAGTGCAGTAAATGGAAGTGTTGAAAGAGACCACAGTTTTGCTACTGAAACAAAGATGCCCATTAGCTAGCTGTTTAATCTAGCACCTACTTATAACTAGAGGGTTTTACAAGAACATGTCAAAACTGAGGGCACTAGCAGGAACTAAAGCGTAACAAAACAGTGCCTTTCCTATGCCCATCACACCAAACAGCCTACAAAACCCACCAGGTAGCTATTAGCCAGGAGACCCTTTGTACACGAATGCAAGTTCTGCCAGATCACTCTGTAAAAAATACTTGTTCACACAAGAATGCATGTCTCAAATTTTTCTTTCCAGTACTTTTCAGCTATGCTTCCTTGGGCGGGAATTTGTTCCTAATAAATGATGCAGAAGCAGTGCTCTGGAAACAAGTGTGCATGCATCTTTTTTAAAGGCAGACAGAATAAAGAATAGAAATGCAAGTTTTCATCTCCACTGTGTCACTTCCCTGGCTTGAAATGAAAGACCATGGACTGATTTTCTCTGCTCTGTATGAGGATGCGATGATTTGTGATGTGGACATCTGTCTTCTTGCAACTGGACAGATGCCACCAGCTTTCACACAGTCAGCTAGACAGCCAGGCAATAGCAGCATTTTTCAATTGACACTAATTTTATTTTTAAACTCAGTACCTATAGCAGGAAAGCTCCAGATTCCATCCAAAATTCCTCCAAATTTTAAATTCCCATAAGGACCAACTCACAAACTTAGGACCACCTTCACCAGGCAGACAAAATCCGGATAAAAGTCAGAAGTGAGCTGTGCCATAGCAGCTTTTTGCCATGAATCTGGCTAGTAGTAAAGCTTACAAGGACATTCAAAGCAGACAGCACATTTCAAGCTACATGACCTGATCCTCAGTATAACCATGAAGTTTTCATATAGTATGGACAAGCACTCCTAATGGGAAACCCAAGCCGGTGTTAGCATGGGTAGGCATATAAACTACTATGATTACTGTGACCCAACTTTTTCCCTGATGGCTTAAAATTCTCCAAGCAAAACTGACAAATCTGAAAACGAGGACAACCTCAAATGACCACAAACTACAGTATCTCTTACTGGAAAATGTTTACAACTTCAGGAACAAAACTGGCATCTTCAAGCCCACTTGGTTTCCCTGATGAGCAGTTAGTTCCCTCCCATCATGTTATACCCCACTTGCCCAGGTCACGAGCCCAGCTCACAGAGCGGTTCTGCTGCACAACCCACCACCTCGGAGGGGGCCGGCGGCACCCGAGCACCAGCCCAGATCTACGGGAGACTGTGCTGGCCACGAGCACAGGGGTTCAGAACAGCAACCGGGACGACAGCTTCCCTTACGGCTCCGCGAGGCAGCTCAAGAAAGTTTCTTGCAGGTACAGCGAGATGGCAGCTACCTCGCGCTCACTCGGATGATCCGAGAGAAGAGCCTCGTTACCTGTACAACTAGGAGATCCAGCTGCAAGTAAAAGCAGACCTTAGCTCCTTGGTTATTTGAGAGGAAGCTTATGTACGCCATTAAAAAGGTGACTGGCTTAGACTTAAAACTCAGATTTGATCTGTAACATCCCCAGCTTAAGGGCAAAATTCTCTCACCCACACGGGACTTCAAAGGCCCTCCCCTCTCACAGCCCAACCAGCCCAACAGTCCGGTTCCACAGCCCGTGGGCTTCCTGACTCCGGGTTCACTTCAGCTTGTCGCATTCACTGCCGTTTACCTCTGACACCTTTATGGAATGACTTCTACAACAGAAAAAAAAAATCAAAATAATTTCCTCCCTCTCATTACTGGAGGATGACACAGATGCAACCAGTTCACTCGTAAGCAGCACGCAAAGATGCTCTGCTTAACCCTGCTGCTGGCAGCAAGGAGCTACCAAAACCCAACAACAGCGCAAACTATCTGAATGCAGCACTACTCGGCTCCCAAAGGAAACACGGCTGCTCACCTCTTCCCTCAGGAAAGAGCCTTGGTAACTCCAGGGGGAACACAGGAAAAGGAGAGCACGCCTGGTTTCAGTTGTGTGGGTTTTTTTGTTTTTTTGTTTTTTTTTTAAACTACTGCATATACAGGAGTAATAAAAATTGGAATAAAGGGGTTAGAGCTCAGATAAATTGTCAGGCTGTTTTACAGTGCTATGGGAATTTCCCTGAACTATTAAACAGTCATCTAAAAATACTAACACCAATAAAACTGTAATTAGGAAATATTTTTTTTCTAAAGCAGAATAGTCAGAAATGGCAGATTTGAGGCCGCAAACCAGTGGTTAGGACTTTCATTAAGGAGACTTGGATATGGTTCTGTCTGCCATAGGTTTTCTGTTGCTGAGTATTTTTAATTAGTTTGCCTCTATTTTTGTCCTCTAAAGTAGGGATAATTGCATTTTTCTGCTTCTGGCCACGCTGCGCTCCAAACCATGAAGATAACATGTTGCACGCAGATGAGTCAGCACGAGGGGCAAGGGAGAAAGCCATGCAAATGCCAAAGACAGAAGAATCACCCCACACCTCACAAAAATGCCACGACACTTATTTCTGATGTTTCTTATTACTTCACAGCCCTTCTCTGCTCTTCTGCCGCTGGAAAGAGCGGACAACGCCTGCAGTTGTCAATGCAGAATGGAAACAATCATAAATTCCTATAATCTGCAAGACCACATTACACTCCCTCCTTCCTACACCCAACTTTTGCATGGCAAAATTTTCCCTTTAAATTCACATTTGACTGTGAAACTCTTCTCTCCCTCATTCTACTCCCGTTGGCAAGTGTTCAGCCTTGAGCAAAAGGTGCTGGATACGTCATGCATCATCTGTTAGTACTTGTCCTGCCACGGCTCATACTGAGCATAACCAACCTGCCAACCCCTGGACAGCTGCTGCTTTTACATGCTTTCAAAGCCAGCCTGCGTGCCCGCCACCGGGACACGGCTTCTTTAGGAGCCCAGCAACCGAATTTATCCAGTTTGGCTGCAAACTGAAGCAAGGGATTGAAATGCCACAACTGGAGAACCAGCTTGACTTAATTTAGCTTCTTATCACAATTCAGCATTGGGGCTCATCTGACATCTTAAAATCCTGCATCTCTCATTTCCAACACGGATCCTGAATGTTCCTAAGGTGTGTTTTCAGAAATAAATACTGCAGAATAAGGGATTTTATTTCTTTATTCTTCTTCAAGGACCCCAAACCACAGCCTTTCACACCATAGGACAGTCTGTACCAGCACTTCTTCTCTAAAACTGGGCTAGGAAATACTTTCTCAGTGTGTATGTGCATGTGGCAGAAAAGGGGAAGCTGAAAAACAAAACCAGCAAGAAAAATGACACAAAACCATAAGTGTGAGAAGGTCAAAAAAGCTTCTGGGACAGAAAAGCCCACTGAAACGCTCGGGAGCGCTACTGCAAGACCCAGCCCTGTTGCTTCTGCGCAGAGAAGAAAGACTTTCAGTAGTATTTGTAAACAAACCAAACATTTCTCTGCTAGAATTACACTCCATTTATTTCCCTTTATCATGGGACTGTCCACAAGAACTCAAATTTCTAGCTAATTGCTGGCTTGTTGGGGAAAAGATTAGCAAAACCTGTTTGAAAGAGGCAACTTTAGTCTTCTCCTGTCAGACACCACTTTGTGACTAGATACGTGGGACAGATACCTTGCAAAGCATTTACACACACTTGAACGCATACGTAAGAACCCAGGTTAAAAGCAAAAGCCTGATCCTCAGAGCTGTAAGAGTTAAGATTTTTCCCAAAAGTTAAGCATACATTTTTCCATAAAAGCAGCTGAATCATGGATATTTTGAAAAGTAGTTTATTAAGCACAATATAGCACATCTCATACTCAGCTCTATAAAATGTGGCCAGTGTCATACAAAGCATTAAAAAGCATTTAAGTTTATAGCTTGCCGGCACCCACCGGCACCGCAGAAGAATTGAGAGGACTAAGCTACCAGCTGGCCTGAAATGCAGCAGATTTATACAGTGGGATTACAGAGTTATGCCAGAACACAAAATGAGTAGTGGTGGTCTATGGCAATATATGGCAACACCTGAAATACACCCTCCCAGCTGCTCAAGTTGGCTGCATTGCTTCTTAGGGGAAGCATTCAATTTTGGTTACTACAAAAAAAAAAAGCGTAGCCAAAGGAAAAAGCCAAACTAAACGTTACATACCAGTCAGTTTATTGAACATCTAGATATGGACTGGTTCTGTTGGTCTTCTGCACTGCTACAGCACAAATCTGTAGGTTATACCCTGTGATTAAATATCAGCATGCTTTAATAGTCCAGCACTTATTTCACCTGTGGTGTATGTTTATGTTTAATTTTAAAGGGAGATAAGATTACATCAAAGCAGCAGTGGTATAAGCACTATCCTTAGTCATCTGGAAGTTTTAATCGGAGCCCACCGCACATGTGTTCTAGCGTGCAACACATGGGAAATACTATAAATGGAATTTAGTGTTCAAAACAGGGTTCAAAATTGAAGCTCAACAAACTCAAGGGAAAAACAGTTACCTGAGCATCAGCTGAACCTAAGAGTAACTGAAGAATAATAATTGTGTGTATAAATGAAATTCTAGAAAGGCTGGCAAAATTACCCTGAATCAGGCCAAGACTCTGCGTTCTTGCCAAGAAAAGCACTACAGTTTCAGACATGAGTCCTGAGGCGGGCAGGGTTTGGGTTCAATTCTCACTCCAAAAGGGGGTCTCTCTCGTGGTCCACGTAAATATTGCTGTGCAACCTTCAAGCATCTCCACTCTCCGCAGCATGGGAGCAGCTGGGCAAGCTGCTGTACCCCAGGGCTGGGGCCAGCAGGGATGGCACACGCCTGGAAGCCACCCGAGCCAGCGGATGCTCCCTGCAAGGGTGGAAACTGAAGATATCAGAACCAGGAATCACTTCTCTCATACTCTGCCAATAGCACAAGTCAGGCTTCTAAGAAGCTTTCCACTCATCTTATTTAAATATTTTTAAAGGTTGCTATCAAGGGCAACACTGAGGTAATAGGAAAGTTGAGGTCTGGCTTCTCCTCTACCTCCCATCCCTCTGGCCCCTCTCTACCTCCGCAGGCTCTTTGGCAGACAGGCAGTGCAGGGTCTCATCCAACACTGCTACGGGAGTGTTCCTGAACATGATTAATTTGCTAATGATACAAATCTCCAAACAGCACGTTAGTGCCGCCGATGATTTATGAAATGCCAGAGATGGTTCTCTCAGCAGCGATAAGCTCCTGCAAGCTGGTGGTTTGTAGGAAATTTCTTGCGAATGTTAAGAACGTTCTGGTCCCCGCATTGCCCCCAGCCAGTGAAAAAGCTTAGGGCTGCAGCGAGGATTTCTTTAATGAATCGCAGGTTATGTATACACACAAACAATATAGAGGGTCAGATTATGAACGATCACATACTTTCATATGCATAAAGGGCAGCGTTTGCTTTGGAGCATGGCCAAGCCTCCCTCAGCAAATGCTCTGCTCTTCTCCCAGGATGCCAGTGGCTACCAGTAATTGCAAAACTCAGGAGCGTGTTTCCCCGTCTCAGCTGCTCACAGTATTGCCCTTGGCACCCCAGTGGCCTGATACACATTAATAAAGATTCCAAAAATAGTCTCAGAAATGTCTGTAGTTTGTCAGGTTTCTCAGGCAGAGAGTCCCTATGCCCCACAACGCACCCGAGTCCCACGTACGCATATCGCTTGCTACCCAAGCCCCTGCATCCTCTTGGCCAAAAAGTGCCTGTGACACCAAACCACCCTCAGCTGTGATTTGATGGCTCTGATCAAGCTACAGGGCATGTTTTTCTTTAAGCAACATTTGCAGTCAGATTGTGGTTTCCTTGTGTTTATTCAAATTTATGCAGATTATGAGTTATTTTTACCCATGTGGAATAATCAGATAGCTCAAATTATTTAACATGCAAGATCTTCACTGTCACTGGCCAAAAGTCCTATGGCTGCTTTTTCTGTTCTGACTAGTTAGACCTTGCTTAGCAAAAATTTTTCAGAATTGGAATAGCAGGGATTTACAGGACACTTTCGGAACTTTTCCTGAATCCTTTGGACTGCTGTTAGGTATTAATTCCTAGAAAATCAGGCTACTGTAAGATACCTTTGTTGAATGCAATCCGTTTTCGCACCAGTGTGCTGGGATTTTGAAGGGTGCGGTCCCACCTCTTCTTAGCTCACTTGGTTGTTGCTAAATTTGGGTGTACTGAGGTCAAATTGGAACTTGGTCCAGTTTCATTGTCTGTAAAATAAGCCACTACTTTACAAGCATTAATAAGCATGACTTCTATCTGGGCATTCATGTCCAAGATTAGCTGGTGGGAAAGAGCCAGACGTTTGCACCACCTTTGACGTCAGAGTCACTCTGGGACTGCGCTGCATGTTTTTCTGGCACAGAAACAAGTTAATCTGGTCAGACTTCTAGGAGTAAACAAGTGATTTTTTTAATATATAGTTAAGGAGAGCTTCTCAATCCTATCACTTTTCCTCTATCCATTCCTCACGTACATTCATTTCACTGAAATATTTCAAAGAATCCCACCCAGCGATGCCATGCATTTCTCTGCAGTATCAGAGCTGCACTGGGACCATCTCAAGTCACCTCCAAGCTACCACCTCTAGAAGGGGAGGTGTGCAAGAACTGAATTTAGAAACTGAATACAAAGAGAAGCAACAGCCATGAGGACACAAGACTTGGGAATTCAGTATGAAATCTAGCTCTCACTTTCATATCGTAACTAAAAATGACAATCCAGAGTTGAACTGCATTTCGGTCCAGTGACTGTTATGGTTGTTTAAAAGTACAATTATTTTCATTTTGCTTTAGCACAACTGATTCATATATATGCATTTAACATTAGTATCAGCTGTAAAACAAGAGATGAGTGTTTGACAGAACAGGTGCCCTAAACCTGCAGTTTGTTTTGTAAATCAGTGTAATTCTAGCTGTATTTAATAGGCAGGAGAAGAGAGTTTTACGTATACCCGTTTAAACACACTTCTGTTTTTACACAAGCCTCAGTTTTGGTTGTTGCAACTCCATGGTTTTGTCCAGAGGCTGGTAAAACCATTATTGCCACAGAAACCTCAGAAAAGCAATAAGACAATCCCAAACAACCTATCTTCATTTGCATGCACAGTCGCACTGAAAGACATGCATGCAATTAAGCTCCTATCAGCTCTGAACACTAATAGCAAGCCCTGAGGCCACAGACTGCCTGCACGCTAGGCAGTGCATTAGGCTTTCAGAAACTGCTAAACATTTCTTTCAACTCCAAATGTGCTCTGCTTCCAGCCTCAGATGATTTGTAACTTCATTTGCAAGAGCAAGGCTCTAGGACCAACGCTGCGGCACTCCTGGAAGCAGAAATGCTTGAGCAAAGGTGAGGAGGTCAGACAAGGGCAAAGTCCAAAGTAATTTTAAGCAGTTCAGCTAAGTAGCTAAGGCTAATGGGAAACCATTCTAATTTATTACAGTCATCCCTGGTGAATATAAGGACAATGTTTTTCTTCAGCAGCTTGATTACAAAGCAGTAAATCCCTCTGTGTATATAAAAGCTATGGACAGTATAGATCAAATGTCAAAAAAGGTCTGCACTATGTGTTGGATGTGGGGGAAAATAGAGTTTGGAATAGTTTTAGATACTCATTCTTATTTTCATTTTTAATTTTTCTAATATATATTCTCTATATATGAACATACATGCACATGTACATCAACTCTGGCATTCCCAACTATAAAGACACAAGGTAAAGCTATTTCTGCAGCCCACATTTTTGGACCTTCCCATTCCAAAAATCTTAGCAAGAAACATGTTCTGCTTTACTTGAACATACAAAAATGCAAACTTTCCCTTCTGACTCTTCCCCCCAACACCTTCTGCCTCTTGCTGGCAAAAAAACCCCATATGCTGCTTCAATTACCAGCACCAATTTCTACTTTATAGACCACAGACAGCAGTAAACAAAGCACAGCTCAAGGTGACAAGATACTTCAGCAGCATAAACATCTTAAAGGAAGAATGCCAGAAGAGGATGTTCTCCAACTGGCAGCAGGGACTTTTAGTGTTTCAGTTTGTTTCTCCCCTAAACTATTTCCAGCTCTGATAGACCCATATGCCTGGATGCAACCAATGCCTCTTTTTCATTGCATTGGTCTAGGCTGGGATTGACGAACATCTAAAAATCAGTAAAAGTTACAGCTGCTCAGCCCCAGACTCTTTTAAAAAGAGGATTTGTTTCGTAAGAAGTGGGATTTTAGACTTGCAAATAGGATGTTTCAGCTATGAGGAATTACTGAGCTGCCCCAAATTTGTATAATTCAGAGGCAAAAAATGTGGTTTACTTAGTAACAAAATAATTACCTGATCACAGCAATTTTTGTATCTCACATCCGCCCTGTCTTTCTGCACATTTCACCTGGTCACGAGAAGCACTCTGGGGCAGGCACCACTTTCGTTGCACCTGTGCCCACCGTGGGGCCAGGAGCTCTGCCTGCTGCTCTAACACAGCAGCACCAAATCCTGCCTGCACCACGAAACACCCTTCCGCAAAGCAATTTCCAGGATGCTTGCTAAAAGTTTTGACAACTCAAATTCAACTCAAATTCTCCAAAACCTCCCTTTATTGGCTTGGCCATTTGACAAGGAATATCAGCCAGTTCTCCAGCCTCCCAAATCCCTGGGGTATACATCCTAACAGCCCCCGGGGATGAGTTACAAGAGACAGGATGTTATGCGTCCTAGCGCATGCGAGCAACAGGACAAGGGGCCTGGGAACCCCACCACAATACCAAAAGCTCAGTTATAGGGTGGTGAGAGTTTTTCATCTTTTCCTAATTAAAGGACCAAATATACCAGCTGCTGGCACCTGCAGCAGGTAAGGCATACCTGCTTGATCAGATGCTCATACCAAAGTTTCTTGACTTCACCATCTTTAGCTAATACTGTTGGTTACATCCTAAATCATGTATGGGAAAAATGAATATTTTCAATGAACTTCTCTGAACAGTAGCAAAGTGGTACTGCTGTAGGCATGCTGTAATTTTTAAGATGTTGAATCTGTAACTTTTAATCTGCTTATTGTCACCTAAGTACTTAAGGCAAAGTTTAGATAGGTTGATATTGAGTCTCAACCAAAGCAGGCCCTACTGTTTGTGTTCTGCTTGCCCACAACACTTCCTGTCATTTCAACTGGCAAAAAATGTTTTCTGCAGTTTTGCAAAGCGTCCTTCCCTGCTGTGGATTCTACAACAACAGTTGGGTTTCATCCCATATATGGCTCTTCTGAGCTCGTGGGGAGCAAAGGGAAGGAGAGCAAACAACAGGGGATGGGACCCAAAACTAAACAAATCAGGATTTCTTTGATCCTTTGGGATCAGGATGCTATAAAAACACGTGGCTATTAGAACCATGAATTTGTTGGTAGAGTTGGTTACTGGCACTGCATTTCAGCATGAACTTACATTATGGTACCAAGTACAAAGCGCTCATTCTGTTTGTGGCTCTGAGAATTAATCTCTTCCATGTGCAGAGAGACTGCGTGATAATTTAACCGAGATCCCCGTGGGTAGTTCGGGCAAACGCTCATCAGCTGCAGGGCTTTCAACAACACAAGAGCAATGGCTCCAGGAGCAAAAGTAACACATACACGGATGCATACAAATGTCCAAGAGGTATCAAGCATGACTAGAGCAGCCTGCTTGTTTCAGGGTTTTCATCCAAGTAGGTCATCAAAAACCTGAAACTCAAAGGTGAGTTTCTCCTAAAACACTTCAAATACATAACTTTGGACAGGATTCAATAACTAATGGACTTTGAATGAAATTGTATGTTTCTAATATCTTGTGTTTGCCTCAGTCCTAAGAGAAGGTCTGATCCTGATTATTAAAAATGAAAAAGTAATTTGAAATGTTTATGTGGATGGCAGCTTTATACGCAGGACAAAAATGCTCCAACTGCCTTTTCAATCCAGCTGGAACAAGGTTTTCATTTTCTTTTTTCCTTAAAATTTCATTTATTATGAGTACTCTGTCTTAGTAAGGCAGCTGTTGGCAGCAGGCTGTGAAATTAAAGTTGAGTTGGCTCTTACTAAGAGCCAAGATATAATATGCTTTTGTCAGAGAGAAGTTTTTCTTGTAGATATGTAACCTACATTCAGTAATTAAAATAGCTAGTCAATCAATCCTAGCAACCCCACTTGAAGAGAGAGTTGCTGTTACTTTAAAATAGTTTCCAAGCTGTACAGATTACAACCAAAAAAAATGGGATTGCTATAGTTTATTTCAGTGAGGCATTTAAGTAGCCAATGCACTGATTACCGGGGAACCTGGGAATTAAGGTTTCTGGATTCTCATCAACAGGCCTGCTACTAACAGGGTATTAGATTTTGGGCAAGTCATTTCAGGCAAGATGCCAAGCAGGACCAAAATTGGGCCTGTATGTTATCACCCATTGAAGACGCTGGGCCCAAGAGTGGGACCAGCTCCCGGCTGCAGAGCTCTTCCATTAGGGCGCCAGTCAGCCCGCTGGGTCACAAGAGCTTGGGTTTTAATCTAATAAATGATAAATCCTTTCAAAAGGAAGGGTGGGCAACATTTGCTTCCATCTAGAACAGTCTGGGTCCTTGCAATTACAGGACTCTCCAGAGATGGAAAATTTGGGGTTCACCATGGAGTCATACTTTGCCTAAGCAGAGTCAGTAAACGACTCTGAAAGAAAGTTTTGAAAAGTAGAATGGCCGTTCCAGCCCTTTCTACAAGAAGTCCCTGCCCTGTGCGTGAGATCACACAAACAGCTGATTTGTCATTTGGCACAACTGAAGAGGCAGAAGCCTCTTAAAACTACAATGAAAAGACCATAATCCTCCAACTATTAATATTATCATTTGCCCTACGTGTCACAGACATCTAATTGCACTACTTTGAGCCTCCTCAGGCAGAGGAAGGAATTGATCCTGGGTTTCCTGCATCTTGGGCAAGTGCTCTTACCACTGAATACTGGAACACCACTTTCCTCCTGCTTCTTTGGCTGGCTGAAAAGAAAGCAGCAGTAACCTTCATGTCTTGCTCAGAGCCTCACCTGGGATGTGCTTAGGAGGCACATTCCAGAAATATCTCCCAGAAAGTGCCCTTGGGAAGCAGGTGAGGGAACAGGACAGGACTTAGCACATGCTGTTGGAAGAGAAGAAATCCAAGCCAGGCAAGGAGTGGAATTTTACATATTAAATACATCAAATAAAAGAACTGAAAAAATACCTTAACTAAAACATCAGGCTGATTAATCCTCAATAACTAAGTTATTACACCTTACAAATTGGTGACTTCTTCCCCTAATTTATGCCCGGAAGTTCAGTTATCAATGGTAATAGCATAATTACATCATCAGTCTCAGGATTTTATTGGCTTTAAATGACTAAAAATGAGACCTCACTTCTGCCCAAAGATGCAGCCTTGTCCTCTCCCTACCCCAGTTGCAAGCTCCTGCAACCACACCAGTCTGTTTTCAGCCAGACCAAACTGACTTTGTTCCTGGTTTTCTTTTCGGCTGGATCAGTGAGTTGATCCCATCTGTAGCACGTCTGGTTGCACCCACACAGAGGAGACAGGAACACGCAGCCAGGGTGAGAGGCCACTTCTGAAGGCAACACAACTCTCCGTCAGCTTAATCCAGTCTTAAAAACCATACCCTCAGCCTATCAAAATAACTGTTGGAAGAAAGATCCTATTCCTCCCAGGTTGGCTGTATTTCTAACACCAAGACAGCCTGCCCAAAGCACTCCATTGCTTAGGTGATTTTACTTCCCCTTCCTGTAAACACAGGATTACAATTAAATACTCCAATACAATTGAAGTTGGCACCAGTTCTACTATTTTAATATTAGCTGACAAACAGATTAAAATAACATGGCTTTGAGGACTATGCCTACCCCCCCAATCCATGAACTACGCTCACATGCAGGCTTTCAACTCTGACTCAGTATCTACTTCAGCTATGTGCAGTACCGTCCTATTTGCAAGGTATCAGACTAATTTGAGGGTTTACTCCACATCACACAGACACCCTGGCAGCCATCTGCTATAGTTAAAAACAGAGCCAAAATGCTCTACTAGATGACTAGAAAATGAAATAGCATTACAAAACTGGTGGGATACTGCTCACTGGTGTTTAGTAACAGTGAACTTAGTGGCCAGCTACAAGTTACTTGCATCATGTTTTAGATGCTGCAGCTGGACTTCCCACAACTTAGCAGCTACAGAGGAGGACGGACAAAATACAGATTTCTTGTCAAACACGTGGCCATTGCAAGAAAATGTTCTTCCTGTTTAAGTAGATGGCCTGACAGGTTCACCCTCCATGTAATAATTCTTCTAAGGAGCTTTTTAAGGGATAAGGTTAGGGTTTTTCTGCTCTGAGATTACATGCATTGTTAAAGACAACTGGATTCTCTTTTAAAAAAGAAAATCTTACTTGTGACTATAGAGTCAAAATACTACAGTCAAAAATATACTTAATCATTATGTCCATGGAAGCTGAGACCCTGTGGCCACCACTCCACAAGTATTATCTTAAAATACAAACTTGTAACTTCATAGGGATATAAAAATACAAGGCTGGCAAGAAATTGGAACAAGAATAAGAAACATGTGAATCATGCATACAACTAATTAAACATGAAATTTGACTTTACAGTCACTTACCTCTACCATTATATGTTAGCATTCAAAAGATCAAATTTGAGCAGCATGTTTTGGACATTTACAGTCTGGGATAAATGTTACTTGTAGACATGGGTCAAAATAACACAGCCTCCTTTCCAAGGACTCATGATTTCAGGCCTTCCTAAAGTAAAAAATGCTTAAGACTGAATGCAAGTCTTGGCTGACAGCATTTAAAAGAGCCTGGAAATCTTCAAATTTAGTGTTGAGAACTGCTGCATAACTTTTAGGTTGACTATAGGGGATAAGTCTACCTATATTCAATCAACTTGCAAGTATTCAAATTTCGGCAATTAATCCCTGCCTTCCCTTTTGCATAAGCAACTCTGCGACTTCTATGCACTTCACCCTTCAACATAAGGCAGACCATCCGAAAAATGTCTCCACAAGTCACATCCCAGCTATTTCTTCTTTGCTAACATTTCATTTGTGGATTTAAACCTGAACTGTGCTTCCAGAGGTCATTAGCATATAACCTATCTACAGCCATTTGACACTCTACAAAAGAACGTGATACTGATTTTCAGTAACTTTGGGAAAAAAAGCCTAGTATGTACTAACCTTTAAGAGTATATGCCAAGAATTACACAATTTTCAGTTCCAGTGACCAAAAGATCACAGGATCCATACTATTTCTTCTGGTAATGGTATTTGCATCAACAAAGAGAGCATCCACTTGAGGAAGTGCAGAGTTTTGTGCTGGCACAAGAAAATCCTTTCATTAAGGCGACATCTGCGGCCATCAATAGTATGCTTACTGGGGAGGCAGAACCTGGACTGGGTTTCAAACCAACTTCTGCAGAAGATGTTGAGTAAAATAGAACACTGCATCAGTGGCAAGCAGGACAACACAGGACTGGTGGGTTTTGTTTATCATATAGTTATAACCTAACTTGCTTCCTAGAGACCATAAAGGTGAGATCTTGAGAAAAAGGAGCCCAACAAAATGGTAATTTGCCAGCGGAGTATCCAGCACATTAATATGTGCCATAACACCAACACCATCTATTCGTCTTCACTTACCACCTTGTTAGCAGCTATCAGCAAGTCTTTGGCAAGACCCCCAAAGGAAACCTACTCCCACTAAGAGCAGGATCCTTTGCCCTCCTCATACAAGATCTCTGCTGCACACTCTAGGCTCTTCTTAGGCACATAGCTGCCACCGCCACCAGCATCACCAAGTGAATCATGGGGAACTTGAACCTAGGTCTTACTTCCTTTGTAAGACAAATCAGGTAGAAGAATTAAGCTATACAAGCTTCATGTTAATGATTTAAAATGCCCTAAAAAGCCAATGGCTGAAGAAAATTTAAAAAGTTTAAGGCCTTGGTCAGATGAGCAAAATCAGAGGTTGGCCACCACTGGATGCACAAGACAGTCTCATCCATTTCTAGACTCTTTGTATGAATATTTGAGAGGACACATGCAGAACCTTCCCAAATAGATAAAAAGACTTGGTATTTGGAGAAACAGAAAGGAGGACAGGTCCAGTAGAGTAGCCTCTCCCACTTTCAGAGCAGCTACAAAGTTACAAGCAACTTAAAACCAAAAAAACCCTCTCTCAAAACAGATCTAATTGATATTCTGCACCTGGAAAAACGTATACCCCGTTCAGACAGTCATTCAAATGAACACAACACATTTCAACAGCCAGCATATTACACTACAACTGAGATTAAATTATTTTGGAAAAATTCAGTCCTTAAACATCAGTTAACCATGAGCTCAGCTTTCTGTGCATGATCATTTGTGCCCACAAGATGCTTGAACAGCATTTTGGCATCAACTCAGAAACTTTTGAAAAGGTGGATCTAATTTTATGTTTCAGAGACCAGGGACTGCTCCTTATTATCAGACTTCTCTCTTATTTCAGATTGGACACAGAAAAAGCCAAACTTTCTGCATCACCCTTCCCTTTCCTTCCCTGTTCTGAAATGCTCTAAAACCAGCAGCTACTCCCACAAAACAAGATGTGCCATCTCTCCAGATCAGTCTGTTATGTTAATAAAATGCTGATTTTGTCACACAAAAATGTTTCTTATTCATCCATGTCTTTAAAGTGCTCTGACTGAAGAACACATTAAAATTACAGGAAGAAGAATGACAGAAATAATCATTCCCTTTTCAATGGAACATAAAGTCTTCCTTTTCTCCAAATAACCATAAAACACATGAGATTAAATCTAATGTTTCTAGTGAGAAACAGAACTGCATTAACACGGCCCAGTGTTGCAGGACACACCAGGGCTTCCCTCCACCGCATAGACACTTCTACCACAAAGTTATCACGCACAGTGTTTCCAACATGGACATTGTTTGGGGCAATATTCACTACCCATTCCCAAATGTAACATCACTGCCGTCCTGACACACAGACAGAGGTAACAAGCACAAGCAAAGCCAGCTCAAGGCTTCCTGATTGAGTTTTGAGGTTGGACTAAAAAGCAGGTGAAGGGAAAGAGTGGAGCAGAAAGCCCTGGAGAGGCAGGATTGCTGCTCCTGCTGCAGGGCCATGGAAGATAAGATGGTGGTACCTGCTCCTGCTGGGAGCATCCGCTCTCATGGTGAAAACGAGCCCAGTTATTTGGGATTCTTGCACAGGCAAAGCAGTCAATGGAGCCCACATAGAGGTGTTTTGCTGCCATGGCCAACTGCCCCCCACTTCCCATCTCCAAAGTGGGTCATAAGCAGATGTCTTCTATCCAATATTCACTTAAATGTTTTACTGTGCCTATTCACAGATAAGGGCAAAGTGTTTTCTTAGGGAAGAGCAGATTGAGTCCTCCTTCCACTCTCTCCAGGTACTGTGGCAGCTCAAGCTCCCCCTTCTCATATTGAGCTTTCATTAAACTGCAACACTGGAAGGACAGGAACCTGGTCAAGTTTTTGTTATTGTAACAAAGGCCACAGTGATGACACTAAATAGTCAGGTGCTTGGACACCAGAATAGCTCTCTGCTGGGAGAAGTAACTTGTTGAGTCATCTGATATGACTGAGGCCTGATCTTTATTGTCAGGTTGGAGCTGTCAATAAATACAAATATTCTCTGGCAGCATTTTCATTTGAACTATGCTAAGCCTTGGATCCAGTTCTTCTAACATTGTGGTGAAGGATGAAAGACATTAGAAAGTAGAGACTTAAAAAACAAAACCCCCCAAAACACAAGATAGAGCCCCTTGAACAGCTACCAGGAGGCAGTAGGTGCAGCGGGGAGGCGAGCCGAGAGCCAGCCTGGGTACTGCGGGGCGTCAGAGCTCCTGCTCTGGAGTGCTATCAAGTGACTTTCCTCCTAGAACGTGTCCTACTGAATTCCACCGAAGCCTGCAGGTAAAATCCTTGCCGAACCCTCGTGATTGATAGCTCCAGCACCTTCCCTCCCGCTCCTTCGGTTGCTTTCCAGACCTTTATTTTTCTCCTTTCTCTAAGTGTCTGCAGCAGGAAGTGCACTCTGTTTTTTCACCGTGTGTTTCTCTTAAAACTGACGTCTTTGCATTGTAACGAAGGCACCCCTGGGTATTAGTGACAAATTAGTCACCAACTAAAGAATATTTTCCTTTCATTTCATACCAGGTGGAAGATATTAAAATCTCTAGAGGTATTTTCCTACTCTGCTACAATAAATCATTGAACAATTTTGTTTTAAAATGACTTAATTTTACTACCTTTAAAAGTTCACCACACAAAGAACCCCACAACTGCGTTAATATAGCATCAAATATTCTTGTGAACTTGTTCAGGGAGACATTACCATAAAGCAACTGAACACTAATTTTATTTTACTTTGAATATTTATATTAAAGATAACATTTATCTTTAAAAGGACTCATTCCTTTCTGGGAACAAAAAAAAAACCATACCTACAATGGTTAGAAGTACTGTCTTTAAAAAGCTGGCAAAAATGTTTTCCCTTAATTATTTAACTTAATAGGGAACAGTACTTTAACTATACAGAAGGTACCATAGTCTGTTAAAAAGGTGAAATCTTGTGCTATCCAATTCTTCTTTGTTGAAGAAATTGCAAAGCAACTGCAAAAGCAGAAAAGAAGAACTCTTAGGAAGTAGCAGGCTGAAGTCACAGGCCATTGAAATATGGCAGAAAATTCAGTGAATGCAGAGCTTTGCCTTTACACATTTTTTCTAGAAAGCAGAGTAATATTTTAATTGCGACTTTTGTTAAAAAGGTAATACCCAAGCATTAACTTCACAACTATGCAGATTTTGTATCATTTCAGTGCGGTTTTCTACTTTATTATGAGGATAAAAAACATTTATAGGTTATAATTAATACTAAATACTACAAAAGTGCCTTACTCAGGACTTCTGATTAAACGACTTCACATACAATTATATGTGCTTAATCATCAATTAAGCCACTTTTTCACATTACAATAGACCTATTAAGTAATTAAGTGAAAGAGTTCATTCTATAACTGAAAGCAATGCTAGCACCACAACAGGCATCCGGCAGTGCTGCCTCTCCCGCGGGGGTAGGTGGTGCTGGGGGAAAGAGTCTACCAATAAATACAGAATATGGAGTCTACATGCAAACTTAGGTTCTTCTATTTGCCAAGGAAAAATTGAGACATGGAAGATCAATTAAAAAGCAGAGATGTAGAAGCAAAGCGTTAAACACGCCTCGGTAGTTTCAGCCCCCACGGTGCTTCCTCCAAGCGCGGCCCACCGCTGCCCTGTTTATCCTGGGGAGTTGCAGTGCTGATCATTACCTGCTGTCTGCTCAACCTCCACCAAGCTCAAGTTCAAAACAATCTTCTTTTCCCACTTCCCATCCTAAACGGAGGCAATGCTTCGGTGCACTGTTAAGCAACCGCCACGTTCCACCACAGATATGGTTAAATTGCTGTAATGATTGAATAATCCTGATTTGTGGCAGGGGGGGCTGGGGGAAGGGGAAGCCCCGGGGTCTTTAAGGAAAAAAGTTCAATTCCAGCATTAACACATCTTGCGTTTAGCAGCAGACTGATTTTTAATGCAAAACCAAGTGCTTGCCCTTACTACCAGCCCAAGCTTGCAGGGGGGCATCAGTGATTTTTCAAAATTAATCTAGCCCAAAAGTTTTGCACAAAAGCAAAACTGGATTTCAAATATTTTACAGAAGACTCGGTTTGCTCCTCATTCGTTTCTCTTCCCCAAATTATAGTCATCTGTCGTAGCAAACAGGAAGGATGGCTGCCAAACAAAACCAAATCTTATGTAACAGAGGGAATACACCTTCTTTCAAACTACAGCTTAAATATTCAGGTGCAGAGACACTAAAGAAGGCAAAGTCATTTAAAGAGAGACAGCAAAGGTCTGTCAAAGTTTGCAGACAGAAGATCTCTTGCACGGCCTTGTGCAGGGTTTCACACGTTCGCAGCGCGCTGGGATGCGTTTGCTTTTGCTACCTGCTGCTGCTGGCGACCTTCGCCGCGCCGTGAGCAAGGCTCTCGCCCTGCGAGGCTTGCGCGCCCGTGAAGTCAACCCCGACCTGCGCACCCTGCGCTTACAGCGCGAACTTTTTAAACGCACTTTTGCAACAAGTACAGCGGATTTAAAACTGCTCCCTCTCAAAAGGAGGCCAATCTTTGTCTGAAATGGCTGGGGACCGCAATGGGAGACAGACTGGATGCCTAACATTTGCCCACAGTTAAGCACAAGAAAGGGGAAAATTTATCTTTTTCTATTTTGCTGCAATATTTAAGGCTAACTTACTCCTAACTCAATATCTCAGAGAGGAGTATCAATGTAGCACTTAACCTTCAGCTAATAAAAAATAAGCTTCAGGCAAACCAAAGTGGTTTATGAATTTGAATAATAATGTTAACTTACTAAAAAAAGGGAAAATTTGGATGCAGCCAGTGTAACATTAGAATGTTTTACTTACAAAAGTGTCTGGTTTCATAAAAAATGGTATTTCTGGTTTTCAAAGGGTGGAAAAACAGTAACTTTTCAAATAAAACTGTTTACTATTGAGCAATTTTTTGAATTGTTTGAGCCACAAAAATGGGGAATAATCATTTATTTGCATAGCAGGACTTCAGTTTTGTAAGTTCAAGTCAATATCATAAACATTTACTGAAAGTGAAATAAAACATTCTGTAAATACATTTTGACTTACTGCTACAATCTTACAGATTGTTACAACTTAAGTAGAAACAGGGTAATTGAGCACAGAAGGGCAGCAGCAAGGGGGATCATAACCAGCGGTAGAGATTTATATTCGAAACCGATCACAGTTATTTCAAAATATTTGAAGGCAAAATTAGCACACAGCAAAAACCTGAATCAAAGTGCCACCAAAAGATGAAGTTTGCAACAGATGTGAAACTCGCCTTTAAGGCGGCTGATGAGCGACTCTGTGTGGTGCAGAGACTAAGCTGTAAATAACTGGGGCCCTCGCATTGCTTTGCTTACTCAACCTATTTAAAAAATATAAAAAAAAATTCAGATGCCTGCTCCACTTTCCCCTCACTGTTTCTTGTGGGTGCCTGAGTAATCCTAGAGGCATTTCCAGTTTTTAAAGGCATTTTGCTGAGTTTAAGAATTTTTCCCCGCGTCCCCTCGCCTTTGTTTGGAAAGACAACGCTTTCCCGCCCCGGCTCGGTTTCTCTGCAAAGTCTGCCCTTTTCGGCACAGAGCGAGGCGACCGCTCTCCCCCAGTTAACCGGTTAATACCTAGTACCAATTTGGGTTTTTATTCAGCCCGTTGGGCTGCTCACCTTCTCAAAAGCAGGGGCGGCAAATCGATATTTCTGCGCCGTGAGACTGAACGCCTAGCGGGAGGCAGCAAACAGCGCAGAGTCACCAGTTTTCCTAAAACCGCCTGCCCATCTAGGCGGGGGCAAACCTGGACCTTCTTCAGCGACTGCAGCCCCGAGGAGCAGGCGCCCGCTGCCRGGAAGAGCCAGCGCCGAGGGGACCCGGGGCTGCCGAGCCACTCGGCTCTGACCGCGCCTGCAGTCTGCAGCACTGATTTACTTCAGAACATCCCCAAAGAAGTCTTTTATTGTTGAAATAATTCAAGACTTCCATCCCCCGAGTTATTAGCCGGTGTTGCGGCAAAGGCAAGCTGCGGCTCCCCGTGCATCAATTCCCTCTCCCCAAAGCGCGGGGGGAGATGAATGACACCGACATTTCACCCGGCACTCACGCGCCGAAAGGCAGGGGAAGAAATCGCAGGTTTGTAACCAAATACTTTAAATCTCCATTTCCTCACGAGGAAACCAGTTGGGAACAAGTTAGAAACGGGCTATCAGCAAGGAAGTTTCCAACATCCGAAAAGCAAACTTCAACCAATTTCTACCAGTCTCTGTCGATCAGCAGCAAACACTTCACCTGCGCTTCAAATCGCTCGGGTCCAAATTGCATCCAGGCTCTCCCCACCCGAATCCCGTTTTCAGCGTTTGGATTCAAACCTGGCAGCAGCAGCAGCAGCCCCCCCCCAGCAGTCCTTCGGCCGACAAAAGCCCACAGCCCAGGGCGACAGCCCGCGCTCCGCTGCTGCTGCTGCCGCGACAAAACCGTCAGTCACCAAGCAGGCACAGATTTCACAATGGCTGAGGTCATTCCCTTTAAGTCATTAGGGTTTGTGGGTGAGTTTTCCTGGTGGTTTTAACATTGGTTTCTGTGATTGCAGTTACGCTTATTTATGCATTTAGAGCATATGATCTAATACACTTAGGTTTAACTACTTCATTCTTTTGACATTCTTTCCAAATTATAAAAAGGATTCTTGGTGTTTTCACTGCCTTGGTAAAGAAACAAAATTGCCGTCCACATAATTTCTTAAAAATACAGAACAGAGTAAGTACTTGGTGAAAATAATTCAACGAAAAAACCCACACCAGACATTTCCCCCAACATAGCACCTATTTTTGTCCTTCTCTCTACCCATCTAAGACAGCCTACTATTTTTTAGAAATAGCCATCTTGCTTTTTTTTTTTTTAAAGCAATATTCAGGTCCTTGATGTATTTCAGTTATAACTTACAATCAACACAGAAGTTCAGTTTATTTTTTCAAATCCCTTCTACTTTTACAGTTTTGCTTTTAAAAAGTCCGCACATCTGCAGTAGGTTTCACTCACATTGCATCTTCCACAGCCACTTTGATCCGTAATGTAACACTCATTTTATTCAATGCCTTTGGTTATAATCTACTATGGGTCCTCACTTGACAAAAACAGAACTCAATTTTCTATTTTCTAATTGAAGATAGGACAGAGCAGAATTTATTATCTTTTCCCTCAGAGGCAAAAAAAATCCCAAACAGCCTCCACCCACCACGATCCAAGTCGGGCTGGAGAAATTCACTGACTCTTTGGAGCTCCTTAAAAATGTTTCCAAAGTCAAATGAAATTGAGAGCACGTCCATGCACCCCTTCCTCCGAAGGCTGTGTAGTGCGTGGCTATTAGCTTGCATACCTAAGTAGCATTAAAATATTTTATATAAGCTTTGCAAGCTTGAGGCTGTGGTTATTTCTATAACGGCTATTTCCAGCGTCCCCGATACTGTCCAACACGTCCACAAATCCCACGCACGTTCCCAGCCTGCAGCAGAAGGAGCCGCCAGTAGGCAGCAAGTTTTGGAAGCAATGGAAAGGGCCTGTTTCTGCTGCTTCTCCGGCCGGCGTGGGTGCCAGCCTCCGCAGCACCCAGCTGCAGCCACTTTAAGTACAACTGCAACCGCCCTGCAACAGCCCCAAAACACCGCGCAACAGCACACAACGTTCACATCTCAAGCCTGCAGACCCCACGTCCCCATAAAACGCCACGATTTCGGCCACGCACGCTGCGTGGGGCACCACCACGAGGCGTCCCGGGCTCCCCACCAGCCCCGTCCTCCTCCCCTCCTAAGCCACCTTTCCTACTCGCACCCCGGATAAACCGAGCACCCACAAAATTACGAGTCTTCCTCAGCGCTCCTCGTGAAGCTTACCGCAAGCCCGCGGCAGACTGCTGCCTTCCTACAGCGGGGGCCCCGCGCACAAGCGCTAGCGAACGCGCCTCAGCGAGGCACGTGGGCGCACCGCGCGGGACACGGGACGCGGAGGCGACGCGGCGCGGGAGCCTGGCCCCGGGACCCGCTCCACCACGGGCCGGTGGCCTCCCCCGGCCCCGGGCAGCTCCCCCGCGCTGCTCAACAAAACGCATTCTCTCCGCGTTAATGAACCATGTACAATCCAGGAGATAACGCCGACGCTAAACAAACATGTTTATACGGGATTCCGAATGCGAGGACTTAAGGCGCTGCAGACAAATAATTGTAAATGGGAAGGATTACCCCCCTGTAATCTTTCCGCTCTTAATTCACACACCTCAAATAATTCAAGGATAGAATTAAGTCCCAACCGGGCAGAGCGGGTGAAAAAAGGGGTGATTATTTAAAACCAAATATTCAGTCTGACACACTTGCTGGAATTGTCTACATAGCGACCACTATTTTAGATTCAATTTTCCTTTCACACTTTGAGCTTTAAATCAAGAGTAACTGAACAGCTTGCTGAAGAAGGAAACAGGATCTGGTTTTGAATGCTATGATCAAAAATATTTTGCAAGACAACTGTGCAGTCCTATATCCTTATTCTTATTTTCTCCTCCCTCCTGCTTCAATACTCCAGCAGCACCAAATCTACCTGCAAATGGCAACAGCTCCAGGTCCCAGACAACCCAACCAAGAGGTGGCTACAGTGATTTGCATCCTAATTGAGGGGCTTATCCTCACCCGATTAAAACAGGGCGTTTGTTAAACATCCTTACCTGAGTTAAGATCTACAAATAAAGATGAAGTATTGTTTTAAGAATTAGACTGCCATGAACAATTGTTTTCCGATTAGACCTCTTAAACCAGCCAGGATGGTCTTTCTGGCTTTTCAGTAGAAAAGGGAGGGAAGGAGACTTGCTCAGCTCTGTCTCTTCATATCAGTGAATTTTATGCCAAGAGGTTTGAGTAGCTACATCAGTTTTTTTTCTTTTTTAAAATTCTTGTACTTTTAAATAAAGTCATTGAAAAGGAGGATGTATCTAAAATTTGAATTAGTTTACTCTTGCACATGCCATTGTTTACATCCCTGAACTTTTCTGGTTCCTTGTTGGTATAATTAATTCTGTCCCATATAGTCTAATGTTGTGAAATTTAATGAAAGGTACCAGACTTAGTCCTGAAAACTATGCCATGTATTAATCCAGCTTATATAGCTATTGCTATGTATAATACACAGGCATACCGAACTGAAATGGCAGTACAAGCTCTCCCTACTCAATCTACCAAATAAACCCTTCACTTACGGGATATATTTATAATTATCATATTAAAACTGTGAAGTGACACAGTATACAAAAAGGATTTGAATTTGCAATTTCATTTAACAGTTTATCCCTAACAGAAGTTACAGCACCCAGGCAAAATTGAAAAATATTTTCTTTGCATTCTAAGAAATTTTTCTAGCTTTGACAAAATTTTAAAAGCATTTTTTACTGCACGAGTAATCTCGGCAATCATTTCCACAGATTAAGTCTAACAACGCGTGAACTTATCACAGAAGAAATTTCCCGCAAAGAGTAATTAGTCTTCAGCAGTGTTCTTGCTTGTTCTCCAGCTGAAGACACCTTAAAACCATCTGCTTACTGCAAAGCTTGGCACAGAAGAAACAAATCTTACTGAAGATAATTATAACCGATTTTAGAATAGCTGTTGTACTACTACATGTCATAAATAACAGTTGGGAAGACAGCAGAAAATTACTAACTTATTTGTTTTCTTTGTCAGCAGTGTGTACATATGTACACTGATCACAAATATAGCCACACTGACTTCAGGGGTACGCCTCACAAGCTTGAAGTTACACATGCACCTAATTTTTGCAGAATTAATAGTTAAACTATTTAATTTTCAGAAAAACCTAGCATGTTCAACCACCCACTCAAGCACTACAAAACAGCAACACAAGGGGAATTCTTTAAGTGATATTCTGACATCTTGTTCTTAGCATGAATACCTGAGTTTAATTCCTTCGTATAATCAAGGTATATCCACACACATCATGTAGCTGAATATGGGTCTTATTGTTGGAGGGAGAGTTATCAACAATGTTATTTCTACCTCAGGAAGCTCTTTTAACGAAATTTAAGACTGCCAAGGTTGTAAGATATTTGACACAGCAGCCCATTTCAAATGTTTCAACCAAATACTGGTGATAAGATTTGCGAGTCATGGGAACTAAGTCTCTATGTAGCACTTTGAAAGAAAATGAGCTGAGGAGAGTGGGCTAAACAAAGCAAAACAAAACCATGAGCCTAAAACCAAACAAATACACCACTTGCTATTTAGACAACTGCTCTGAACTTTTTTTTTTTTTTGGAGGGGGGGGAGCAAGAGAGAATGAAGCAAAGGAATTGCGTGGACAACTCGACTCTAACTTTACAATTTAATTTTGAATCATACAGCAAGAAATTGTTCTTTGAAGAGAAAGTAAATGAAGTTATCAAATGCAAAGTCATTTCACATGAATTTTCAAAACGTTTAAAAAGACTTTGAAACGTTTCCAAAGCTGCAAACTAATTATTTTAAAGGTATTTGTACCATCTTTTCTATTTGCATATGTAACATTGAAGGCCACATGATGCCTTCAATATCAGAGCAGATAAAAATCAGCTTTAAGAAAAGTAAAGGTTGATACGAGCCAAAGAGGAAAAGAAAGTTTATCCTGTGTGCAACGTCTAATAGACAAGCAACAATGCAATACTAGATATATGAAAGGAGTTAAACATTAGTTTAGACATAGAACAACTAAGTTAAATAAATGCTATCTTTTGGGGACCAGAAAGCCCAAATACAGGCAGATGTAAGCAGGCAGAACTTTGACATGGTTTTCCAAAGTATTGGGGAAAAAGCTCTCTATGGAGAGCATTCCAGAGACGGGAAATTCTCAAACTAACAAGCTCCATAAGAAAGATTAAACAATAAACTATTCCTGCCATTGACATTAGCAACGTTAAGGGATAGGTGCAATTGATACCATGCTGAATAAAATGCCTGTTAACAGATTTCATGTAGACCAATAAACTGTTTATTGGTCTACCATATCTATTTTAACAATTAAAATTTCATCCAAGAGAACATATTATTTGAAATATCTAAAAACCAGCAACTGTATACCATGAATAATTTCCTTTAGAGGCCATTCGCTGGGCTCAAGCATAATTTAACACTCAAAAAGTTTACTTAAAGCGTATAAATCACACTAGAAGTTTTCCTCATACGCGCAAATGCAAAAAAGCGCATTAACTCACTTTATTTAAATGCACGCTTAAGTTATTAGAACAAGTTATTAAACGCAGCGCAGCTAGTTTTAAGGCAGAGGTAACGCCGCGCCGTGCCCGCAGACCACAGCAGCTAATCGAGGGCTGCAGTCCCGCGCGCCGCACCCCGAAGCGCACGGTCGGCCCGCAGTGCGCGCAGGGCCGCTCCGCGCCCGCGCAGGGCAGCGCACCCGCAACGCCACCCTCCGCGGGCGGGCTCCGCGGCGGCGCCCCGCTGCGCGCCCCTCGCGCGGGCGGGCGGTTTCGCACTTCTCGCTACCGCGGGCGCGCAGATCCCCGCTGCGGAGCCCGCCCGCAGCCGCCCGGCCCCTCCGCGGGCGCGGACAGAGGCGGCGAGGGGAGAAGCCACGCAAGCCAGCGCCGCCGCGGAGAGCGAGCCGCGCTGCGCCCCGCGCCCGTACTCACCGGAGGTGCAGCGCGGAGCCGCGGCGCTGCGGAGTGTGCGCGCCCGCTGCGGGCGCAGTGAGCATGTGCGAGGCAGGCGCGCATGCCCGCGGAAGGGAGCGGAGCGGGGCGGCGG
>NW_020447195.1:1264970-1373511 GCF_003343035.1 Apteryx rowi | reverse complement strand
TCCCGGCCCGCTGCTTTTCCGCGCTGCGGCGCTGTCCGCGGGAGCGCTAGCTACGCGTTTGGCCGCAATTTGGGGAAGCCGTTGGCAGCTCACAACCTTGACATCCGCGGACCGTCTCAGCCGCGCGCGCCGCTGCTCTGCAGGCGCATCCTGCTGCTGCAGAGACTTTGTCTTGCCCTAACGGGCTCTTTACCGCCTAGTGACAATTTGTAAACGTTGATTAAAAGCGAAAGAACGCTTTTCGTGGCCGTTGCCTTTGACGCGCGCTGCACCGCAGAGTTGCTGCCAGGTGCCTTCAGGCTGCCTCCCGCAAGTGCACGGAAATCCTGCTCTCGCGTGAGCCGTCCCCCCGCGCTCACAAACGCAGAGGCTCACCAGCTGCGGATGGGAAACCCCCGGTGCCACCTCGCTTTGGCCAGCGATGTCCTCAAGGGGACCGCAACTCAGACAAAGAGACACTCCATCTCCCACGTCCACTCAAGACCTGAGACCATCCGGCACATGCACTGAGTGAGATTTCCCTCTGTCACCAATGCGAGCCCAATTGCAGCTCCCTGCTAATGTCTCCCCGAGAGCAGGGAGGCATCTGAGGAGACCAGCGAGTCGGCACCCCACTGGGTTTTATTATACCTCGCCCTTTCTCCCAGACAGCGATACCCCACAAATTGCAGGGGAAGGGAAAGCCAAAGGAGCGCAAAGGGTGTTGGGTTCAGGGCTTGAACAAGCTGCAGCCCACTCATGGATTTAACTCAAAATTTTGACAATGGAACAAAAACATCATTGCAACTAGACAGCTGTTTTTACTATCAAAACCTCTCAGATCAGTTTGACTGCAAAGTGTGTTCCTACAGTCCAAAGGAGACAAAGCTCCTAGCATCAGTCCAGAGCTGGCAAACTTCCTAGCATGAGCTGCCTCCCGCCGGCCTAGGAAAACCAAAGCTCTTTCAGTTGTTATTCCCCATCAGTTCTCAGCACTAACCCAGTGATTTCCCCACAGATTATCTGCAGTTCTGAATTTACACCGCTCTCACATTAAACTGGGATAGAGCACTGGTTTCTAGGACTTGCTTGCTGCCCTTAACTGTAATCTTGCTGTAGGTGAGGAGCCTCTTGAGTATAAGCAAGCACTTATGTCCTTAGGACCTTTCTCCCCCTCCCCACCCAGAAACCAGATTGCCACATTTGCTGCTTTTGAAGCTGGTCTTAACAAGTAAGTTCATATATGATCACCGAAAAATGCCTTGCATGCAAAATTCACTCAACCTCCGATTTCACAACATATTTAAATATATGCTTAGTTTTATGCATGTGAATAGTCCTACAACAATCAATACAATTATTTACTTAAGTGCTTAAAGCTAGGCAGGTATTTAAGGACTAGTATTGTTTGTGGTAATGCCACAGAAAGCCAGTCAAAGACCAGGACCTCATTGTTTGTACAGCACCCTGCGCACAAAGAGACACTCCTTGTACCTTCCAGGGTAAGTAATTTTTGTAACTTGTGAATTGGTGCCAGAAACACCTTTCTTGAGCTGATGGGTAAACGTTATTTGTCTACTCTAATATCCTTATTATGTACTAAAAACATTGTATGCATTTTTAGAAAAGCAGATAAAGGCACAGTGGGAAAAGGGCACAAAGAGGAAGATAAAGGATATATATTTTTATATATATATAGAGAGAGAGTTTTAAATATTTTTCACCATTGTTAGCATTTAGCACATACAGCTAAATCCCCGTAGATCTGAAAAGTAATGTAGAAAGGCAGGGAGACAAGATTGTTTCTACCTTGCGGATGGGAATACGTGCACCTGGCCGTGCTGTCGGGTGAGCGTAGGTCGCAGCCGCACCGTGCAGAAAGATCGAGCACCAGGCTGCCGGCCAGGCAAGGAGGAGCAAGTCCCAGTAGCCGGCTGAATAAAAGTCTCCATTTCACTGAACAGGGTCGTTTTCAGCCATATAACAGGGATTTTCAGAGTAATGGAATTTTTTTGCCAAAGACCAAGTCAGGTTTAGAAGTGGATTTTCCCAACATGCCACCCTGGGCTTGTTGCTGTGTACCACAAAATTAAATACTGAATGGAAGCTGTGCAGAAAGTTTTCATATTCACCAAATGGAAATGCTCCCAGTCACCTGGGTGGGTGACAGTGTCCTGGGCAGGTCGTGGAGCTAGTGGCCTTGCTCCTTGGACATCCCAGGGGCCAGAGCAGGCAGCCCCTACCCTGAGGCTACGTCCCAGCAGTTTGGGAGCTGTCTTCTCCTGGAGCCTGGGACCCCAAAAGATTGTCCCTTAGAGATCTGATGTGGCCTGCTGATTAGGTGGGGGAGCCCACCGCTAACCTCAACTTCTCCTGTACGTTCCCGAGGAGGCAAGGAGCTAAACCCAAAAGTTTAGGTACTGTGGAAACAGAGTTTGCCTTGAGGAAATATTTCCAGTTTCTACTGTCCACCTCACAGTCAAAATTAACATTGTTACGTGAGTACAAACAACTGTTTCTATCTATCAAACCAAGAAATGGGAAGCCAATATTAATTTTTAACATTCTCTAACTATTAAGGTCTCCTGCCATCCTCTGGTACAAACCAAGGTGAGAAGCCCTCAAAAGGCATATAGAGGACTCATTGGGGGTATTGAATATTGTTAGTCCTAAGCATGGAAGCATCCTGAGCCAGACCCCAAGTGTCATGAAATGGGTTTACAAATCACAAGATTTTAAAAGCAATACATTTAGGGCCCTTAATTGCTCTCTGGTCCTTGGGTTCATGTTTTCAATTTCTCCTTGCAACCACAATGCTGAGTAACTCGCTTGTCTTCTAAAATTAAAACCAAGACTCTTGTGTGAAAACATGATGCCAGAGCTCAGGCTTTGTGAAAAACCCTCACATTTTAGAATACTTTCAACAAAATTGCCAGAGTTGGCAACCGTAGTACTTCCTAACACATTTTGTGGACTGCAGTGAAATTTCATTCTCAGGACTAGCGGTCGCTTCCTCTGGTAAATGCTCTGAATTGCTGCTGGTTTTGTTAGAGCATCATTAGTTTATGCAGTGCTTTAAAAACAGAGGAGAGGTACCCTGTCCTCAAGTAATTAGAGGATAAATAACACAAGCTAAAGACTATTTTGAATCTTCTGTCATACAACTAAATGGAATTACTTAAAAAAGCTATTTCACTGAGCTCTAGCTCAGTCCTGCAAGGTACTAAGGGTCTGATTCTGGAAAGAATTTAAGGATAGGTTTAATTTTAATACTGCCAAACCGACTTCAATGCAACAAGGTGCTTCATACAGGACTGGCTGTTCAACACAAGTGTTATTTGAGGGTGCTTACCCAGTGCTAGACCTCTTTACACTTTGAAAGCCAAAACACTCGGCACCTTGTAGGATGGATTCTTCAGGAGACAACCTAAGAGCTTTGCAAGGACCCCTGTGCTGACATCTCACATCGTTTAGGACTGGAGCTATCAATTTGAAGCTTTTTCTTATTCCTAAAAAAATACTTGTCTGCAAAGCTGCGGGCCATAATGTTAAACAAATTGTTAGCTGGCTCTTCAGGACTGATGATGAACCAGTATGTGTTGTTTAGCCTGGTGCTTCATCAAAATTCAGAACATTTGTAACTGATAAACAAAGTGCATGTTAGCTATTAAAGCTCAAAATTAGGCAGGCAGTAAAAAGTAATCTGAGAGGAGGACTGTAGCTACTGATACTATTGAAGCTGGTCTTAAAACATATGGTTTCCAATCGTTGACACAATGCACAAAAATAAAAGCCTGCAACTGAGGAGTGCCTGATCTTTTCACCACTAAATGATCAAATATGCCTGTTTGTTTTTTAGTTTTGTGTCCCCTTCCTCTTTCTGGTTTTTAAAGTGAAAGCTTGATATTTTATATTAGCTGAAGATTTGGCCCTTTGTACCAGCTACAGATGGGCTTTATTAATCAATTTTCATTACTGGCTTGAAATGAAAAAATAAAATCTTTTTCTACCTTTTTTTTTAAACCCTCCTACTATTCTGCTTGGAATTTGTCCTGTAGAAACAAAAGAGCTCTCAACTCTATCCTTCCTGCTTCCTCACATATTAGCAGAAAAATGAATTGCACTATGAAGACAATGAAATTTCACAAATACATTCACCCCAAAATTTTAGGATTTATTGCAGGGTGGAATGCTCTGTCACTCTACATGGCCAACAATGGGAATTGTGACCGTGATGGCTTGGCAACTAGTTTGCATATAAAGATATTAAAACCAAAATTAATTTTTTGCAAACATTTCAATAAATATTTCTTTTCTTTAGATATGGGTTGATTTATCATTTTCTCCCTCCGCAAGCTATTTACAAGCTCTTTTAATAATGTAACAGAAGAGCAAACTTCTGTTCTCCTGCCTTATTAGCAGGTGCTGGAGCATTATATGCAAATATCAGTGGCTTGCTGCTGACTCACTTTGGCACATGCAGTTGATGAACCCTTTTTTGGACATGGGAAATGGCCATAGCTCTGCTGGTGGAATGAATTATGGATTGCAGCAGAGCAGTTCGGTAGAGATTAGAAAACCTGACCTGAGGCAGAGCCAGAGCAATATTTGTAAGTTAAGATTTGATATGTTATTTCAATTACCAGTAATAAAAAATCACTAGGAAGAGTTTGGGCACTGATCCATTGGGAGAGGAGGTGTACAAGTGGTTTTTTTGTGCTAGAGCAGGGCTGGAAAACAGCCAATTCTCAACTGTAATCAATATGTGCATTGTAAGCCAGATTAAGAAACCTTATATTAATTTTTAATAAAAGAACCTTCTCTTTGAAGAATAGGATGTATTTGTGGTCTGAAAGGAAGACACATGGTCCACTTGTGCAGCAGTGATCATACTGTGAATGAAAATGGAAGGTATTTATGCAGTTGTGTTCTCATGGGTTGCTAGCTTTTTTTTCTCCCTTTTTTTAAACCCTTCCGGCGAATATTTTGTAGAGATCAGCTTCCTCCTTTGGGAAGGCTTGTGAATTCCACAGACTGGCAAACCCACTCATAAATTACAACTTTTGGCTCCATTTCTTTATGACTGGAGCAGCACGCATAATGCAAAACATAATTCAGGGACATCACTGGAGTTGCTTCTGAACCAGCTAGCATTGCATCTGCCTCCAGGTAGCTGATGTTATTATAAGCCAAAAAAAGCAGAGTTTTGGGTGGGCTCCAAATTAGGCATTGGTTAGCTTTTGAGGCAAGAGCATCGAAGTCCCTTCAGCTGCTGCTGTGACAGCAGCCCAGCAGCACCCTGGGGCAGAATGGCTCCCAAAAGGCTAATCTACAGAAATCTTGTGGAACTGGCAAGTATTTGGGGACTTCATTCACACATGAACCAAAAGCCATCCTTTTCCAGCTTTACATCTGATTTTGACTGTGGGTGGGGGGAGGAGGTGATTTGGGGACTCTGAATGTAGGCACTCTTGAACTTTTTAAACATGCCTGTCTCTGGTGGGAATGAAGGCTCATTGTTATGTACATTAAAACTGGTAATCAAAGACAAATGCTTCAATGTGTTATTTTAAATGAGGAGAATGTTTACCTAAATTCTATCTACTTTACTTTTGCTCAAGAAATCTCATCTGGCTTTCTAAACTGAACTCTTGCTTTAGCTAACCTTTAAGTCACATTATACTTGATGGAAAAACTAGGGACAAATTCAGTTGTACTTTCAATGTAATTTAACTACACCATAGAAACAGGCTTTCAAACCTTTCATCGAACTGATTTACGAGCGGAACTAAGGCTTGCTTAGTACAACATTTTCGCAGTAAGAGTTACATTCCCACAAAAGGGAACGCTGTCAGGTAGAATGACCATGAGTCAATTCTGCCAAACTAATTGCTCTGTTCAGATGAGTTAATCTGGCTGCCTCAAAATTTCCTAATTAGAAAAAAATTAACATAAAAAAATCCCAAACATACCTAATATTTTAAAGCAAACCAAGAATTCTGTACAACTGATGCAGAAGATTATAGATGCACTATTCTCAGATATCTATTTTGCTATTTTCCCACCATTAACACTGGTTGGACTTTTCAATCAGTTTTACAAACTAATGAAAGGGCAGAATGTTATATGATGAAGAGCTGGAAAGCACCAAAGGAGATATGCTTCCACTGTGCTATTATACTGCTTTTGGTTAATGAATGTATGTGATTCCAAGCTGTAAAGATGCACACCAGGTTAAAAGAGTAAACACTCTTTCCTAACTGCCATGCAAACACACTGATATTTAATAAACCCAGATCTAGTGCTAGGAAACCAGCAATAAATACAGTCTATTCTCATTTTGTTTTGTCAAGAAGAAAAAGTGATTCATTGTTTATAAAAACTGAGAGATCATTTGCCGGAGACATCTTGTTAATCCATATTAAAGGCAAGAATAAGCCATATCCTCAATCTACAAGTCTGAGCACTCCGTGCACCCTTCTGATAACTCGTTGGTCGCCCTTTAGAAGTGTAAAGCAAGTAAATCAACATGATTTATAGTTTTGGGAGCAACTGTCTGCAGATCAATTTACCTAGGATAATTCTTTCAAAAACCCATTTGGGTAAAATATTTCCTTTTCTTTCTGTGCTCCAGAAGATAATTAGATGAAAATGTTCCCTTATGCTCCAAAAATGGGAGCTCTCCTGATCTAACTTCTAGTTTGTTTTTGTTTATTCCTACACACAGCCTTCACTCACTGCTGTACCATGGTGTGGTGAGTGCTCAGACGGGGCTGGACTGTGCCCTTAAATGGCCGAGGGAGAGGACAACAAACATCTGCTCTGTATGACACAGTCCCGCCTTGACCCAGGAGATTCACTCATCTGCTATGTTATAAGGAGAACAAGTTGGGACTTTCAGAAAGAAGTTATTCCATTCCCAGTTGTGGGAGGTAGTGTGATAAGATCTCCATCTGGCTTGTGGCAATTTGAGTACTTCTACTGCCTTGTTTATACCACTTGAAATATATATAATGAATACAATATGCTGTCCCCCAAATAATGTTGCATATAAGGCCTGTAAATCTAGAGTAAGAAGTTGCATAGAAGTACTTAGCACTTTACATCTCTATAAATGTTAATAAGTGTTCCCTGTAATGCTTTTCTAAACTTCTATTACACCCAAAAAGCAGACGGGGAAACGCAGGCAGCAGGGATGGTGAAGCAACACTGGAGAGTCAGTCCAGCGGTCAAGCTTTCACCCATTCCATTATTTTTTTGTCACTACCCCCCCCCCTTCCCCCAACCAAAAATTTTCATTAAAGTTCCTACTTGTTCAGGACCAGTGAGGGCCAGATGCTCCCGAGGGGAAGGTGAAAGCAGAGCCAAGGGTGACCCCAGGACAGGCAGTGTCCACACTGATGGGGCACCATCCTGCAGGGGCTGAACACAGGGGGCAGAGCTGGGTGCTTGTAGTGGGGTCCATCGAGAGCCCCAGATGTGGCAAGCAAAGAACCAGGTCCAGGGTCCCTCCAGGAAGCCCAGCCAGGAGCAGAAGGAGAAGGGGCAAGAGAGGACTGGAGATGAGCTACAACATACCTGCGAGAGGTGCATCCATCCTGTGATGAGCTGCCTACGGTGTTGGTCTGAGGTCCCTCCGGGAGATGAGTTGCCTACAGCACAGGTCTGAGTCCATCCAGAGGCAGAGCTGGAAACAAGCCCACCTACAGCATAGCTCAGGAAGGGGCTAGATGCCCAGGTCTGAGCTTAAATAGAGCTCCTGGGCCATGGGCAGAGGGTGTAGGGGGTCTCAGGTGAGGCTGGTCAGGGCAGTTAAGGCCTGTGGGTGCATTCGGGGCCTTGACAGTATTTGGAAATAGGTGAAGTCCAAATTTGTCAGTTTATTTGCTCGAGTTTGGTACTGGACATGAGTGAACAAGCTGAGCTAAACTCAGAGCCAACTGACAATTTAGGCTTGAGTCCAATTGTTCAGAACAGGGTGGTTGTGCAACTGCAGCGCTCGGAGTGAACAGACCTGGGGATGAGACATGCAGCGGCTGGAGAAGGGCTCTGTGCAAACCAAAGAAATGCCCCCTGGTAACCCATGCAAGTGGGTGCGGGTATTTGACATCTGATCACCAACATTTTACTGTAGAGTGTAATTAACTCACTAGAGCTTAATTAACCTATTTTCTTATTTAGATAAATCTGCCAGCTCTTGACCTAGATCAGCCTGGCTCTAAGGGTCATGCTTATGACTGTGACTTTACCTGAAAGGGGCAGGAATATGGGAAGGCCCGTATGGAATAAATTGTTCCATTAAACTTCTAAGCCTCTTTATGCTGCCTAATGTCTCTGAGAGGACCCAACGCCTTTCTGTTTCTCCAAAACAGATTGATGTCCCTCTATGGCAGACGCTTGAACTGAAGGAGACCGATCATTTCACTGAAAAAATGTAGCGTGGAATCCCCATCACTCTCTTGGAATATATATCTATAGAAAATAATATATATATACACACTCACTTATTTTTTGCCTTTGTGAACTGGTAGAAAATGCCCTCGTAACAGCTCGGTCTGGGAGAAATGGATTTTTCAGTCAGGTTTCGTGAGCGTCGCTTCATTTATTTCAAACATCGCCCATTTTAATGCTAACTTTCAGAGGCCCTCTATGCCAGTACAATACAGATCAGAATATTGAGTGCATTACAAGTAGCAGGTTACACTTCAAAACACTTGGTTCACAGTGTTCAAGACCATTAATCATTTTTATTATTCTAAAGGACCGAAAGGGCTTAGAAACTTTGCCTAGGAAGCAGCATAGATTCTGAACAGCTGCACTGTGATTCCTGCTCACATTAGATTTTGGACAGACCATTGATTTTCAGTAAATGTTCTTGGCGGCCAGGAAGTGCTGAAACTGGCAAACTTTCTCTTGCAAAGTTTTTTTGCTTCTGAAATGAAAAACATGCTGGTTATTCTGATTTAGATCATCAGTATGGCTCTGATTTACCACTACATCACACCGTCATAAAACTAGAGTATCAGGGGAATTTAGTTAACAGACCAGACAAAATCCAGTTCATTTTTGCAAGATTTTTGGTATGTGTGTAGCTGTGTAAATAGGTACCATAGATGCAAACCTTTTGCATATGTTTTTTCTCTGTTATGACAATCACTAGTAAGGAAGACAGACATTGGAACTTGTCTGTAGGTGAATTCAGATTTTCTAAGCAGAGTGAAAAATATTGCACTTTGAGAAATGTGCTCACAAGCTAACAACCAAAGTATCATCATTACCCATGCAACAGCGCATGCACTCCGGTTACATTTAATGTCTGCACATATTTTTGCATACTTAGTCCTGCAAACAACTATACCAACCACAGTACGGAAAGATGACAGAATCCTTTATCCAGGATTTCTTTCCTGGAAGTTACGCATTCATGCTACAGGCTAACCGAAAAAATACAGCCTCCATTGTTCACAAAGCCGTAGTGGTTTAGAAGAGGGGCATGTAGAACTAGGTTCCCTTTTTAAAAGGAAATGGAACAGCAGGTTGGACTTAATGTACAGGGAAATCTCAATTCAGTGAAAAAATAAAGAATCCTTATCAGAAAATTTCTTTTTAATTAAATATTTTCAACAGAGAAATGGGGAAAATAAACACTGCTTACTCTTAATAATGTTTTATTGGAAACATTCTCTAGGCAAAGCAACATTATTTTTTTGCAGCTTTCTTTCTCTTTTCATGTTCTCCAAAAATCCACTGGGTTTTTCTAGTGAGGGAAAAAATGAAGAAAGGGGAGATGCCCTCCTGCCCCACCAGCAAGGATGGGAAACAAAATCATGCAGTTTCCAAAATCTGAAATGATGTTCAGTATAAAGCAGCACTATTTTGATTATCTTCATTTGAAGTGAAATGGAAGTAGAATTATATTTCATTTGAAAACCTTTCTGGAAAAAAAAAATTGCAATCTTTGTAATTGGATTTTTTTTGAAAAAGGTTCTTGTGAAGAATATTGAGTCTTATGGCCTCCTCTAATAATGATGATGAGTTCTTTATGCAAAAAAAAGAATAGAAGTATAATAGGTTGGTTAATGTGAAGTACTGCTGTCAGAGAAATAAAAACATTTTGTGTATTTGGCATTTGCAGTTCTATAGAGATCCTCATGTAGCAAATGTATGGGGAATTGAATTCAAATGGAGCATTTGATGTGACTTGTCAAATATCCATTAAAAAACACCCATTTCCTACCTCAGTAAAGATAAATTTACTATTGACAAATACTGTATTTCTTTTTTGTTTCTGAGGTGGGGCAATTACACAGAAACCTCAGTTTTCTTTCTTTTTTATGATAGAATAAGTTTCTAGTTTTCATTGCTTTCACAGGCTCAAAACCTATAGCACACCAAAGGAAACGAATAAAATCTTCCAAGCTTTATAACTTTCAAAATCTCACAATTTTTAAATTGATGTCACTGTTTTGCGGGTGGAGGCCTACACTATGATTTAATAGCCATGCAGTTGACACAGCTGCAGAAGAGCAGCAAACCCAGGGTGCTTTATTTATAGAAACGCACAAGTTTTTTGTCCTCTGGTTGGTATTTTTATTCCGGTAGCATTTGAGATCCCACTTTCCTGCGCATTGACATGGGAAAAGGTGCCGGCGCTGAAGAGCTGCTGGCTTTAACAGAAGACCGAGAGAAGGTGGGACGGGAAAGAGACGGCCTCGGCCTTTCTCCCTTTTCCCCTCAGGGCTCCTAGGGGCGAAGTTCACACGTGGGGTACAGAGTCCTGTGGATTTTGAACCGTGTTTTTTTATTAAGCATGCAGTGCTTGGGGACTGTGCAGAAAAACAAATTTGACGCACAGTGCTGCTTAGAAAGCAAACGTGTGCCTTGACAGGTTTCCACCAAAGCACGTCCAGCTTCCCAAACTGCTTGCTTTTGTTGCTTTTGGGATGAACTCTACTTTCATCGCAGAGAGCCTTCTCCTTTGTTTGGAAAGGCTTTTTCTGCCAAGCAAAGTAAGTGCCTTTCTCAAGCACAGCCCTCCGAAGGCACTGAAGCATGTTGAATACAGAGAGTAATTTGTTCCCTCAGGCGGTATATGTCTTGTATTAAAAATTACAAGATGAGAATCTACGGCTGTGCTGAGAGCACACACTGGATTTGTTGTATGGTGAGACGGGAACAGGTTATGGCTGATCTTGTTCATTCGTTGCAGATAAGAGAGGCGCTACCCTTTCCGCGGTTTGTTTTTTTTGGGGGGGGTCAGGATCAAATCCCCATCTGTCCATCAACGTGAACAATTGTGTCTGAGTCAAGAATGCTTTGATTAAAAATGATATGGTTGGAAACACCCTCTTTGCCGAGAAGAAATGAGTAAGGAAATGGCCCTCATGTGTGAGCTTCTGAGGAGAGACGGTCTGCTCAGCTCGCAGGCCAGTCAAAATATGCTTTCTGGCAGGGAAATTAATAAATAGACCAGCTTCAATAGATGGAGATTTAAGGGCAAGAGACTAATGTTGTTCTAAAATTCTTTTGGGTTGGAACATAAATCCAATTTAATGAGGTCATAGCAGAAAATTAATTTATTTTCTATCTTCCAAACAATATTTTCTTTGTTAAGCAAGAAGATTGGAGATTTTTTTTATTGGTATATGCTTAAAAATGTGTAAAAACTCTGGCCCCTTTCATTTCCTGAGCACAATCATGTGATAACCTTAAGTGGACCACATAAATGTATTAATCTCATATCCCTAACTTATGGAGAATTGAGTAACCTCCATACTTCAGCCTTCCTCTGTATTGGATGTCAAGAATGATATGAAAAGGGTGGTTTTGTGGTGAAAATGCAAAACTGCTGAGTAATGGCAACATGACTACACAGGAACCTGTTATGGAATAGTCTCCAGCGGAAGTGGTGGAAACTCCATCGTTCAAAACATTAAAGTCTTATGACTACTGAGATTTTCACAGTGATGGGTGTTTTTCTTAAATCTCCAGTTTCTGAAATCAATGAATATGTGGGCATTTCCACCTGCCTTGCATAAGCAAGCACACAAGCAAGGTATGAGCTTTCCTACTTGTGGAGAAAAGCTTAGAAATGAGGCTCTACAGGATTCAAATACAAAGAGAAACAGTTCCTGCTTTAGCAGATCTTTATATTTTGAACCCATAGCTCAACAAATAAGTGTGGACTGTAAGTGTCCACAGTAAAGCAAAGCAGTGTGGCCTGCCCAGGGTGATGACAGCATTTGAAAAGTTACCGACTCATCCTTTGCTTGGGATCCTTTGAAAATGCACAGGTATTTGGTGTGTGTGTTTACACAGTTTTTTGTGAGCTGGTGAGGAGGTAAAACCTGAATACTCAAGAAGCACCAAACTGCTTGTGCTGGCGGCCTGGGATCTAGGGCTGCGTCTTGGCTCTGGATCTGTCACCAGATTTCTTAATCACTGCTTTTCTGAGAGCTTGCTTTTCTGAGGACTTGCAGTGTTCTGTCTCCCACATTAAGTGTGAATGTCCTCCTCATCAAAATAAATGTTTATTTAATGACAGTGGACTTGGCAACATGCTCTGTCAAACCCTTGAACAAGCCGATGATTCTCCTTGTGGCAGAATAAGAGCTAATCAAGCGGAAGAGTCCAGGTGACTGATCAAAACAGAAGCTTCCTGGAGCAGAGAATGCCTGATGGCTCCTCCCTGTTCAGGTGGGTCATGTTTTATCACATATGAGAGTCTCTTCTGGGTTTTGGAAGGAAGTAAATTGAAAGCAAGGCAGATATTTGGGGTATGAGTGACCTGACGGAAGCTATGGTATGATAATGATGCATTAGCTTAATCCATTGTGGCCAGGAAATGGTCTCTCCATTTATCAGTTGAGATTCATCTCTGTGTTTCATTGTCACAGATCCTACCGTGACTGATAACTTTGACTGATAACTTAATTCAGCTCTGTTACTGTAAGTGCTTTTCAAGTGGCTGCAGAGATCCCTGGAGTTCATTTATGCTCACCCTTCTGCAAAATCCTCTCAGGGTGTTGTGCCCGCTTCCACAACGGCGGCTGGCACGGGCTGGGGCCAGGGCACCATTAGCTCTCTGGTAGCTGTGCAAAGCCCCGTGTTTGGCATTGGAAGTGGATGGTGCACCCTGCCAGAGCGTTTCACGCAAATTAAAGTGTGCTTACTAGGAGATTGCTAGAATTTGACCTCCTGAAGGGCTGAGCCAGTCCTGCAGGGACATGAAGCAGCGATTCCCGAGAAGGTTTCAGACCCGATGCTTGTCTCCTTAAGCCATCACATGGCAACTGCTGCCTGCACGAAATGGAAAGGGGTATTCTTTACATGCACATGCAATTTAATGGCTTTGCCAAATTTTTTTCACCTCCTCTGCTACGCTGAGCCATCACCTGCTGGTGCATGTGGTGCGCAAATTGGAGAGCTTTCTTTATGAGCTGCACATAAAATCCACACCTCTGGTCATGC
The DNA here is from genome assembly GCF_003343035.1 of Apteryx rowi. Classification (NCBI taxonomy): domain Eukaryota; kingdom Metazoa; phylum Chordata; class Aves; order Apterygiformes; family Apterygidae; genus Apteryx; species Apteryx rowi. Next base: position 1,360,062 of record NW_020447195.1, on the reverse strand, counting down.
ATGAGAAACTGCTGAAAGAGCCCGATACAGCCCTGAACGTGTTCCCTGCTTTATGGACAAGACCTTAAGGTTGTTTGCTTTCCAGAAACGCGCCATGTGTCATGCCTGACCCTGTTGGCACTCACAGATACTAAATGACACACTCTTGGCAGGGAACCCAGCTGGCTAATTATGCATGCAATTTACCTACACACTGCCTTTGAAAGAAGCCCAGTTAATGATCCAAGGGATCAGTAGAAAAATGAGGGCATGATTAGGGGAGTAAAACTTTTTCTGCCTCCCAGACAAAACCAACAACATTCACAGTGTTCAGGAAAACCCAAAACAGAGTAGATGTTTTTCCTTTAAAAAGAAGCATACTTTGCCCATTATTGGTGTTGATCATCATCACCCTTGACATTCATTTTCTCTGTTACAAAAGGAGGGATTCCCATGTTATCTGGGTATCATTATAATGTTGATATTTTTCTTCACTCAATAGCTGTCAGCTTCCATGGAGCTGTTTCTACAGAAATACTAGTTTAGGCGAATAAAGATAACAGAATTTCTCTCTTCTTCCCTGCCTTGGTTGTTGATGGGTTTTATGACTAAGTTGTGATAACCTTAGCATCATTTATGTAATAGAATGGACTTCCCAGATAAGTCTATCTACTTCTAATTAAACTAAATCAAAGTTGTCTGTCTAACAAAAGAAGCAAAAATCTAAGAATATTTATGACAACTTGCAACAACTATGAGGGATCTTCTAGAGTTTTTTCAAGCAACATTTTAGAAGATGGGCATTAGTATAAATATAGATGAACATGATTTTGATAGCAGGGCTTACAGTATTGCCTTAGCCTGGTAATGTATTGATATGTAAATATCTTGTAAGTGCAGAGATCCGTGATGAACCAGATACAGACCATTGTATCCAAACCTAAAAAAAAAAGAGCCAGGTGTGTGTGGCTTTAGACTTTTTAGAGAAGTGATTGTAACTAGGACAAAGATGGAGAGAGAGAGAGAAAAAAAGATCAAGATCCTGCAATGGAAAAAAAGCGACATTTGCAAAAAAAGCCCCTGTGAATTTGCATCCTGTTTTGGACATGTCCTCTCCCAGGCCGTGCTGGCAGCACCTTCCAGGTCTCCCATTCAATCCCTACCCGGTCCTGTCCCCTTCCCAGAGCGATTTGGAGGGAGCCTCCGCAGGCCCTGCCCTCCGCGGCGCCTCGCCTGGCCTGCTGCTGTGCCCCTGCTGCTGTGAGCAGCTCCCGTGCCCCCCTGAAACGCCTACGGTTTCCAAACGCGGGCAATATGCCTCTTGTGAAACAGGACACGAACCCCAGCTTCCCCGGTTTCATCTTGTGGCACAGGCAGCTTGCAAGCTGCCAGCAAATGCCTTCTGCATTGGACGGTGTGAACACACAAGTAGCTCACGCTGCTGCTGTCTGGGCAAACCGTTTTTCCTTCTGGTGCCTATAAAATAAATCAAAAAACTTCTTGGGGGAGAAAGATTTCTGGAAACTCTAAAGTGAACTGAATTCCCCAAGCCATTACACTTGGTTAGTGTCTTTCACAACACTGCTAAGCTCTGGGTAATGGTATGCATAACCCCGAAAAGCAGAAACAGAAAGACAGGAAATTATGGCTGAACTTGTGTTTTTCTTAGGGTGTTTGTGCTCACTCTTGGAGAAGTCAGTGCCAGGTATTGTGAAACACAGTGAGAAGCCCCTTTTCAGCTAGGTTTCTGTTTAAAATTCAGCCAGATCGTAGTGAGATACGAAAATCTCCAGAAGAAGTATCCTGTAAATGCAGGCAGCTGCTTCCACATGTGCCACTTGTATCTCCGGGTGTCTCATGCACCAAGGTCCCAGTCCATGTGGGGAATTAGACAGCACTGCTAATCTCGCATGCACCAGCATCACAAATGGGGATCCCTCCCTGAAGAGATGCATAAAAAAGATCAGCCGTCACTTAAAACAAGTCATCTGTTCTTTGAGCCTTTCAGGGTTTAGATTCTCCCCATAACTGCAAAGATTTTTGATATACTTGTATTTCAAATGAAGTCAAATCTTGTTATTTAATAACATCTTCTTAGGGGCATTGCTTTAAAGAGAACTTCAAATGTTGCAAAGTTGGGGCAAAACCTGAGAGTCTTCCAGTGGGCATCTCTCTGCCTTCCTCTGTCTGTCTTGGTCTTATGGGCCTCTCTTAAAAAATGGTTAAAGTGCATGACAATTCACAGAAACGCGAGCCTAGCTGACAAGCCCTGCTGCCATGAGCATGCAACTGTCCTATTTTGGGATGTGCAGAACATCTGGTGATCCCCTTGCTCCTGCAGACGCCCGATGCACTCAGTGAGTGCATGCCCAGGTGGCCCCTAAACCTCTGTGCACTTATCTTTAAGCCTTTGGGTCCTTACTGAGCAATAAGATGCTTTTTAATACAGCCTGAAGTCAGGCCAGGTCAACTGCCATCAATTTCCCCAATGGACACCAAGCGCAGGAGAGCGATGTTTGCTCAAAGCCATGTTAAGGCTTGAGGAGTTACTGAATTTTCATCCATCCCCAGCTCCTCCAGCCTCTATGTCTTTGCTCATTCTGATTTCTCTAACAGCCTCTCCCCACCTGAAATTTTGGGATCTGTACGACCGGTCGGCCAAGCTCCCCTTCTGCAGGTTATTCAGGGCAGGAAAACAGCGATTGCTTCAGGCAACAAGGAGAAGGGACGGAGCAGCAGCAGGGTCTCAGGTCTTAAACCTTCACAAGGGGTGAAAGCACAGCCGTGGGGCAGCCACATGACAGCATTAGGTGCAATTTTACAAGAGCTGTGCAAAGCCCACAGATTGCCTGGAGCACGTACCGGCAAACAGGAGCTTACAGCCCAAAACTCTCCCCAAGTAGGAGCGGCTTCCCCCCAGTTTTGACAGAGATGGAGGAGTCTTATTATACCATTTGGCTCCAATTGTTTTTGAAGATCCTGATGTAGCAGCCAAATCTTTTTATCACAAAACAGTTGAGTCTCGAGTGGCCGAAGGAGCTGTGCAGGCAAATACCTGACATAAAGTTTAGCACGCGCCATAAGGAACGGATCAAGTGCTGCTCACGTGTGTTGTTCATTTGCACCTTGCACCGCACACAGCCCTCCGCCTTCATCTCGGCTTCATATCGGATCGAGACAATGAGCTTGATTCACCACTGCATTCCTTGATTTTTACCTCAGGATAATTCCATTTAAATCAGAGTACAGACTGGACTAACACAGTGGTTTTTGTGCCAAAGACATCAAGGCTACAAGCCTTTGAGCTTCCTGACCTGCTGTTTTGCTTTAGCCTTCACTTTGGTTTTTTTATCCTACTTGGGGATCTCAGTGGGTTCATATTTGTAGGAGGCTCCTCTGTTGTCCCAGGAGAGCAAGTTAGGTGCTGGAATTCAATACCGAATGACAGATTTTTCATAGCATGGGAAGAGCAAAACAAAACAGCAGTCTGCATAAACCTGAAGGAGCAGGAACTAGGCTGCTCTTTAAAAATAAACTTGGCGTCGAAGATGGGGACTGAGATAAAGTTATAGCCAAAAATGGTGAATATTTAGGATGCTCAAAAATATTCTTATTCTTGCAAATGTGGCAGCGATATATTCAAGCTTTATTTTCTTTAGCATGTTCTTTGGCTTGAAGTGAAGTTCAACATTAAAAATGACCATGTAATAATGGAACTGTTTTAGTCGATCTGCTGTTTTTCTGTATTCAGTCAGATCCACTGCCTCTTGTGCCAAAACTAAGTTTTTACTGATTTTTACTCCTATTAGCCTGGTAGAATCAAAACAATGGAGAGTCAGCAAGCTGAGGATTCTGGTATACGTATCCAAGTTCACTAAATTCACCTGTTTAAACTCGTTAAGGCAGTGGAGTATCATGAATATTGCTAAGATCCTAATTTGACCTACAGAATAATTCATGATGAAGGTACAGGGCTGAAAGAACTCTCTCTCGCGCACACACACACACACACACACACACATGAAACAGACTTTGATCTTAGTTGTTTGGCTCTTATTAAACTATATTTACTTGTGATATGCATATATTTTGATATGGAAATCAAAATGAGAGGGAGTAAATGCTCCATGATGGTCTTTTTACAAAGATGCTCTTCAGAGCCAAATTGTACTTTTGCTTCCACTGAGACTCTCATTTGCACATCCCACAGTAAGTGAAAAGTAGGTAAAAAAATTCCACCCCTCCCTGTAAGAGTGCTTCAGTCCTGGCCAGGGCTGAGCTGCTCCATGTATGAAAGCACAGCGCAGTCTCGGTGGTGCATGTGTGCTCACATCTGCTGCTGGAGTGCAGGAGAAGGGTCGTTATGCCAGGTGGGGGCTTTTTCTACCAGGACCGAGAATGAATCCCAAGGTCATCATTCGCCAGCACAAATAGCAAGTTACCAGCAAATAGTAACTTTGGTTGCAGGCTTCACTAATTCATTGTCCGAGTTCCTCATGTGAATGGTGTACAAGTGTAAATGGTCGTGTTCATGGATACTCAGCTCCTTCAGGGACTTCACAACATGCCAGTTCATTAGCAGTAATACCTGCAATACGCTCTAGTCTCTCTCCACATATACACAAGCAACCTATGGGTCTGCTCCAAGGCCATTGCTTATCTCCTCTCCCCGACCAGGCCTGAATGTGCTGATCTGTGTACACAGTAGTTATGTGGATACAGCTACAAAGTAAAGCATTTGAATTTTCATTTGTTTGGAAGTGGAATAAGAATAGTAAGAGAAAGTTGTTCTGGTTTTGCCAAAAGTTAAGCCATTACCAACACAAATAGCAACCCCGATTGTTGTTTGGGTTTGGAAACATTAGTGAATTGCACTGGATTGAACTCCTCAACTTCGAACTTCAACCCCCTTCTCTGCCCTCTTCCCCACTCGACATCACCAGATCACTCCCGTTCTCTGCTCTGTCTCCGTAGGGACGTTCTCGAGCTGCGTTGCATGTGAAGTGGAGACGAGGTGGAGGCTCTGAACTCCATTGGTGTGATATTGCTGAAAAACTGTTTTGTCGGCAAACATTCAAAAGTTGCCCTGGAGACAAATATGAAGCCAAGTTTGCAGGGCACATGGCAAAATTTGCAGAGAAAGTAAGCTAAGAAGCAGCCCTGTTATGTCTCAGATGGTGTTTCTTGTATGTTATTTGTCCAGTTAAATGAAAAGAAAAATCCAGGAATGACATAGGAGCACTGTGCATCATTTAGTGATGTTTAATTACATTTAAGAATTTGTTGCTGGTCTACTAGAATCTCAAAATCTGGTTAAACAGAGATCCTTGAAGTGTATGAATTTGCTTTCTGTCCTGTCCCCAGCCTACAATACCCCAGTTCAAACTTTACTGCCAGTTTAAAATAATGGCCAGGTGAATGGCAGATGGCAAGTCAGAAGTGACACTGCTAACTCTTGGCCATCCAAGCAGACCTGAGATCCAAAGGTATCAGCAAGAGAGTGGGAAGAAAAGTGAGAATGAAATTCCTGCAGCTGTGGCTTCATTTTCACAAGACCACAGCAAAAGGTAGTGCCATATTGACAGATTACCGAGATCTGGTCGCACGGTCACCTCCCAAAGCACAGCCTGACAGTCTTTATGCACTTGCAGTTTTGGCTGTTGGTGTATTGGGGAAGATTGAACTCCGTATTGGGGAAGATCTGACTCTGTTTAAAGCTCTGATATTTCATGTCCAAGGAATTTGCAAAATTATTTCCCAGTTTTTATGTGTAACAGTGTGTCAGATTGTCACTCACCTGCAGGCTACAAAAAGGCCCAAATCCCAAAGTTAATCTTGGCTTAAATTATCATAATCAGCTCATCTGTGTGTCTAAACCATCTATTCCTGGTTTTGCCCAGTTTTCAGCGCAACACTTGCCTGGGTCAAAGGTACACAAATCTTCCAGTAGGGTGGTTTGGAAGCTGTAACAGAACATGAAACCAGATTAGTTTCATGTAATATCGTGTTTTTCTGCAGGCATTTTCTATGAATGCAGCTATCAGAGAAGCTGCAAAAAGTTGGAAAGCTGTTCAACATGAAAATTGAAGAAGAGATGAAGTCCAAAGGTATTCCTTAGTGCCTTAGCTGATACAAGAAATGGAAGCCTGTTTGTCTCCATATTTCATGTATCTCTCTACTTTCTTTCACACGCCAGACTTCTAATGCAAGCAAGAGAAAAGTGCGAGGGATAGCAGATACTATCCAGTAATACCTATGTGCATTCTTACTGGGATCATTAAAGTGTGCACAAATCTTGCTTATATTACTTTTGACAGACTATGTTAGAATTGTCAATTCAAGCTCTCAAAAATTAGGCTATTCAAGAGCTAAGGTTGGAACTTTGATGCAGACCTTTTTTTCCTAGGCTTGATTCGCTTAAATCATGATTGCATTATACTGCACTGCTTCACCCACTGCATGCTCACTGGCTCTTCAGGATTTTTATATCCCCTTTTAATATGTCGTCCCAGATGTTTTGTACTGCACATTATTCAAATGCTGCTGGAATGGAAAAGTTAATTTACTTGTGTACATTTCCGTGGTGGTATCATGATCATATCTGAATGCTTCTCAAAATCAATTACTGCATCTTTGCATCAAAGCTGCAATAGTAGATCATATCATTACCTTTTACAGCTAAATAGAGAAGATAGATAGATAGCTACTCACCTTTCGGAAGACTCCAGTGAGTATTTGCAGACTAGCATTGCTGAACTGCATGAATTAGGCAAAAAAATAGTCCCAATAGGGGCTGCAAAAGACCCAGACACCATGCTGATTCTCACTTCATCAAATTTCAAGCCCTGACCCAAAAGAAGGGAGGGGGCAAGAACGTTTCAGTGAAATGTTTGTGAGATTGTTGTTTTTACAGTATTCTTAAGCTTCAGAGACATCACCCACGTGAGTCAGGACGTCAGGATCGAAATGGCCACAATTTTTAATTTGCCTAATCTGATGAAAAACTTGCATAGATCCTGTGCCTTTTCTCCTCCTGTTTTGTCTCCTTGTATAGTGGCTGTGTGCCCAGAAGAGCCTTAATTAGCTCTTGAACGAGTCCTTAAACAGCAGGTGGAATTTATTCCCATCATCCCTTTGTGTATTTCTTTGTCCCTGAACATTGAAGTCAACACAGTGCTGCCTCTGAGGCACCTCCAGCTGGTATTACTTCCGGATGACGCCCCATCTATTCTTGTCGCTGGTGAAAACATCCAGGCCAGTGCTGACAAACACAGCTAACACTCTGCTTTTCTGACTCTCCGGTGCAGTCTATTTGCACCCTTCTGACTGGAATATAGTGCCAGCGTGGGTTGCAGCCCATTGCACTGCACGTCTGCGAAATCTGGGCGCCGCCTAACTCAAAGCAGTGTTGCTGCTATGTCATGTCCAACCTACTTGTGAATGGGAAGAGATGGTGGTACTTTCCACAAAGCAATTCCTCCTCTGCAGCTCTGTGTAATGTCTAGATTTGTAAATGTCTGTAGGGCATTTAAGGTCTTCAGTATATATGTGACTTTCTGCATGTACATGAATCTCTCTTAATATCAGGGAGATCTCTGGCTTTTTGATGTTTTGTGAATCAAACGATGTTAACACTATATTATAGCATGTATGTTGCATATAAATTAGTTACAAAAAATTATAGAAACTAAAATGTTAGACGCCTGTTACATCATCTTCTCCTGCTGGTGTCTAATTGTTTCACACAATGCTTTCTCCTACATGATGCCTTATTATCATTCATGAGAGCATTGATACACTAATCAAGCATTAGCATTAATCAAGAGATATTCAATCCTACTCTGAACATGTCTAGCTGACAGAGGAGCTAAGATGCTAGTAGATATATGTGCCTTACTTGTACAAGCATCATTACCAGCAGCTCTGGCAATAATCACAGCAATGGGGGAGGAATTTTTGGAAAATAAGTTTTAAAAATCCAAAGTTTGATACACCTGAGGAACCCGATTGATATCTATCAAACTGAGCTAAATATCTTCCTTACATAATGGAGCCTCTACCTTCTGGCAACTCAGATCACTGGTTCATTTTAAGATCATTTTATATATGTATCTATTTTCCCTTCTTTCACCTTTGCAGCCCTTCATGGATGATACAGATTTTGAGGGAGATTTGAGGGAGATGACTTTTTTTCTCTTATGTCCTGGAAAGCACACAAAAGCACTTTGGGGGGGTTTAGTGTGCTAAACACTAGACAAACATGCAATCTGTAATTGAAAATTCTGCTAGCTCCTTTTTGGACTGTTTTGTCTCTTAGAGACTATTGGATTTCTCTATCTTGGGCTGCACTGAACATAATCTGGCATAATAATAATTTCATAAAAATATACTTCTTGATGGACTGGATGGTTATTTTACTCAGTTTCCCCTTGCTGCTTGAGGGGAGTAACAAGGATGGGGACGTTCCTGAATTCAGGTGTGAAGCACACGGAAGGAAAAGCAATAGAGTCTAAGACCAACACAGGTCTAGGAAGCAGTGTTTGCCCAATCCTTAGCAAAATATAAACCAACCTTTTAAAGAGCTAGGAGTTGGGGAACAGGAAAAAGTTAGCAGGAGCGAGCTCCCAAGAGAGTTGGAGGAAAGAAGAACCGCTGAGCAGCGTGCTGCAGGGGAGTATTCCCATTGGTAGGAGCACGTCTCAGATACATCCAGGAGAGACCAAGTTAAAGAACATTATCAATCTGATTAAAACTGGAAAGCACCTAAATACAGATCAAATACACTTCATAGAAATTTGTGGGGAAGACTGATTGCATAGGCTAATTAGCTGGTATGACCCTTTTTTTCTTCATCCCACTGAAATCCAGGAAGAAAACTTAGCAGTGTTCTCTCCTGCAGTGGGTCACAGCACTCATCGAGAAGATATTGTCTCACTAAAGATTATTTTGGTCTGAAATTTCCACTTTCTCTGAGCATAATGCCCAGAAAAGAGATTCAAACCCTCACTAAAACCTCTTAAATCGATTACACAGCTGAAGCATGAAGAACTGATTAAACCACAAAAAGAGGACAGATTTTAAACTAAATTCTGGATGTTTTTATTGTAAAGGGAGTCAGCCAGATCATATCTGAAATATGTAAACTCTACATTTAGCAGCTGACCATTGATATGAATTGCCCTGGAAAAGAATAAAATATAGTTGCTAGGTGGATGAAAGTTTTAGAAATCTATAGAACCAGAAAGGCAATACAGGTGGAGAGAAAGAGAAAATAAGAAGTAAGGCTGAAGTCAAATCTTTACCTTTCACGCTTGGAATAATCATTATGTAATTCTACTGAACTTGACCTCAGAAGAATATTCAAAATGGGAAGATGTTTCTGCTGAAAGGGAATGAATTAAGCTTGTACGTACTAGTGAAGGGTTGTGGCACACGGACTAAAACCCAGGAAATGAGGAATTAGCATGGAGCCATTCACATGAAAGTTCAGAAAACATATTGTATGGAATAATATACTGCAAGAGGTCATTCTTACACTTGTTATGAATTATTTTAAGACATAAAGAGACCATGTCTACATTTCTGTCTGTCTGCCTACCTATAGTGGAACTTCTGGTGAAATCAGATATCTTTTTTTTTTATAGTAAGATTAAATAGAAACTGAATTTCCTCTCCAAAATATTAATTGTAATTTTTGTTAGAATGAATCTTTGCTATATGACTGCTTTAAAGTCACTTTGAGGATCACTATGTGGCACATAGATCTCATAAGCTAGAGCCATAGAGCAAAATGATAAAAAACAGCAGTGGAACTAAGCCATTTAAAGCTTCATCTCTCCTTATTTTCTTGTTTGTTTGCTTTTCAATCTGGATAAGCCATGCTTTCTTGGATTATTTTCTTCCTGAACACAGATTTACACAATTTGTATATACAGTGTGCATTATGTTAGCTTACGTTTTTGATAATTACAGGAATCTGTCACCCTTAGAGCTGCCTTCTGCTTCCATTTTTGTCTCTGACCTTGGTGGCTGAAGTTTCTTTCAGTGTCATAAAAATAAGGGTTGTAAAATTCATATTGTAACTTTAACAGCCACATCTGTTTTAAACATTTTTGTTTTAAGAACTCAATGTGAATTTAATGACAAGGCAATAAAAGTAAAAGTTGAAGGAAATTATCACAGATTTGTAAAGCCATAAGATATGTTTCTGCACTTCTGTGAACCATCAAATTACAAAGAAACAACCCAATTGCTTTTATTGTAGCAATTCTGCTCTTAAAGCATTTCATAGTTTAATCTATTAGCAAGAATTAACATTTCATTTACATTGGTATTAATAATGACAATTGTACCCAGATGTCGGATATTGTTATTAGCAGACACCCACACCGCAGTCAGAAAAATCATTTTCTCTCGAGTGCTTCCATTGTGTGTCTGAGAGTTAGTAATAACTGATAAATTATCCACATAGTTTGTGGGCCATCAAATCAATTTATAGAATCAAGAATTTAGCAGCAAACACTTTTGCCCTTGGACTTCAACATCTTGCTACAGATCCAAAATTTCAGACAGCGCAAGTCCAGGTAGGTGGATGGGAGCAGGTGAGGTGCACTCTGTTTCTGTGCTGGGTCCCATCTGTATCCCAGCGTCGCAGAGCAGCTGGGGCTGGCAGGCACCTCTGGAGACCCCCTGGGCCATCTCCCTGCCCAAAGCAGGGTCACCTAGAGCAGGTTGCTCAGGGCTGTGTCCACTCGCATTTTGAGTATCTCCAAGGACAGAGACCCCACAACCTCTCTGGGCAACCTGTCCCGGTGCCTGACCACCCTCACAATAAAAACGGTTTTCCTTAAGTTTAAATGGAATTTTCTGTGTTTCGGTGTGTGTCCATTGCCTCCTGTCCTGTCGCTGGATATCACTGAGAGGAGCCTGGCTCCATCTTCTTTACCCCCCATCAGATATTTACACACGTTGGTAAGATGCCCCTGAATCTTCTTGTCTCCAGGCTGAGCAGTCCCAGCTCCCTCAGGCTCTCCTCATACAAGAGATGCTCCAGGCCCTTCATCACCTTTGTGGCCCTTCGCTGGATTGCTCCAGTGTGTCCATGTCTTGTACGGAGGAGCCCCAAAACCTTTGATAACCCCCATCAGAAGTGACAGATTTAATCCGGCGTTCAATGCTTCCAGCACCAGGGCTCCTGGGCTCTTCCCTGCTGTTCATCCTGAGCCGTCTCTGTCTGAGCTTTGTCTCTGCTGATGAATGAGACCGAATGTGAAGCTGTAAAACCTTTCCTAAGAATCCTTAACATTGCAGGTAATGTACATCAAATCAGAGTCACATAAACATTTATGTAAATCAATTAGGAGTGAGCAGCCAGCATTCAGGTTTGCTTTTAGTATCCCTTTCATACCTAAAACCCTTCTAGGCAGACCAGCTAACCCTGTCAATATGGTGCAAGCTGTTTGTATGCTATCTTTTATATACATTTGCAAAACTTATTATGGCAAAGGAAGGGGCTTTAAAGAAGACAATCCAATGCCTAGAAGCATTTCAGCAAACTATACTGCCATATGCAGTTGCTCCAGTGCCCTGAATCCTGGCATCTGCTTGTGGCTCAGTCGTCAAGGCTGTCAACTTGAAGGACTGTCAGTTTTCTGCGGTATTTAATAAAGTCATTGCAAGGGCCCCTTTCTTAGATGAGATTTTGCACAAAAGCACAGACACTGTCTCACTGGCAACTACTTCAGACAAAATGATTTGCTAAGTATTTAGAAGCACGTTGCTGCTCCTGATGTTCAGAACTCACCAGTTCAGTAGTTAAAAAGTTTATTGAAAATAGGTCCACTCAGAGCAGATTTTATATTGGATTATATAGGAGGTCAAAGATAAGAAAGATAGTAGCATGGCAGGCTTAAAATGTTATGTGATCCTTAGAGGGGCAACATGGAGCTCAAAGAAGTTTCTGTTACACTGGCAAGTGATGTAGTGAGTTACCAGGATACAAGTTTATCGTGCTCAGAGCTCGAGTGTTTTCTTGCTCTATCATTTTGAGATTAGCATCTTTAATTCATATGTATGCCACAGAGCAAATGTGTAATGAATACATATTTCACCATTCGTTTTTGATTGCTCAAGATTACTTACATATATAGCGTATATAGCTTTCTGTTGGCAAATTGACATACGTTGGTGCAATTTGTCTCTTTTGTCTGCAAATTTCCACAGATTAAGTTAAAAGAATTTGGTGAAAATTTGATTCTAATAGCCCTACATAGGTATAGAAAGGTGTCAATAACTTGCCAAAACTTATGGAGAGCCTAACCCCAAACTCTCTGATAGACTTTCTGAAGCCTTGAGCTGATAAACAAGCTTTCAAAACCGATTTTTAAATTATAGACTTGAAGTTGGTGTGATAGTTTGTTTCATCTGTGTAAGTTCACTGACTGCATGCAAAACAGGTAATTGTTTTTAATGCAAGAGTGCACCCAATTTGTCAGTTGTGTGCACAGATTCCTATTTCGCTTGCGTGATAATAATTAAGCAATCTCACACAGGAACTTGGTGTACTTATCATTTACTTTCTGTTATTTTTGGAAGATACAGACTGTTACGCACTATGAAGAACGCAACTCGTTATAGGAAATATTTTCCTCATCCAACAACAACCTCAGCTTTACTTTAGGTCTTCAAAATCACAGGTAAAAACTTGCACAGTAGCAAGTCAGCTGGAATGTGAGAGAAAAATTTAGAACTATCAGGCAAATTTGCCCAAGACACTGGATTTACTCCATTTCTCAGGAAAAGTGTTCTGAGATCATAGTGGACAGGAATTGGGTTGTATGACTTATATAATTTTGTTATTCATAATGCAGCAGAGTCATATTTAATAAAACTGAGAGTGCATTGAGTAGTTTTGCCTGACTAATACATTATCCTTCAGTAGCTACACCATTAAAAGGTATAGAAAACTTTCATTGTTTTTTTTAACTATTTTTTAAAGCTATTTCCCATCCCTGGAAAGCCTGGGATGATACCTGCTGCATTTTAGGGCTGAGAAAGTGAAAATGTGGATTGTGCTCTTTGATTTTAATGAGGTCAAGGGCATTCAATATCATTATTTTTGATTTATTTGGCTCTAAAAGAAATACCCCGAAGGCCACTCTTTCCTTCAGTGACACTCATATTTACCTCCTGACTTCAGTAGATTTTATTACAGTTTGAAACTGAGATTGGCTACTTTTAATTTAAAAAAATGAGTCAGAAAATTGCAGAAAGAAAAGAAAAACTCTGACATTTGTTCCATTTTTACCACCGGCAGTAGGGCTCATGCCGTATTAATGAGAGAAGAAGTTGGATCTAAAAATGTAATTTGGTTTCTTATTTCTCTTTTCTGTCACTTCCACTGAAGCAACAGACTTACAATACGTCTTTGCTTGCTTAATGCTATTGCTAATTGCTCAGATGGGACTCTGAGAGACCATTAAGTGTCTATTGATTGTAATCAGCTTGCCTATGACAGATGAAGTTGGCTCTAGTGGTTTTTCTTTTTTTTTTTTTTTTACCCTGTCTGGTGCTATAAACTGAGGTCTTTAGTCTCTTGCTGACCATGACTTTCCTACATTTACTGTTGTATCCTTTCAAAATTTCCAGGTACTTTTTGTTAGTCAGAGAGCAGAGTCTTTTGGATGTGATGTGCTGTCCTGCACGAAGTCCGTACCTAATCCTGTGTCTGTTTAACTCTTTTGCCATAGCATATTGCTGCCTAGGTTCAAATGTAGAGAAAATTCAGGTGGTGAAAATGTTGTTTTGAAGAAGTGATGACTGCTTGTGACTCTGCACCTGAGCCTATCCGTACCACTGGAAAGGGATCTGGCATCTGCTCTGACAGTCACATTGTCCACCAGCTAAAGAAATTGTCGTGTTAAGATTAAAAATAGAAATGGTCTACAAATAAAGAGGGAGAAGAACTAGGGAAATGTATGATTTCAAGTGCATAGGAGATGATAAGAGTGAGGGGAGAAGAAAAAAGAGAAGCTATATGTAGGAAGAAAAGATACAGAGGAAAAATGAAGAGAAATTTATCCTCTGGAAATGAAAATAAAGGCAGCATCAGAACCATCTGAAATGGAGAAAGAAGTCTAGAGTGATAAAATGAGTGAAAACAGGTTTGCTAATGGAGAAAAAAAAAAGGTACTGGTTCACAGTAGCTCTTGTACCTAGCTGGGGGAGGTTGTAGAGGTTTCCTACAACTACCACCAGTGGGACTAAGGACCCCCGGGTGGTACTTCATCCAAGTGCAGTGAAACACTGGAGCTCAGTAGCACATGTGAAAACAGGGCTCCCTGGTCTACAACATGGTCAACTGGGGCATCTGCAGAAAACACTGCTTTATAATGACAGGTCAAAGAAACCTTCTCAAGTGGCAAATGCGCCCTACTAATCATTCATGATCATTCATGCCCTGCGTGCTGCTAGTCACCTGCCTGGCATCACACTGTGTGGCTGGCCCTTCTTCACAACTGTTACTTTTCAGTCTTTTCCAAAGGCCTCTTCAAATCCTAATTTACTGATGCTGAACATGCCTTGTGTAAACCTCATCCTTTTCTGGCGATTTCCTCAGAGAGAGACAACCGCTTGCCCCGTATCCCCCTTGTTTTCAATGCAGTTGAAAAACTGTTGTAACACATTGAGCTCAGATTTCATTCCAGTCCTGGGGCCTGCACAGGCTCTCGTGAGATGCCTTATTGATTCGAAGCACTTACAGTGACCTGCTGGACTCCGTGTAATGTAAGGTCTGTCCGTGTCGAGGAAATGTTCCATCTGTGTGAGCCTTCCTGCCAACGGCTCGTCCATGCCAAGGTCAACGCTAGGAGTGAAGCCTGCAGAGCTGGTGTTCCTGGGCCTCTGGAGCCACACCTGGCATGGGCACAGCTAGACATGCGTGGGTCTACAGAGAGCGCGTGAGACGTGCTAATCTATAACAGTCAACGGGCAGGGAGAACTGGGGGCAAACCCGTGTTTTTACAGTCAAGTGACCCAAATTTTGCTCTAAACTGCATGTTGGGATCGAGTTTGGCCCAAAGGACCATCCTTGTCTTCAGCAGGAGAGAGTTCAGGATCTTCCTTGACGTGTTGGTTGAGAAACATTATATAAAAACAATGGCCGATGCTAAGCAAGAATCCAGGGTGGCTGGGTGAAGACCCGCTGACTCCTGACAGAGGACACGCTTTACAGGGACAAGCAGAAATACGTTCCCTTAGTCTGTTTGGGGCTGCGGTTCGAGGTGCGGACCTGCCTTCTGAGGTCCCTCGGCACCTCCTAAAGGGCAGCCGCCGAGACGGCGGAGCTTGGACGCGAACGCGACCGCCGCAAGCCCCGTCTCCTGCGCAATCCCCCATAGGGAAGACGCGCGTTTGCCATCTGTGGAGCACAGGTGTGGGTGCCCGCGCCGGCACGCCGCACAACCTGACAGACTGACACACTGCACCCATTGTTCGGCCGCCTGCCCAGCGCGCCGGACAGCTGCTCGGAGCCGGCCATCTGCACAGCCAAAGCTGCCGCCGGGAGGGGCCGCTTCAGCGGGATGCGGGCAGACCTGAGGCTTAAGCAGCAGCCATTCAAGAGCTGACGTGAACTAATTTATGAGAAATTGCTTTTAGCAGGTGCTAACCTGTCTCGACCACAGATAACAGGATAGTTGCTATTGGGAATCAAACCAAAGAGCCATAAAACCTGAATATCATTACACAGTTTGCCAGAGAGCACAGCTGTTGCACTGTCATCATTTCTCTCTGGCAAAGATGCACCAATTCACACTGAATTCCAGCCAACGAAATGCCAGGAATTAGAGCCACGCAATTGCGGAGCAGCAATTGCCATTTCAGTATTATTCAATTATATTCCTGTGTGTGTGTTTTTGCTTGGCTACTGCATTGCCACATGCTCCTCACAACTCCTGCAAATCTCTGTTCTTTGTTTACCCACTGAATACTATTTCCTTTCTAGCGTTAAAATAAGAAGTGAGTGTTTTTTCCCCTTCAATCCCACCATATACGTCACTAATAGGACTTTTCAAAACTTTGTCAGTCACCTTCCGTAACAGCCTGAGGAATACTGTAGGGATATCTCTAGTAGCTGGATACAGGATATTGTATTTCTCAGTTTGTCCAGTTGAGTAATTGCCTAGTGTAGCTTTCTGGACTTGAGCAACAGTTACTTGGAAGGAAGAGAAAAGCCGGTCGGGGAATTTAAATATTTCTAGAGTGACTTGCAGAAGAATCAGGTTAAAATCAACAGGTTAGGGTTTGATTCAAGATCATAAACTAGGTGCCTGGGGAGAATATGCTGGGAGGAACAATGTTCCACACCTCGAATTCATTTGAAAAAAACACTGCTTATTGATGCACTGTTTTTCACCATTGAAATAAAATGTTGCTCCTGCTTTTTGCATTTAATGCATTTTGGCTGCAAGATATTGTTGAAGGAAAAGGGTGAGAAACAAAACTATTGAACTCTCCTCTTGTTGTCTCTTTTATTATGGAGAATGCTTTCCTTCCTTTCCCCTGGAGGGGATCCTCTTCAACACTCCTTCAGCGAACTCACTTCTCACCTGGGAAATAATCCATCCGCATCAGGCAGCGGCAGAGAGCTGAGCCGGGACAGCAGCCTGCTCGGTGAGCAGCAAAGGCTGCTCGTCAGGCTGGCATCTTTTGCTAACACCAAAAGCGCTTTAAGGAGGAAAAAATGAAGCTAGAATACGGTTGGGAGCGAGCATATGCTGGAAGTTCAGCTTGGGTAATACAATAAGCTCTTCAAGAGTGGATTCATTTTCTTCTCAGTGTAAATAAATACTCACAATAGCCCCAGCCATATTCATTTTCGTGTGATTCTCCCCCTTCCTTATCTGAGGTGGTGTCCTGTGCGTTATTGATGTGGGCTCATTTGCGAGACTCTGCTCTTGTCCATATGTGCAAGTCACTTAATAAGATGAGAAGCAATGTGTAAAATAACAAGGGTGTTGATGTAAAGTTCTCAAATGGCCAGCACTGGGATTAATAGTTAATGGCCTATTGGCACAGAATATTTATTGATGAGCAACACAGGGTTCCAGTAACACCAATACAGGGTTGTTTGGGGAGATTGCATCCTTTTTCCAGAAAAAGTATTGTCATTTGGTTAGCAAAAAGCATATCATTACTTGGTGTCTGTTAAAGAGTGTCTTACTGTGGGTGTGGGGAAACGTTCACTTTGAAGCAAACAATCTGAAGGAAGGAAAGACCCCTGCTCCTCTAAAAATCACAGCAGTTTTTTTAATGGACTGATGAGATTATTATGACTAATAACTCTTTTAGAAACGCATGATGAGATAATTATGAGGAAAATCAGATTTTGTGCTTCGGGGTATAAGCTGATCAAAAAATCTTTCCCTTGCACAGCTGTCTAATTAAGTATTCAAAACGCAAATGCATGTGCATGTGTGTGAGTAAGTGTAATTCCCCCCTTCTCGGAAACATGGGGTAAGAGCCGGCAGGAGAGGCGGAGGGCATCAGGCCCATGCGCACCCAGCCTGGGGGTGCCTGCGCCCAGGGCCAGGAGCAGCTGGATCTGTCGGCAGTGCCGTGAGGCTGCCGGGGCCCGGGTGAAGCTGCGCCAGGCCCTGCTACGGCTGTGCCATCACTGAGAGGAGGTGAAGGGATTCTCTCTGCCCCAAATTCCCCCCCGTCAATCTGAACCTGGTCCCTGGGAGCATGCAGCGAAGCAGTGCATGTCCCAGGGAGCTCTATTTCTCTCTCGGAAGAGCTGGGAAGTGGCACAAAGTCAGAGTCTGAACTTTGTGGAAAGAAGCCAGCGCCATGGGCGTAAGCTCTGTTCTCTTTTTCAAAGTGGCTACTGTAAAAGGAGTATTTCTGTTGAAAAGGGGACCTGCTGCGGTTGGAGAACACCTGCCCCAGGCTGCAGGAGACCTTAAGAAGTGTGATAAAGCAGTGTTGCTTCTGCACGCCCGAACGGCTATGGGCTAAGAGTGGCTTTGCTCAGGAAAAGAAAACAAAAAGCTCTCTACAGGACAGCATCCGTCCAACGGCTGATCAGCTCCGCGACGGCTGGAGTAACATATGGATTTGTGCTCTGGCCAGTCCTACGGATGATGCCACCCATTGCATCACATGTCCCGGTCCCCCAGCACCTGCAGAGCTGCTGGGTGATTTCCCGGGCAGCCCCTTTCCCTTCCGGCACGGCAGCCAGAGCTCAGCTGCTCCCTAATCCCAGCTCTCCCCAGCTTCAGTTGCCTCAGGACGACCACGGACACCGCGCGAGCCAGAAGCAACTGAGCTTGACTCTCCCATCCCAGTCTGGGCTGGGAAGCCTTAGCGAAAAGTCAGCTCTCCCTTCTCCGTTTTCCCTTCTTTTTATGCCCGTGTGTGATGGCCAAGACTGCAGCAATGTGTACCTCTCGATCACTTAATAGACACAAAATGATTGTCCTTATAGCTCGGGTACACCGTTTCCTGACTCTGATTCCCACAGGTTGTGTGCACTACTGCTTTAAGCAAACCAAATAAGAAAAAGCATAGCAGACGAAGGTGAGCTCCTTTACTGCAGTTATAAGAGTGTGCTGGCACGCTGACTTGAGCAGGAATGCCAGCACTGACACACACCTGCACAGATCTATAAGCAAATACAAACTCACAGGTGTATATGTGTATTTGTATAGATGTGCAGCTGCTGATAGAAACACACATACATGTACACAGTTCTTACAAAGCTACAGATATATACAGATACCTACATGCCCACGTCTAAGGAACAGATGTGATAAATGCACACTCCTGCCCTCCGACAGAAAGCCAGGTACGCATGCTTTTGTACACGGCTGCATAAACGTGTACACAGATGCCACGTGTAATTCGAGACTGCCTAACACATGCATACGCACATCTGTCGGTGCGCTTTGGGCAAAACAGATATCAGGGAACTGACCTCTACGTCTGGGCGAGTGAACTGAAACCTAGAAGTAGCAAGGCTGGGGCTTTTAATGAAGTGAATGAGAAATGCAAAAAGAGAGATTGAAAGTGCCTGATGCTCTGATACATAATTGATGAGACTCCAAGCAGGGCTTCAGTGTCTAGTAAATTATTAAACACTGACTCATTAGGGAAAGATTTCATTATAGGATAATTTAATTAAATGACAGGCAAAAAGAGGAAAGAGCTTTAAGGGACTGAGGCCTTCTGTTTCTTCCACTGTGACACTGAAGATTTAAAGGGAGAGCAGGCGAGAAACGATCCTGGAGCTGGGGAAGTTATTCACCGTGATTCTGAGCACAGGCAGTCTGGGCCTCTGCTTCCTCACCTCTTGCATTTTCATTTACCTATTGCAAAGCAGATGTAAGCTTTTATTGCTCTCGTTTAAAGGCATTCTGCACACACATTACCCTGGTGCAAAAGACTGCCCAAATTGCGTACCTGGCTTTCCGTCTGTGAGCAGGAGTGTGTATTTATCTGCTTTGTACAGATGGGCACATATGTATCTGTAGATGTGTAAGATCTGCGTACGTGAAGTTCAGGGACGGACTGTGTCACCAGCCCAGAGAAAGGAAAAGCCAGGTCCAAACTCCTCGGCAGCTCAGGGTGTGTTTGGATCCAAGGGCTTGCTTCTTCCCATTTAAAGAGCTTGATGATGTCCTTTGGGTCCCCGAGGGCAGATTTAAGGGACCCCCAGGTCCTCAGCTGAACACGCTGCAGAAGAGATGGGGCTCTGTGGGGCAGGGCCGGCGCGTACAGCCGCAGTGTCCTCGAGCCTCCCGGCGCTGCCCGGTGTGTGCGGAGGGCAGAGCGGTGCAGTGGCGTCCCCGAGCCCAGCAGAGGCACCGAGGAAAGCAGGGGCAGGGAAAAGGGACTGAGCTTTTGATGCCTTCCCGTGCTTTGGAGGGAAAAAATATTTTCATTTGACATTTGCAACCCCAGGACAGAAACTGTAAGAAGAGTAACTTTTTTCTTCTTTTTTTTCCCCAAGGGGTGTGTTTCACCCAGGTGCCTTGATTCACCCATCTTGGTTAGGCAAAGACAAGGGAAGAGCAGCTGAGGAGAGACAGTAGTGATGCCCGTTCAGGGAGATCCGTGGGACACAAGTGACTGCGAGCGAACGACTCGGAGGGATTTCTTTCTGCATCAGCGTTTCATCTCAGTTTGTTCTGCTGAAGACTGGTGAAGTTAAATAAGTTCTCTCTCTTTTTCAGTTAAATAATATCTTAAACAAACACTTCCACAGACCTGCTGGGTGGTTTGCTTGCTTGGCTTGGGACCACGAGCAGGACGGGTTGCCCAGCTGTTCTCCCTGCACAAGGAGGTTTTCAGGGTGGGACAGACAAGGTCAGGTGCGTCCGAACTGATAAATAAAATGACAAGAACTTCCAAAATGACAGGCATAGCAGAACCAGAAAATCCTCATTTCCAAGCAGCTACATTCAGTATCTGTTTTACTTCTGAATGCAAAGATGCATGCAGCTGTCTAGCATTTGCTCAAGCCCTGAATTTTGGGCCCCATTTCAATTCCTTCAGGCTTTCTTAGAAGCCAAGTGTCTCTCTTGCGTCTGCAAAACTGGCTAAATTAGACTGAAGTTTTACAAAAACTGTGAGGTGACTGAAGAACCAATGCCACCTAATTTTATATACGTATTTTTTGCAGAATGCAATGGTAACGAGCACATGAACCTTAACTTTGACTGGAGGAAGCTGATCATCTATTTGCGGGGAAAGCAAGAACAGACAGATGAATGCAGAGGTGATGAAGGCACACAGGGCTGCATTAGCAAAAGTGCAGCGAGCAGGTTGAGGAAAGGGATTATTGCTGGAGTAACATGTCCAGTTCTGGTTTCCCCAGGTCAAGATATTGATAAACTAGAGAGAGGCCAGCAAAGGGCCATGATGATGGTGAGGGAGCTGGAGCAAGCAGCTGAGAGCTGGGTTCGTTCAGCCTGAGGAAGACTAATGGGGATCGAACTGCTCCTGATAGCCCGACTCCTTGCTGAGGTGCACACTGAAAGGACGAGAGGCAACGGGCCAAGCCGCAGCAGGGCATTTTTCAACTGGATCCATGGAAGAAATTCTTCTCAGTGAGGGTGGCCAGATGCATGTGGTTGTCCAGAGCTGCCGTGGGATTTGCATCCTTGAGATAGGCAGAACTTGACTGGGGAAGGCTCTGAGCGACCTGAGCCAGCTTTGAAGTTAGCGTTGCTTTAAGCTGGGGCAGGAAGGGTTGACTCCAGATGTCCTTTGCAACCTTAGTTATTCTGTGATTCTAGGTTGCGGTGCAGCTAACGTGCAAAGCCACAGGTCAAAACCTGTTGGTATAGTGTCTTCTTAACCTTGGCTTCATCTGGTGATTGTAACAGGTAATTTCATCCTTCCAAGGATATTTCTGGCAATTGGATCATAATAAAATGCTTGGCTAGACATAGTTCTTAGACGGTGCGGTGTAAGTAGGAAAAATACTTCTGTCTTTCATCATAAGAAGGAAGTCCCTCTTAAGTAAGACTGTACTTAACTGCAGTCGCTTGAGTCGCAGACTACCCACAGCTCTTCTCTAGAAATACTGATCTTTTGCGGTGCTTGTTTACGGGTTGTGACAGCAAAACAGGAAACGTCTGGGACTTTATGCTGGAATGCAGCCCTGTGGTGAATGTGGTCAGAAATTCGGGAAGTCACCCAGAAATGCCAATTTTCTTGTTAATTATTATTCAGAAAAGAGAGAGCCAAGAAAAAAAAATGCCTGTCAGACAATGAAGCAATCTGACAACATCTGTCTGTTTAAAATCACCTATAATTGCCTGAGAGAAAGGAAACCAGTCCAAGAAGTACTTATGTGCACTACAAAAAGAGATTATTCTGTCTGAGACTGACTGTGTCAGTTTTGGTTCAGAGTCTCATTAGATCCTGGCACAAAGCTGAGAAAATGCATGAAAGAAAAAGACTTAGAAATGGTCTTTTCTGCAGAGAAGGTCAAAACCAGACTATTTCATCTAAAAAAAAATGCAAGAGATGGTAGAAAGTACTAGTTCTTGGCTATCTGGCAGAACCTTTCCAGGTTAGCCTGGAAGCTACTGCTCTGGTAAGACAAGGAGGCTCCAGAAAACTGGCAGCAGCCAGAGAGTGTGTCAGATATAATTGCTAGCTGGACAGGAATGTTAAGAGGCAGGAAAAATAAAGTTCTGCAATCATACCTGAACCTGTTTTAATTGCTGTTGAAAACTGAAGAACCTACTCATAACCCCAATAAGCCTCTTTAAGTGGTGACCTTGGAAATTAAGCTGGGATGCTTATTTTCAAGAGTTAAGCAAGTAAAAAATAATTAAGCAGAGAGACAATGGAATGGGTAAGGCAGATCACAGAATTAATAGCAATTAGCATTCTGAATCCTAATTTGAACTGTCTTGAAACATTTGCAACACGTGCTCATTACTTACATTGGTTGTGGCTGTAGTTCATTTGTGAACTTCCTAAGCTGAGTACTAAGTGGTTGAACACACAAGAGCATAGTCTCAGTTTCTGAAAAGATCAATCTTTGGCACTATATTTTTGTTTCAAGCATTCCTTGTATTAATTCAAAATTCCCCTTCTGCAGATGTTCTTCTAGGGACTTTAGAGCCAGTATGTGATAGAGAAGCCTCTACCCCTGCCCTAATAAAAACTTTCACTTTGAGCATTTCTTGCTACTAAGTGCAAAATGTCCCTGATGAGAATTCAGATAGATGCTGTGGGCTGCATCTTGCTTCTTCTAGCTGACAATCAACTGCTTTGTTTCAAAAGAGATGGTACATGCTAACACTCCTATTCATGTCAGAAGGATTACTTTTCTGATTATTCATACTTGTTCTCAACAACATTTTTGGAAACTAGACAGGCAAGGAAGCCGAAGAAAACTGTCCTAATAATGTAAATTAATATTTTTGCATGACTGTCCAAATGCAGTGTTTGCTCAGTTCTAAGAATTCAGGAACAGAGCTAAGAAGAACTGAACCCTCCCAGTTTTATGCTGTGAATTTTGAACTGCCAGAGATTTAGAAGTTTGGCTTGTTTGCATAGATGTTTAGAGGATGATGCTCTCTTTGGTCTGCAGAGGGAGCAGATAATTTTCTTAGGAAAAGTGCTTCTGAGAAGCATTTCAGGAAAATTTGAAATCATGTGAGGATTGCTGGTCAACTGGTGTATGAGACTTTTTTTTTGGGATGAGTAAGAGAAGAGGCACAAAACAGTGAAGGGGAGCAGAGAGGGATGGGCAGAAATATTACCTGTGTTACTCAGGCTTTGCAAACATCCATAACCAGCTGTACATTCACAAGACCAAGTTTTTCTCTTGTTTATCCCAGAATAAACTGGGACTGAGTCTACCAGTGTTCACAACTACCCTCTTTTCTCTAAACCAGGCACTGCTTGCTTTTTTGGGCCCTTCTCCTGAGCTGAGGCCATTCTCATGAGGCTTTTCACCACTGCCCAGTTAGGCCTTTAGCTTCTCCAGTAGTTACAGAAGAATTAACACTCATTCTGGCACTCCTTCCTAGGGTTCATCATTGTGTGATACTGCGGATTAGAGTAGCAAAGCTGGACTTGGCACAAGACTCCAGGGACTGGCTGGCAGGAGCGTGCGGCAGTCACAGGCAGGCCTGGCAAGGGAGGTATCCCAGCTTCCAGGTCCACTTTCCTGTCTTTCAGGAATTCCTAAGTCCTCTTATCCTGTCATTGAACTGCAACTTGCCTGGAGAAGTTTTTTGGGAACCCTGTTCTCTGATGAAATTGTTTTTAGGTATAAATGCCCTTCTCTGCCTTTCTTAGTCGGAATATTAGGGAATATTAGGAATATTTCTTGATCCTTAATGGAAAAATGAAGGAATAGAGAATTATCTAATTGAAGAGGTCATTTGAAGATCTTTATTCATCTAAGCTTTGCTCCTGGCACTCCCAGTGTTTGGTTGGGTGATTTTTAAAAACCACGTAATCATTTCCTGCCTCAATTTCTCAAAATATAGAATAAAAAAGTCCCACAGATGTGTTGTGAAACTTACTGGATATCTCAAAGCTGCTTGGGAATGAAAAACGATCCGTTGTACTCACAGCATCTTTTGAATCAAAGATCCCAGATTGCTAGTGCTGGCCCGTCACGCATGCGGACAGTCCTGCGCCTCCTCCTCCGGCTCGAGCAGTCTCACCACCCGGGTAGAAATGACTGGGCGTTGCAGAGGTTGTTGAGGACATTCTTGCCCAGAGGTGGCTGCCACACACTGAGGTTCAGTAAATAGGTTCTGCAAAGTCTTTGTAAACTTTTTGGGTGGAAATTGTGGTGTAAGAGTAGTCTTCAACATTGTTATTCTTCATTGTTATCATAATGGTTGTTTTGAAAGATTTGGCTTGCTGTTTTTCAAAGAGATTTTCTATCTGATATGCAGAAAACCACCCTGAGGGGAAGGAAGACTCCTATCTAGTGAAAGGCTCCCAGTTATAACCCAGAGCAGAGACAATCCCCTCTTTTATTTTGCAAGTCTACCTGCTTTACCAGGCTGATGACTCAAAAGGATTTTGAGTCTCTCTGTCTCTCCATTTCAGAGATGAAACATTGGGCTTTTTCCTCTCACTGTGACCTCCAGGAAGTTTGGCACATTCCTTAAGTAAGATTGACCCCAAATTCCTTTTTCTGATGTTTTTGGATTAAGCCAGACTTGGCATTCACGTGGGCTATGATACAGTCAGCATTCCCCAACTGTGATAGTTTGTCATGGGTCAGCACAACTGGAAGTGTGCTGCAGCAGGGCTTGCTGCAGGTTAATACTGAAATATGTTAAAGCAAGAGGAGGGGAGCGTGTCCGAGTCAGCTGAAACACTGTGAGTGCCACAGATAGCCCTGGTGCGCTGTGACACTCAAACACGCTCAGAAATGCACTAAAAGCTGGTTTATGCAACCTGTTGTTAACTTTCAGAAACATCAACACAAAGAGATTCAGAAACCGAAATGTAGCTGTGGAAATGTGCAGCTAAAGAGCCTTGCAACAAATAGCACCTTGGCCGTATATGCCTGTACCATTAGTGTGGCTGGTGACTGCAGCAATAGTAAGGACTTGAAAAGAGCTCGTCCCTATATATCCGTATGTTGTTTGACGCAGTGCGGGAACAGAATATCTCATGGGTATTTCAGGCTACTGCACAGATAGCACAAATCCCTTATGGTCCCATGCCGGGTTGTGCAAAGTGTATTTCTATAACACAGGCTGACGTTTCCAGAGGCGTAGAGCTGGAACACATCTTCCACTAATCACCTAATTTCTTCTCAAAATGCCAAGTATAACTTTATTTGTAAATGAAATCATACAAACAAAGCTGGAAGTCTAGGAGTAAATGCAGCCTAGAGTGCAGCAGGAGGCACGACTGTCTCGTGGGATGATCAGAGGTCATTTCTCATCTGCGTACCAATGAACTAGGTAAACGGTGTGAGACCCTAAGGAAGGTGTTTATGACACTGTACCAGAGAGTCAGATTGTGAGCTTAGGTCTGTGGATCTTAATCTACCTTGGATAGTGCTTTACTTCACTTAGGTATATGCATATCTAATGTCATAGCATTGATAACTTAATATAACTTCAGCTGACATTAACGATGATTTCTACAAGTTATTGCTGAATGTGATCGTATCTATATATTTTTTCCTTTTTGCAGTTGATTAAGAGGGCTGCAAGAGTTTTCAGGTTTAATTTTTTTTCTGTCCATTGATATTTCTAAGCTAAGAAACACAAAATGATGGCATGGATGATCCTTTGTATGTTTATGGGCAGACCTGGAAAGACATTTTTTTGATCTGGCGTACCTGGAGTCCTTATGTCTTATCTGAGCAGAGGGGAGTGCTGGATCTTTAATAAAGAAATTCTTCCTTCAGTCACCACTGGAAATACTTCTGTTTTAAAAATACAAAAGTCAAAGTCTTGACATTCTGAGTAAAATCTTGTTTCTGATACAGTTCCACTTTCCCCCTAAGCATTGCCTTTCCAACACCTCCCAAGAGCACCTCCAATATAGATATAATAGTGCTGGTGACCACTGAGTTATGCAGATCTACTCTGGACAGCACTGGATTGCAGAAGACGAGGCACTCCAAGAGCTCATTTTCACAGCGTTTCAAGTGTAGTTACCATTAGTGAAAATATTGAGTCTCTGGCACAGACACAGCAGCCTAATCTTGTCTGTGAGCAAAGTCAAAGGCTCTGAACAGAGACTAAGGAGATGAAAATGGAGCTTCCTTTATTATGGACTTGCTGAGGGTGAGAGCAGGTCCGACAATAAGTGAGGAACACTAAAATAATTTGGAGCAGGACTTCCCTGGCAGAAGTGGAACCAGCGAAGGAGTCCAGGTACAAGAAAGGACCAGGAGCTGGGGCAGGAGCAGGTTTGGAGGTGGGAAGCTTAGGGCTGGATGTTCAAGTGTAATTGGGAAAATATAGAAACAGGCAAAAGGCAGCCTTAGGAGGAACCTTTAGCACCCACTTGCTGTAACCAAAGTGACAGTTAAATACCTCTGGGAGATCCTGCCAATCCTTGAGCCCTTCCTTTGCAGGCATCAACGGTGATATCATCAGGAGCTTTTTTGTTCTGGCTCACACCGGCTTAACCATTGCAAAGCGGTTTCAGATTCCTGCCTCTTGTGAGGATTGAGTTTCTTCAGGATTATGATTTTTCAAATAATTTTCCAGGATAGGCCATAATTCATACTGAAAATCAGAGCAAAAGAAGGAGGTGGAATCAGTGGAGTGGAGTGAGAAGAAAGCTCTAAAACTCCAGAGACCTTGCAGTTACTTTTAGCTGTCCTAAGAGGCATGGTAAAAAACTATCACAAGCCCAATTTTTCACCCTTCACTAGGTATTTTTCAAGGATTGCAGTCCAGCTGTATTTATTGACAATGATTCCCCAGCTGAATAAAACTTCACCATTTGCAGTACTTGAGTTAGTCAGTGAAACACTAAATGCAGAGCTGAGGTTGGTAGAGAGAATTCAGATTATAGCCAAAAAAGCTTCATTTCTGGCTCCAGATATTATTTTCCAACCCCTTCATAGTCAGAGACTTGCCAGATCCCCATTTAGCTTCTTAAATTATTGTATGTAGCACCTGAAATAAAATGTAGACATGACTTGGTGTTTAAGCAGGGAGTCATGTTTAAAATTATGGCACTTAAGAGCCAAGGGAAATTTTCTAGGTGCTAAATTTGGCTCCAGAGCTGCCATTTCCCAGCACAGCAGAATAGTTCACCACAGTCCAAGAGGTCATGGCAAAACATGAATGAAAGTGTTAACGTAAAACCCCAAATCCACAGACTTCTTGATTTATGGAGCTGACTTTGCTTTCTAGGAACTAAGAGCTACACTCAGAGATGAAGAGAGAAAAATAGCTTTAATTCTTTTCATGTCACAAGTTTTAGAAGTGCCATTCGTTCCTCCCACTGACGGTTCAAACTAGTGCAGATGAGTCGTGTTTCGTGGCGGTTTGCAGCATCTCTAGAGGTTGTGGCCCTGGCAGGACTGAAGAGGCTCTACCTGTCAGGGAGAAAGGGGAAACAGGGACTAGAGAGACTGTGAATATGTATATATGCTAGCAGAGGCACATGGGTCCCTGTGGAGCAAAAATCAGGAGTGAAATCCTGTCTCTGTTGCCATCCAGCTCTAAACTGTTCCTGTTCTCAGTGTCCTCCTTTGCTCTAGCAATCAAGGATCTGTTTGTAGCAATGGCAGGGCAGGCGTGCCTGCAATCATCAGGATCTCCAGCTTATGAAAAAGCCATTAATCTACTGAAAGGGAGAGTCGCTGAAGGGGAAGGAAGGAGTGGTATTGTCACAGCTCCTCTCCTCCTTCCCCGTCCCTCATGGTGGTGCTGTACGTTGCGTGGTGGGAACAAGCTGTGCTGCTTCAACTTCTCCCCCCGTCTTTCCTGTTAATACCATCGCTGTCCCTGTCCCTGAAGCCCTTTACCTGCTGGAAAGCTCCACTGAGCCTGAAATATAACAGAAAAGTGGGAAAAACATGTAGATCAGAGCCTGCATTTGAATCATGGCAAAGCAAGCAAGCGGGGGCTACTTCAGCATACCGGCTCTTCCATAGGGATGAGCCCCTCTGCATCCCCCTCGATGCCGTAATGCCATAGAGCTGCTCTAACTGTGCAAATTCCTGAGGCTCTGGCCTCAGTGTCACTGAAAAAAATGTGACAAAGAGTTTTCCTCCAACAGATCCTCTGCCCTTGGTACCCATAGGCTACGGCGGGTGACCGCAGTGTGAAGGTAAACCTTGCATTGACATGGAGACTGATGAATAGTTTCTATCCTGAAATCCAATCTCCGAAATTGATTGCACCGTCACACTAAATCCATTACTGGAGCAACCCATTTTACCAATACCACATTTCAATAATTTATTTTAGAATAAAAGGCTTTTTAAAGTATCAGATGAAATTAAGACCAGGTCTATGACATCTGTAAATACTGGAAGCCCTGCTTCAAATGGAAGTATCATAGATACTTCCTGAAAGCAAAATTATATTTTAATACAGATAACAGAAACTAGAGAAGGGGGAGAGGACTAAGGGAAGGGGGAGGAGTCTCGTTAAAGGTATGCACCTATCTGTTTAGGGGTGGCCAGTTCTCTGGTCTTCATGTAGGCAGAATTGCTCATTGACTTATATATTTGGAAAATCTGCAGGACCATAGTTAATAAAACTAGAGAAAAACAGTTGGGCAGCGAGTCACACCTCTGTGTCGATGTACAGAAAGGCCAGGGTGCTTTTATTCAGAACAGATTATATGGCAGATACAAACCGCCAAAATGGGTCAGACCGTAAGTGCTCCTGGCCCAGCACCCTGTGCCTCCCCAGGGGCAGTGGTGGACACCACGAGAAAGTGCAGGACAGCGGGAGCAGTACCAAGGGCCCTGTCGCAGCCTCTGGCGAGCTCGGCTGCAGGGACATTCCCCGAGGTGTTTAGTAGCCCTTGATGGACTTCTTTATTTCTTTTACCATCTAGTACCGCATGGAAACCAGAGAACTGAATCAGCACCAGTGTCACAAAGAAGATGCACCAATCTCTTTAGTTAGCAAGGTTAAAGAGAAATTATCAGTAAGAATTATGGCAAGAGCAAACATGGTAAAGAGGAGGAATACATTAATGGGGAACATGATGAGAGCACAGACGGGAAGCAGTAAACTGGGAAAATGGTGCTGGAACACAACTGACATGGAAATTCATATGTCCTGGTAGATTCCTGTTGAAAACAGTCGTGTCACAAGTTCTGTAGATAGAAAAAAATACTCTTACAAGTGTAACAGCCTCTGAGTTATCACTCTGTCTTTGCACTTAAAAGTCTGACCTCCTTACAAACGTTATTATTGTTTCCCCCAATAGTAAATATTTTTGATCTAGGACTCAAAGTGTTATTGTTGGTGATAAAAAAAATTACACTACCCCATTCCTGCAAAATTTGTATTAACATCCTAATTCTTCTAGCTAAGGTTTTAAGCGAATTTGCAGTTATCTACAAACCTGGGTACTGGGCTCTGCTGTTATCCATGAATACCTCTTCAGATTCTATACACACCTCAAGAAAGTCATTTAGAAATCTGCTAGACTTGGACAGTCCAAAAGCTGCTTTCTGGCACTACACACAGGTGTATGTGTTGGCCTGGATGGAAGGATTCAACACAAAACAGCGCCGAGCAGAATCAAGTGAGCCTAGGCAGGAGACACAAAAAGATGTGATAGTGTCTCTGTATAGGCTGACTAGATAGGCTGTATTCTATATGTATAGCCTGTCTCTAGTGCTGTTTTCAGGGGGTTTATGCGTGGGTGATACACCGCTGAGTTCCTGTGAATTGATAAACGTTAAGAATGAATTGTACTCTTTATTTATGGGTCATTTTTATCTTCCTTTGACCATTTCCAAAGATAATACTTTCTCCTAGTTAATAAAATGATGATTTGTATACAGCTTTATGTCTTTTCCTCTAGGACTTATTACACTTGAGGTAACGGAGCAATTTGAACAGAACAGCAGCACACATTGCCTGGGCACACCTTCCTTCTGTGACGGCAAATGCCGTCGCAAACGAATGCACAAACTGCTGAAAACAGGCCCTTGCTTCTGAGGACAATGTCCTTTTTAAACACTGAGTTTCTGGGTCCGACACATTAACCAAAGATTGCATTTATAACCACGGCTTTTCCTCCACGCTACGGCAGGACTCCTTATTGCATCCCTGCGGCAGGCAGAGCAGCACTGACCTGCCGTAAAGGAGCCCGTGTTATTTTTAAGGCAGTTGGAGCGTCTGCGTCTGCTGCGTGATGCTCTGCAGCTCTCAGGAGCAGTGGGTAATTGGAGCTGAGTTTAGGAAGTTGAAAGAAGGGAAAAATGCAAAAAAAAGGGATATAACCCCATATTTAATAAACATGTAACATTTTATCCTCCATCTTCTGCCTGTTTACAATACAAATAAAATGAGCTGCCCTTGGTGTGACATTCCTGGCATTTTTACATCAGCTTAACCCTGGAAAAGCTTAATCCTGGTTTAATGGTCTTTTAATAGAAGTGGTCAGTAGTTTGGTAAATGTTTAAGTGACAGGTTGACGGACGTGGAGTTAACACTTTAATCCTGGCTGCAGGCCAAATGGCTACCAAGCTGGTTTTCCTTTAAACCTGAGAGTGGGGCATTTATTTCCAGCTCAGCCTCAGGTTAGAAGTGGAGGCTTAGGCAGCAAAGTTTGCTTTGAGTGTTTACAGGTGGAAAATGGCTGGTGCGCCGGGTTACGGAGAGGTGCCTTTGGGTGGTGGGAAGCATTTCTATCACAAACATTTGACAGACAATTTCCTTTTCCTCTGCGGAAAACGATAACAAAACATCGTTACAGGCAGGTTTAAGCAGTCTGTGGAAAGCTTGTCTTTCTCTTAAATCCTATAGACTTTCCCTGTAAGAGACTGCTGTAATAGCTGGAATTTCCAAAGCAAAGTATTACATGGAAATTCCTCAGCATAAGTAGATACTTTTAAATATTGCAGAGAGCAGCACCTCTATCTGCAGGGCAGCTCGGATGCGCTTCCCACAAAATGAAGTGCGGGTTCAGAAGCGCGCTTTTGGGGCAAAGCCTGGGCTACAGCGATGATCCCCCTCATACTCCAGATGTGTTCGCCCCTGGAGACCGCGGCGCCTCCCCGGGCCAGCCGCTTCCCCGGCTCCCGGCGGGGCACATCCCGTGGCACCCCAGCCGCCGCCGCGCAGCGAGAGCCGCCCCAGGTGGCTGAGGACCAAGGCGAAACAGGGGTTGCGGGAGGAGACGGGCGCCGCAGAGCGCGCGAGCCGGGGCAGTTCTCGAAGGGAGGCGAGGAGCTCAGGCGCCCCGGCGCGGCCCCTCCGCGCCCGCCGAGGCATCCAGCCGTGGGGGGCACGGGCTGGGGCACCCCACGGGGACGGCGCTGCGGAACGGGAGGCGACGCCAGCGGGCYTGGCGCCGCCGGGATGCGCCGCAGCGCTCCGTCCGCCTGCAGCCTGCGCGGCGCGGGGCGCCTCTGCCTGGCCCGCGCTCCTCTTCCTCCTGGAAGCCTCCGAGGTGCCAGCATTTGAGTTAATGCGTTTCGTATGTCAGTAGTTCTCTGAAAGGACTGAAATATTTTCTTGTATGTTCCAGACCGTATTTTGCTTAGGTCAAGCTGTTAAACAGTAAGTTTTAATTTTATGGGAACAGGCTCCCTGCCTTTTGGGGGAGGGTTTAACAGATTCATTACTCGTTACTAGCTTACAGGAGAAGCAGTAAGTTCATGTGAACAGACAGCTTAAATGTATTTTAACCACTGAAAGAAACTTTATAATTTTCTAAATTTACGCACCATATTTTTAGCTAGGCTTTATTTTCCTCTTTATTTTGGAATCTACCTTGCTAAGATTTTTGTTATAGGTTCAGTGTGTGTGTTTGAATGTGTCTCTGTATATAAAGTACATTCAGTCTGGAATGACCTGTTCACAGAGGGCCAGATTTGAAAAAAGTCTCTCCCAGTGATTGACAGTTGCACTCAAACCATGGGGATTATGGGGGATCAATGAGGATTATCTCATTTACTTTCATTAACCCTTGAGTTTACTCTGCTGATTTTCTTCCACATTCTATTCAGCTGAATGTTAACAGTTTCTTTTAACAGTCAACTTTGCTGCCAAAGTCAAAGGCTGCTTTATAAAGATTTGTTTTAGTGCTCTAAAGCGGTTAGAGATAAAAACAGATATTTAATGTTAGAAGTCAGTAAGCACTGGTGCTCTGCACTGCTAAAAAAAGAAAAAAACTGTTTCAGAATTTGCCCATTTTATCTAATTAACTCAACTCTACAGAAACAGAAATTTAACTTCTGTAGGTGTTTTCTTCCTAACAACTCACAGTTTCTTTGCAAGAACTTTCAAGATAAAAATTGAACAGAAAATTTAATTCTCTTCCACTCTGGTGAGCAGTTCAGTATCTGTCTACTTAAATTTGGTACTTCCACTCATTTTTAAAAAATTCCTGCTGGTGTTTAAACTGCGCATCTAATTCTGCTCTCCTCTCCTGTCCTGGCAGAGACACCCGACCAAGATCTTCAGGGAGCTGAAGATAAAGTCCAGGTAGAGGAGATGCTCCTTGGAGGACCTGTGCTTCATCCTAGCCTGTGTGGATGTTGCTAACAGGTGCCAGTTTGTACCAGCAAGATGGTAATTTTGTTTATGTTGGTATATKTCCAGCATCTGCAGAAGTGAAATCCTGCGTTGTATCATCATTGGCAAAAGCAGACAAAGCCTGGCAGTTTTAGAAGTGTGGAATGAAACGTTTGCTGAAGGGGCTGTTTTTGCCCCTTTTTTGCATTTAGAGCCCTATTGGCAGAAAGCGCTCATTCACTCAGGCTGGGAGGAGGATTTATAAAAATGTTTCTGATTCCAAACACGCAGTGTATGAATAACCTCCTGCTTCTTTTCCATCCCTGCTCCCCCAGCAACAAAAGAAAGATGATACATGAAATGTGAAACTTTCTGGTATCTTGGAAGAAATGAGTTTCTTTGCTGATGATTGTGCAGCACAGTTGCATGTGTGACTGCGTATTACATTTATAATACTGGTAACAAAACATCCAGAGAAAGCTGCTTCAACCCGCTTTTGCTCCTGTGTGACTCTTCTAGGGGAACATCCAATTTTGGAAAATGTGGAACTAAATACAGAATGGATATGTATGTATATCCATGGAGGCTGAGCTCAGCCCCAAATCTCCTGGATTAAAGGCTAGATATAATTTTCATTGCTCATGCTTTGCACAACTGCCTACTGTATTTCAAATCCTGCATTATCCACTTGCAGATTATGACCAAAAGATAYGGCTGGATGTGACCAGACAGATGCTAAATTGTACAGTGCTCCACTAATAAAATGGCTCTGCCACTCGAGGCTCAGTTTATGAGCTGCTTTTTTTAACAAGCACTTACTTAACAAGCACTTGTGTTTAAGTAAACAGAAGTTCAGCATTACATTTTGGTGCGTAAATTTACATAGTTCTAAAATGCTCTAATAAAGCATGAACAACATGATAGATACTCAGGGAAATGTGCATTAAAAGTCATGTTAATAAGTTACCTGATAAAATTAGAGATATTACTGACAGTAATCTAAAATGATAAAGAATACAAAGAGGCTCTTTTTGGATTCCTTTCTAGGAATGTCTTTGACAAAACCTCATTTTATGAGCCCAGCATATGACTAGACCCCCAAAGAATGGATTATGAATAGCAGCTCTTAATCTTATGGAGTTTATCGGAGCCAATGCGACATCTTTGCTTAAAGTTAAACATGAATATAAATGTGTGCAGAAACATGACATTGGGAAGTGCTCTGGTAAAAAGAGATGAGATCCTTCCTGGCACATAGTTGCTTTGTAGTATTACATAGGATTGTTTTAAAAATGTGAATATATAATATGCCTTTGTCAAATATATTAAAAAAAAAAAAAAGAAAGTCACTTGAAAATCCTGATTAGTCCCTTTGCCCTCTGCCAGTGCAGAATGGTGCAGACAGATGTGGAATTTCCAGGCTGCAGGAACTGAGGTGCACCAGACTGATCTTATTTTTAAAATCAACTTTCTATTTCTAAACTCATCTCCAGCCTTTTAATTTTTTTTTAATTATATTTTAAAGCAATTTCTTTCTTTGGTGTTTTCTTTGGTATTTCAAACACTTCCAGCTGGAATTTGCAACTGCCTTTATCTAAGAACTTAACTGCAATCTGCTAGGGCATGTCCTTTGGTTAAACAAATAAACCCAGAAATGTTTAGGAATGAAGGAACATCAGACGTCAAAGGCAGTGTCCTGCTCTTGAGGAACTTTTTGCGAGGTGCCTTAAGGTGCCTAAAATCGGGCCGTGTCTTGCCACCGGGAGGATGTTGGCAGAGCTCCTAATGAGCGCAGGTGCTGCAATTCCTCTGTAGTTAGGAAATTAAGAAACAAAACAAAACCAAACCGTTTTCTGCCTTAGCAACTCATCCCAAGTGCAAGGAGTAGAGATTTCCTTCAGGTTACACAGTTACTTACTATCCCGTCAACCAATTAGTGCCAGACAAGTCAGTGACATCTGGATTTGGTTAGCAGAGCATTAGCTGTTCATTGGGATGTTTTGACTGGACTCTTCAATGGGATTTATTGTACTTTATAGTTGTTTATTTTCCAATCAGAGTCAGCCTTTAAGTCAAGATTGCTGCTTCAGCCCCTTCTGAGCAGAAAGAAGCACAAAGAAATAGTCTCCTCTAGCTCTTAGGTAGAGAGGGTTTCTCAGCAATTATACATAGGCTTAAAACACGGTGGGGCAGATGAAGTCAACAGAAAGTGCTTACCGCACACCGATTAGCAAAGCGGAGGGGGCAAGAGCGTGAGGCATGGTAGCAACCAAGCAGGTATGTCYGCAAATACATCCGGCAATTCTTCTGGGTTTAAAAATAAAGGTTACTCATTTGAAGCTGGATTTCCTGCATTTTATGCTGGTCTACAGAGTAGTTATAGCACCAGCAAGAGCCCTGAAGGCTTGCTGCCGCACGGACACCGCTGACCTGTGGAGCCTGCACCTCCTGGAGYGGAAGAAGAGTGTCTATAAGGGGCCCGTGCCTCCCCTGAGGAGGGTACTTCCAAGGGAGCGTGTTTTGTCGGTGAGATGATGTTTTTGCTGTGGGATTATCTTTTCAGAAATGGCATGAATGCTGAAAATGCATTTTGCTTGCTCAGGCCAGGGAGCATCCAGCACCTGGAATCTGCTTGTGGCGATGACGGGCACCAGCCAGATTCCCTCGAGCTGAAAGCAGACGGCTCCCTCCAGTTGTGGCTGCCYGGGCTCTGGAGCCGCCCAGTCACTCTGGGGCGCTGGAGACAACACAAAGTCATCCTGAAAAGCACACCCAACGTTGACTTTGGAAGTACGTCTCCAAAGTACGTATGTAGAGAGCAGCCTGATCATTCCTCCTGTGTCCAGACTTGAGCTTTGCTGGCAGTTTGAGGTCCCTAATTTTAGAGCATTTCTGAAAAAAAGGTTATACCCAGGCTGCAAGCCAGCTGGGAGGTGGGAAGAGATGAAGCTCCTCTGCGGCTCTTGGCCCTGGGAGACACCTTCTGGGTGGAACGCCACTCTCCTCCTCCTCCTCCTCCTCTTTCCCCATGCTGTCATACACAAATGTATTTGGCATCACACATTTGACTTTGATCCTCCTGGTGAGCACRCGTGCTCTCCGGGGGTTGCCGGTTGCAGCGTGCACGCAGGGCCCACCCAGCCAGCCTGGTGGCCATCGGGGCCTGAGCATAGGAGACTTCCCCGAATGGAAGTTGGTTTCTCCGACACACACCTGGTATTCCTCAAAACCGCAACCATACCTCATCGCCTTGCCATAAGTTAGCTAGCTGCACATGAGGCAGGGGCACTTGCATCGCAGCCTCCAGGCAACACAATCACCCGCAATTCTGGGGCTCCCCGAGAAGAGCTCGTTAGGACGTGGGTGAGGTCCCCTTCGTTGCTAATCGCTCAAGCAGTGTGTCCTCTGGGAAAGCAGCCCCTCTTGCCACGGGGCTGCCTGAAGAGCTCCGCTGGTGCTTCCCCTCTTTAAGCAAGCCCCAGGAGCTGCAGGAGTCTCGTTCTGCGAAGTCTGGCAGATCGTCAGCCTCACTCATTAAACCTCCAGCCAAAAAATGTGCAGTTGCAGCCTCACCACGGCTACCTAGCATCCACCAGCATAACAACATTCTGGAATCTTTTATTACCCGGCTCTGCATTTTCTGTGATTTTAATTATATTATCTGGACTGAAGTGCAAAAGTACATGTTTCTATGCTGGCCACRTTTCCGTTCCTAATTCTCATTGTACAGAAAGCTAGACTTCATTTTTTTCCYTCTTTTTCTTTTCTCTGTCAGTGTTTCCTTTGGGTCTGCATTGAACTGCTCTAGTGATATTCAGTCAAGATTAAATATTTTGCACTTAACATCATTTCTGCTACATTTTTTCCTATTATCCTAAGCAGAAGTGTAATTCACAGAGGAATGCATCCTCAAATTATAATTCAGCTGCAGCCTTGCTGGCCTTTTCCTATGCCTATTCTGAAATGAAAACGACTTGGAGCTCACAAACGGAAAAAAACCCAACAACTTGAGAGCAGGTATTAAGACTTAATACATTACCAAATATGTCAAAAAAACCCTGAAGATTGAGAGTCCTAGGGGCAGCACATTGGCATTCRGAATTGGGTAATAGATAGGACGTTTGTTTTTCACTTACCACTGCGCTGGTAATTGTTGGGTTTATACCACAAATTTGATCGTACGGCGCACACAGAATTTGACCTCTTCCTTCACTTACCTCCAACCACTTGCACATGGTCTTCCAGTGCGCTGGCATTTAGTACTGATGCTAAGAGAGACCACACGGCGTGGTTTGGATTATGGGGAGCAGAGGTGATCTTAATTCATTCTGATGTGCTCGTGATTTCTGCGTGTGTCTGCAACATCGTCAAGAGCTGCTGAGGGGAGCTGCTAACCTTGCAGCCTGTCAGTTTTAATGTCGGGGATAACAAGGAAAATCACCTAATTTGCTCTGAACGTGAAGTGGCAAATTAAAAATGCCTGTGTCATCACATTCGTCTGGAGGTATTTCCTGACCATACAAAGCCCCAACTAATAGAGTGTATTCCAGATTTTCACTAAATAATGTGGGCTGTTACATAATAAAGTCTCAGTGCTTCCGGCCCTGGTAGAATCCATTAGGGAACCTCTACGGCTCGGCTGTTAGGAGACGCAGAAAGTATTTGGGCTTATTAGGCCTTCACACAGTGGAGGGGATGTATGTACAGTGCAAATTTTATAGATTTGTCTTGGCCAGAGTTTTGCAGTTGCTGTGTCTTGCTAATGGCTGCCAAGGTTTGGAAATTAGGGTAGTGCAAGCTATAAAGAAAACTTTTGTCCCTTGGATTTTTTTCCCCCCTGTATAAGCTGAAAATCTTTATATTTGAAGTAAATATTTAAATGCTCTGTTATTCAGACAAATGAGAACACGATCTTGGGCCTGAGCTTTGGAAGTAATGTCAATACACAGGAATATTTTAACTGACCTAATGTGTGTTCATTGGGATTATGCCAATTGTCAGGTATGCTTGCACATATGAGAAAACTCTCTGCTTGCACCAGAGTGGCTTGGAAATCTGCTAAGAAGACTACGAAAGACTTTAACTTTCAGCCTGTGGTGGATGAGGGAGCTGGCTTGAGGAGACCCGGTCTGTTCTCAGCTGCACTTTGAAAAAGATGTGTGGGATTTCCTTTATCCTGTCTTCTGTGCTAATAATAATCAGACTAAACCCCTCAAAGCTACGTGCATTGTATCACTCACTTTAAGATTTATTTTTTCTCATAAAAGGCTCAGATTTTATTATTTACATGCAACCACCCCCCAGTTTCCTCACTGCCATTTACCTGTGCTACCGCACCACGTGGGCTTTGCCAACGGGAGAACCAATTTACTGTAAAACAGAGTAGGTCTTTGCTCACAGCATGACCCCAGTCGCAAATGCTGCTCGTAAAGTCCTGCTGCGTGTTCGGCAGCAGCTTTGCCGATCGCTTGGACTGTAGACAGCAGTACAGCGCGAGGCAGCGCGGGCCTGCCTTTGAGAGCTAACGGGAGCGCTCGCAGAAGCGTTTAAGTGAGGTAGGATCCTTTTTGAAAACTGACCTGGATCCTCAGTGCAAGAATTACTTTTGAAAATGGGAGGTAGGATCTGAAACCACAGAGGTGCCCTGTGAAAATGCTACTCGCAGTTGGTTCCCTCCTGATGGTTTTTTTCCCATCTTGTTTTAATTTCTGGAAAACACCATCAGCAATCATTTTCTATGATATAGTTCAGAAAAATGTACCAGAACACATGAATATGCATGCATTTAATTTGGATGAAATGATGCGAATGTCTGTGCAGGCTTCAGGCTTGTGAACCACGAGGTTACGCAAGGAGTGAGGAGAGGAGCTGAAGTGCCCGCGAGGCAGGACAGGGACGACAGCCAGCACCTGGCCCTTCTGGGAGGTGAGGGAAGGCTCAGCACCATTTGGTAACTCTGCAAAAATCTGGGGGAGAAACGAATACTAAGGAATTAGCGCCTCAGTTCCTAGTGATGGAAACATTTGGCAAACGCCCCAGCCCACAGCACAGCGTGGACCATTGATCCAGAAGGAGGCATACGGTATGAACGGTGTAAACCCCGAGGCAGAAAGCTCTCCCTGCCTCAGCAAGGTASCACCATTAAGCTGGAAGGTGGCGGCTGCAGGAACAGCCATGTGAAAACGGTGTTTTTTAAAAGGACGATCAGGAGGCTGCAAAAAGTAAAATAAATGAGATGGCAAAATGCACAAACGTTCTCACTGGAGGACGAGTCGCAGTATCGCTGTGTGTCACTGGGGACCGGGGGATGAACGGGGAAGTTCATCCRAGGGCGCCCTGCACAGCGTGAGCGCTATTGCGAATGGCAGCTTCACAGTGGCTGGAGTTTATCCACAACCATCTGTCTTTATTTTGCACATGCTACTCAGAGAGACACCACAAATCAAAATGACTTGGTGCGTCATTTCTGTTCCTGCAGCCGGGCCGTGCGGCGCATGTGGCCAGCAGTGCTCCAGTAAATCGCCGGGAGACGGGAGGAGGGCAGGAGCAGGGGCCTGCCCGAGGCGGCTGCAAACACATTGTTTGCTCAGTATCTGCTCCGCTGCACTAAAGGTCGCAGTGAATTGAGAAGAGGAGCCCTAGCGAGGCAGGAGAGCTAGACATAATATCTGGCTGTTCTAGCTTTTCTCTGTTTTTTGCTGTGGTCTCGAGCTGGGCTCCTAGTGCTGAACTTCAGCAGCTTGCTGCAGGTGTTCTGCCAACATGTCGAATTAGGAGCTGATAACGAGACCCCTTCCCATCAGTGGTGCCTGGCTGCAAAGACTCTCTTTCAAGTGCTTAATTTTGAAAGGCCAAGGAAGTGTGGCGTAAATTTTTCCCTTTGAAGAATAACTTTCATGCATAATGTTGCCAGCAAAAATCCTCTTAGTCGGCAAATCTCCCTCCATACATTAATTTTACTGTTCTACAACATCTCTTTTCTTAAAACAACAAAAAAACCCATTTAGTATGGGAAAGAAAACCAGTGTAAGGAAGGAAGTAGCTTGTTACTAGGAAAGCAGACGTAGTAGTAAAGAAAACAATGACGTCCTCTGAATAGTTTGATGATGCTTGATGGGTGTTTGCAGATTTAAGGCAAAAGATTTTTTTGGACTTCTCTCTCATCTCTCTTTCCTGCAGCTGCTTTTCAGCAGTTAAGTATTAGATGGATTTTTTAATAGTTGTAACTCCAATGTTGCTTTCTAATTTATTGTAACATTTGTCTGGACAAGTGTCATAAAGATTCAGGTTTTAATAGCCAGCAGGACTGGCTGATGGGGTTGAACCTCTYGTTGATGAAGGCTGTGGAAGGCTGAGCAAGAAGAGGTCACTGGTGGTAAAATCCTGGCTTCGGACCCCACTCAGGCATGCACGCCTATGCCACCAGCAGCTCTGCACTCTCTTCAGGGGCCTCAGTTCGCCAGAAATGCTTTGTCTTTTCTTTAAAATATTCATTTTCTGAAACGTAATTGGGGAACTGAATTCCTGAATGTCAGCCCTTTTCCGCCCCTTTGCAAAATCACAAAAAGACCCTCCCAAAACTTAGCAGAATTGTTCTGCTTCCTGCTTTCCTTTTTTATGGGCAGTGGGGTGGGAAAAAAGTGCTCTTTCTTGTGTTGTAAACAACACGGAAAGCCGAGTCTGCAGCCAGGTCCCAACAGGGAAGAGGGAACATGATGTCGAGCTTCTGGCTGCAGCAAAATGGCAAATTCCACAGCGGAAGCCGGGGATGCCAGGCCGGAGCGGGGAAAACGCCGAGCTGCAAGCCGTCAGCGAYGCAGAGCCAGCGAGACCCCGGGCTCTGATCCCGCAGGAATTTTCCCTGTCACCACAAGTGCCGCAGCGGCCAGCGAGCCAGCAGCCGCCGGGGAGGTAACGGGTGCCCATGGGGAGCAGCGGCAGCCCGAGCTGCGGGGGCGACCCGCGTGGCAACGCGGGGAGAGGGCGGACGCAGGCACCACCCTTCACACYGGCAAACGGTATCTTCACGCGAAATCTGTGCCGTGCTGCTGCTAAGCCGTCGTTCCCGACGTGCCGGGGTGCTCACCGGGAGCGTTTCCAGGTCTGTGCTTCAACAGCCAGGTCTTAATATATAGGAAATTAAGAGATAAAGCAATTGCTTTAGCAAACCTGGAAATGTGAGCAGCTTAATAAATATCTATTTTGCTTCACTCCCGGATGGCTACTAAGCCTTATAAAATGGTTTCCTGAGTAGCCTGGATAATAATTATGGAATTTAGCATTATCACAAACCTGACAATTGCTAGCTTGAGTTTCATAATTTTTTTTCTTGAGCCTTCTCGCCTTCATCCTCCCCAGGAGAGCTAAGTCTAGACTGTGACCTGGGAACACTGGGGGAAGGAGAGACAGCGGGAGCAACCTCCTAGTACGTTTGCCGCACCCTGTAGTCCAAGTTTTGCAAATGTGCTTTGTTCACAATTTTTTTAATTACTTGTCGCAATGTGAGGTCTCCTGGATTGCGAATCTTGGAGAGTTTATCAYCTTTATGGGAACGTAAAAATCACTTTCATCACTGCAATCAGCACRACTTTATTGGAACTGTGCTGTTGGCTGCCGCTCGTGTCATGGGGTACAAGTGAGGTGTCCCACGCAGAGCTGATGTAACCTGCTGGCCCTCACCTCTGCTCTCACATGCTCAGTCTCCTTTTTTCCCCTCAAGGTTACTCTTAAGTTTTACAAAAGTAGCAAYGAGGCACTTCTAGACAAAAGACTCCCAAATATTTGATTTAGAAGAAGTGAAAGACTCTGTAAACCACCTGGACCATCTCAGGAGGACCAGAGCTGAGCTGTTCCCTGGGGCACTCTCCCTAGATCAGTCTGTATGTGTACATGTGCTTGTTTACATGAAGCAGAGAGAGAAATAAAAAAGTATATAATGAATAGGTTAYATTTTCAACTCTTAGTGAAAACTGTCTTCAGCTGGAGAAGAGCATCCGGCACTAATGTAAGYGTGAGAGTGTTACAGAGTGTAGTAATTCTTCCCAAAAGAGTGTTTGCAAAGCAGGATAAGTCAGTACATGTGCCTAGACAGGGAATGATACATCAACACCAGCCAAACAACCTCCAGTTGGAAGTGATGCCGTTCAGTCATTATGAAAGTAGAGCTAGTTCAAATAATATTTTCAGCTCCAGATTACATTGCCGTGATCTTGGAGACAGACTGCCCCCTCGCCCCCGGCATCAATCTCGGAGGTGATACAGCACAAAGCAAGAACTGACCCATTTTCCCCTTATTCTTGTGTATTCCCTCACACATGCCCTGTTCTCTCTTAGCCTTCAAGGACCTCTGAACATGATTTCCTGCATTTCTTTGKTTTTTGCTGCTTCTGGGACGTGGGGCCGCTGCAGCAGGTATGCTCCAGGAGCACCAACTCTCTAGTGACCTGCTGTGGCCAAAGCCTAACGTGGCTCTGCCAGAGGGCTTGTCCCGCTGAAGGGCCAGATGAAGTGCTACAGTAATGGTATYTTTGTAGTAAGGACAAGCACAATGTTGGAAATCAGATGAGACAGAAAAAATGAAGGCAAGCAATAGGCCAGAGGAACACTTTCCTTCCTAATGCCCTTCCCTGTCTGAACTGCAAGGACCTTTTCCACCTGGATCAGTAACATGAAGGGACCTTGCAGGGGAGTTTGTAAGGGCTTCTCTCTCTCCATCTCCAGTTTCAGCATCTTGGGGATACCCTTGGCCTCCAGCTCTGGCCTCTCGCGGCAGAAACAAGTGAACTMCGGAAGCTCTKCTCCGGGTCTCAGATAGGGAAGCTGAGTGCTCAAGTCAACACTTCAAATTTATTGATGTCTTGCACAAATATTTATGGGGCCATTTCCTCCCCCAGTGGCAGGCAGAGAGCCAGCAAGGCTGGTAATTTATAGCATGGTATTTATTGACAGAAATATGTAATTGTTTTACATTTAAGAAGA
The DNA here is from genome assembly GCF_003343035.1 of Apteryx rowi. Classification (NCBI taxonomy): domain Eukaryota; kingdom Metazoa; phylum Chordata; class Aves; order Apterygiformes; family Apterygidae; genus Apteryx; species Apteryx rowi. The sequence continues at coordinate 1,317,424 of NW_020447195.1, read as the reverse complement.
AACCATGGGTGCTGAGGCATGGGGAAGGGATGCGTGAGTYGGGATGCTGAGAGCTTAGGGAGAGGAAGGGGAAGGGTGAAGTGCTTTGGAAACACTGCYGTTTCCTCACACAGCAAATAAAAGACATCGCGCGATGTGCCAGCACTGGGGAAAACTGTGGGTGTTCAGGTGACCCGGTACCGAGCTCTGCTGTCCTTCCTCCAGCAAACTGCAGCAACTTTGAGCGATGTTTGAGGAAGCGCTGAGGACAGATCCTGGGACCCGTCCTGGTGACACGGTCCATCTGTGAAACTCGGACCTGCACGGCGCGGACACGTACGCCTTCTCCTGGAGGTGCTGTCAAGGTTATTTGACAGAAACACTGATGTGTCCTGACAGTTGGCCCATACTGAATTTCCCAGTCTTTGTATTCAAGCCAAGATCTCTCGACACTGAAAACTGGCTGTTCTCAACTCTGGAAATATATATTCAAAAACCAGAGGTATGGCATTTTTGTCGACTCCYGGCTCTGAAGCGGTGCCAGTGGCTTATCTCTGGTTACAGCCCGCGTGGCTGCTGACCAGGCTCCTTCCCATGGCCTCGATCCAGCAGGGTGTTAAGCATAGGCTTAACATTAAGTGTCCGCTTAGTCACCTTGTCAGGTCGGCGTCTCCATGAGCGAGCTCAGAAGGGTCCATGTTCAGAAAAGTGCCGGAAGAACCCAGGAGTCCTGATCCCTTCTGCACCTGCCAGGTCACCGGGGTGGACCGGCAGACCCCGGTGGGGCGGGAACCAGCCCTTTCCCGGGGGTCCCACACACCCAGCCCTGCGCCCCCGCGGAGGCCACGCGTGGGTGAGCAAAAAGATGCTGCTAGATAATTTCAATTTGCCTCGCAATATGGATGTAAACTAGAGGAAGCAAGTCAGCTTTGCCAGACAAGCGACGCAGGCGCAGTGAGGTTCCTCTTCGCTCTCCCTGGTGCGAGTTCGAGCACAGCATGTTGCTGGTTGCTCTTCGGCAAAGCCTCCTCCCAAGCCTTTCCCTAGGCCCAGGCAGGAGCTGGAGCAGGACGGGGGAGAGCGAGGCGCCTGGTTGCTTTGCTGGGCACCGGCAGTGCAAATCGCAGCAGAGCTGGCTGCTTTGGTGTGCACCAGGGAGTGTGCGAGACCAGGGCACCACAAGGCTGCAAGGATGCAGGAGCGACCGAAAGCCATCTGCGCCCGTCCTCCCCTTACCCTTCAGTGCTGCGTCTCCCCGAACCACGGCTCGGAGCCCGATCAAAGTGCGGCCTTTTAGTGTGTGCCTAAATACAAGCAAGAGAAAAGTCACCAAAACTATATGTCCCATAATTCTATTATAAAAAATGCAATAAAGTAAAAGCATCCTTACAACGCCAGGGTTTAAGTGGATCTTTAACTAGCTTTGTCCCTGGCATGTAAAAAATAAAATAAAAAAGCGTGAGCATTAATTTAAAACAGAAATGATATTACAGTAACTCTGTGTATAGTGAGAGTTTCAATTTTAATTTTAGTTCATTATCTTTTTCCTTATTAAGAAAGGTAAATCTGTTTTGTRTTTTCATTATTTCATTAGTTCAAGAAACCTCATCAGTAACCATGAAAGCTGCCAACATAAATAGCACAATTTTCATATGTGAGATGGACTAATTTGCTTAACCACCTATTCAGCAGAGGCTGGAGCTAACAATTAGAGAAAGCAGCGTGATTCAAAAATAAGTTACAATTGATTGTGTTTCAGTGGAAATGAAGTTTGGAATGTGTTAATTGGATTTCTTGTACGCATCTGAGCCACAGTARGTTGACATGAGACTTGGGACAGCTCGTGAAAGCAGACCCTTCTTAGGAAATGTACAAAAAATTGTTTAATGTAATATTTAAAACACAATTAAAGCAACATGCTAATGACACCGTCACTTCTCAGAACTGAATGACTGGTGACATCTTCTTTTAGGATTTACTCCAAGATGGAAAATTTTTAAAAATGCACTGCAGGACAAGACATCCCGTGCCCTGGAAGTGCTTATGAACTSTTTCASTTTGGAACTAGTGTTTTAGGACATTTATAWTTTCAGTACCAATTTGGCCAAAATGTCCCACTACTTCAGTGATGACCCACATGCTGTGGGTGAGGGGGACGCTGTGGCCGCTCCTCAGGCACGTGACGGGGCGCATGTGTGTGACACAGGGGGTTAAACCCTTATCCCTCCCTCCTAACTCGCCCCAGCAGGTATGAGCCTTCCTAGGGAGGCAATTTCACTTTCTCCAGAAGCTTGTCATCTGCTTAATTTTCCAGTTTTTGCAGAGTATCTTTCATTACATTCTCTTTAATGTGTAATTATGGTTCAAAAAGTGATACAGCACAGCTAGCTCCGGGATCTGCAGGTGAGCTGCTCTTTATGAGCTGGCCAGAGGTGATCTACTCAAGTCACTGCACTGTCACGGACGAACTATAAAACAGCRGTGCTTGCTCTGGGGACTCACAGGCCTTCGGCACCGAGCCCTTTGCTGCCTGTTGTACTGTCTAGTCATTCTTCCTGGTGGAAATGTGTCTGTGCTGTGGCAATAGCAGTGCCTGCAGTGTAACGCAGGCAGTTTGCTGCTCAGGCACTGGTAGCAATCTAGCTAGGACAACACRGAGCTCAGCACAGATTAATTTATCCTGGGTTTCGGCATATTCATTAGACCACGCTGAGCTAAGTGCTGGTGATGGCCAGCCTCTTGCTGAAACCTGAGCTAGCTCATTCGAAACGAGCTGGGTATCCCTACGCCATCCGGCCATCTGTTGCGTAGACATCCCCTTGGCGTGTGTTAGAATGTATTAGCTAATCTCTCCTAAGGGTGCACCTTTAAATCTTTATTGCTCCCAACTCCTTTCCTATCCCTGTGGTGCCTGCCAGAGTGATCAATGGTGAAATAATTTATGGTAACATTTTACTGCGTTCATGATCACAGTGCCAGTTGTACATCTGCTCTCTYTGACCATGCTGCGTGTATCCCCTCAGCTTTATTGCTTGAGCACCCATTTTTTTCCCCTTCTTGAAGGTGCAGTCTTGCTTCTTCCCGCTCACATGGTAGGCTCTGGCTTCAGGACCTGGTATTTCAACTTTCTTCTATGACTGCTTTTTGATGCTGGTGGGTCTTCCCCCTCTTGGAGACTGTGACCAATAGTTACAGTGGCTTCCTTAAAACTGACAGTCTCCTGTATTTGCAGGTCTTTTGCTATCCKGGTCTTGTCATTTAACAACAAAATGTGTGCTGAGAAGTGGCTTATCCTGAGTCACACTTTTGCTTGCTTTTTAGTTTCTCCAGAAGTCTGTATTAAAGTAAATCCATGGATACATCACTACCCAACCCAACAGCCAATTAGTATTCTTAAATTACTGGGCTGCTAGTGGTACTTGTAACACTTGTGAGAAGGCTTTGAGTTAATAGCTAGATTAACAAGATGGGGAAGTTCAAATTTCAGATTCCCTGCAGATTTGGGAAGACAACAGTACATTGGTTACCCTCAGGGCTTCGTTCCACGAGACAATTTCTGCACAAGCAAATCTGGTGTAAAAGGTTTCCATCTTTCCTGACACCCCTTCCCCGTCCCCAGCCCTTCCACTCCTCTCCACCTCAATGAGCTTACGCAACTGTTTGTTGGGCCAGACTCCAAATCAGAACAGGGACGTGGTTCAGATTAAAGCAAAAAACAAAAAAGGAAAAAAAGATTAGCTGTACCCTCATTTTTCCACCAGCAAGCTCATCTTTGCAGCCAAGAAAGCGATACTTTCTATGGCCTTTTTGAAAAAATCCTTACATTTAAGAGGCTCTGCGCTGTGACTGCAGGCCAGGCTGGTATGTTATGCAGGCAGGGTCCAACTGACTGTGTGGGTATTTGACACGTATCAAAGAAAAAGACCTTTAACTACCTTTTCCACCCTACCCTGTCCTGATCTGGCTTTACCTAGAAGACCTGACACCATGTGTGAGAAGAAGGTGGGTCACCTTTTGTAGCTTCACGCTAATAAACTTCTACAGGTAGTTCTATTTTGAGCAAAAATGCCATCAGACCTGCACAGGTAGGATTACACACTCTCTGCAGCAAAGATGTATAAACTGCTAGTCTATAGGCACTGAATCCTATGTGCATTAGCTCTTCCTTATATGCAGAGGCTACTGAGACAAAAACAAGGAGGTGTTTGTTACTAATAGCTATACGTGCGCTGCAGAAACCCATCTGCTWTCCAGAGGACCACCCACAGATCATTGTTTTGGACACTGAAACTGTAATTTTCTTTTATGGATGTCCTGCAGTACAGACTCCACCAGGATTCTGGTCTCTGGCACATACATATCTATTGAACACACTGACAGAAACCTAATGACTTACATGGCTCAGCTATTAAAAAAATATTTTAGGGTTTTTTAAAGGAGAAGTCCTGAATTGCTTACGGAAACCTCCTTGGACCTCCTTTTCCAGGAATGCACTATTTACTGTGCTGGTACCACAGAGGGGTAGGCAAGGCACACGCCCGCGGGAGAGGAGGCTGGGCTCCCCGTTGTGCTTGCTGCCGTAACAAAGCTCCAGGGCCTGCTTCTGATCTTATTCGTGTCGGTGTAAATCATGAGTAAGGTAGGCTGTGGACACGCGTCCTCTTCTTGCTCAAGTGGTGCCAGCACAGAAGCTTGCTGCTCCCGGCTGCTCCTTCCTGCCTCCCTGCTGCAGGTTGCCCCTCGCTAGCTGAAGGGGACCGGCCGGCTCGGTGGCTCAGGGCGAACCTGGCCGGGGGGACGGAGGGTGCCGGGTGCTGCTCTTTCCCTCTGTGCCCCTCGCTGTGCTCCTTCTGCAGAGGTGCGCAGAGGAGGAAGTCAGCAGCATTTACCGGTAAAATGTGCACTGAATTTGCCAGGTCCGCTTGGGGCTCACTTTAAGTAGGAGGCTTGTGGCTCAGTCCTCCAAAACAGCTTTGAGAAATCTATCTGTGCTGAAAAATAGTATCTGTGCTCGATAATAATAACCATAGGATGGGAATCCCATCGATGCTGATACATACGTGCATGTGACCGCTTCAGCCAGCTTCCCTAACTGCTTCCTCACCGCGGTTTTCTTGCTCCCGCCTCTGCTGGGTGGGAGATTAGTTCTCCCCAGAAAGGTGCCTGGAGCTGGATGGTTTGACAGCTCTCTGCAAAACGGGCTGGGTGAGTTGTCCTCCTAGGAGAGGCAGCCTCATCTCAGGAAGAGCAAGTAGTAATGGTAGGACCCACTTGAAGGAGGCAAATCTTCTCCAGTCTATCCCCGGCTTGCTGTATGACCTGAAAAAAGTCTCTTGACTTTTTTTTTTCTGTTCTTTTTTTTTCAGATTGGATTGCAAGATCTTTTTGTTAGAGGTGGTCTCTGATTATGGTTAATGGTGTCTAGCATGAAGTAGGCTATTTGCAGTCCGCGTGTGAGATCAAACTGCAAAGAATAGCAAGAATTTTCAATAATAAAGACATGGGAGAAGAACAGCTCTCAGTCTTTACTCATTTGTGCCTGAAACAGGTGGGATTATTGCCTATGAATATTAGGAGTAGGTCTAGGTAGGCATTTAATCCTTACTGGCAAAGGATTCTTTAGGAGAGATATGACCATTTTAGTCATAAACGCATCATTACTACTGGTTTATTAAAATGTAATATTGCAGACCACTTAAACTGCACCAAGACATGGACAGAGGGAGAGCGAAATGGTGTCAAATCCTGTGTCAGAGGTGTCCCTAGGCACGCTGAGTCCGGTCATGGGAGAGGGGGCTGTGCGCGAAGCTGTGGCCGGGGACTAATTTTAGCAGCGCGGTCCCCTGCCCCAGGGCAGCTGGTGTCGCCCCCGGCCCTGCGGAGGAGGCGGGCAGCGGCAGCACGCCGCAGACCTGCGYGGTGAATCTGCTCGGGTGGATGAGCCAGAGGCCGAGGCCAGGAGAAGGTGTTTCCTGCAGCGCGTGAGACCTGACCGGCCTCAACGCTGGCGTGGGGAACGATGAGTGCTAGGAATGTGAGTCGGGGTATCRCTCCTACGCAACCACCCTCTGGGGCCAGAAATTAAACTGCAGTCTCACAAGCGCGGCTGAGGCTATGAACTGGCCACTTGCTTCATTTCACTGCTCTCTGGCTGCCTGGGTTATAAATTTCTGCATTAGATGATTATATAAAGGGACTGCAAGGACCTTCTGTCRAGGGGTCTAGCTCACTTCTTCTGCATCTCTGATCCAGGGACATGATTTTAGCAGGACAGACAGAAACATTAGTGATGTCTTGCAGTTTATGGGGTGAATTTGAGCTTGTAGCAAACCCAGTCATTCTTCCCACCGCGTGCATTCGTTATAACTGAGGACAGTTGTGCAGCTGGTGTGACGGGAGAGGGGACCATCTAATGGCTATTACAGGGCATCCTTTCTTCAGCCGGGTAGCTTTAACTCTGCAGAAGGCTTTGCAAAGGGGTTTAATTAGACTATGACTCTACAGAGCCATGGAGATTAAAGGATATATGACTTTATTTTCTAGCATGGTATTTTGTTTTTAAAATGTCACTGCTAAGTGCTTTAGGGCCCTGTTTCGTCACTACATTATTTCTATTCTGTGCCAGTGTCACCTCATTGATTTCTGGATGTCAGACTGGAGGGTTCAATGCACCATGGAAATTCTGAGGTTGGCTTTGAAATGAAATCTGGGATTCAGCTCATTTGTTGTCTTGGTGAGCTTCCAGGCTGTGGTCACACTGTGTGTGTTCGCTTATGCAGAGAATGAAAATTCTGCCAGTTCGAGGTTTCTTCCTGGACTAATGACAAATATCGCTGCTGAGCCAGTGGTCCCGTGGCTCGTCTAATGTCAGGTGCCTTCAGAATTAGCGAGGCCAGATGTGGGTTGTTAGGAAAAATGACTTTTTTCATCAATATTACTTTAAAAATTCTTTTTTTCCTCCACATTTTTTTGCAAAAAAAGAATCGGTTTCTGGCATCCTAAATAGAAAGCATATAAAAATTAAAAAATGGATTTTGAAATTACATTTTCCTTTCTAATCTTGGCTGGTTTTTTCTTCTTTCTTGCCTGCTATCTTGCTCCTCTATTTTCTCTTATTTTTGCACTGATGAAGTGAGGCAAGGCAGAGGAAAGGGCAGAACACTCATCACATACTCAGTAATGTATAGTAATTACATACCGTATATACAGTATTGTATATATAGTATATTACTGTGTATATTCTGCAGTAAAATGTGTAGTAAAAACTATATATGTTAATTTTGAAAACTGAAAATGTAATTTTTCTTAAGGAAAGATTTAAGGCTATTGGAAAAACATTAGGAAAACGGCCAGAAAAGTTTAGAAAAAAGTCCAGCCAGCTAAGCTGGAAATAAGTGCTTGGAAAGCATCACTCGGGCATGCTGGATCTGTACTCCCAAATGATAGCAAGCGTTGCGGAGAGAATCACAGATCCCAGAAAGCAACGTTTCGTGCTATGGAGAGGCTTGGAAAGGCACAGGGCATCGAGGCCTTGCCGCGATGGCTCTGGGTGCTCCCCTTGCATGGACGCCTCAGGCCAAGGGACGGGACATGCTCTGCCTTGCAGTGCTTTCCACGGCTGCACACTTTTACACTGCTCCCCGCTGCTCCAGCACATTGTTTCCTTCCCTCCAGCTGTACGGCAAGGGATTTTGTTATTTTTATGCTTATGTGCTGCAAAGACTTCCCACAACTGCAATGAGAGGGAAGAAAGCAAAGACAAACTTCACGGTTATTTGCGCCATGCCTGCGTTGCAGGGCGCACGGAGCCGATGGCGAGGGTCTCGTGGCGTGAGCAGGGTGTGCTGCACCACGGGATGCTGCGGCTGCAGCCAAAGTTCCCAAGCCAGGTCTGGTAAAGACAAGGAAAATAAACCTGCTAGTTTCAAAGAGGTACTTCGTGAGCACGAGCCACGTGTGCGCCATGTGTCTACGGCTGTATCTCTGAGTGCCTGTACTTGTGCGCAGCTCCCGTGCTTGCATTTGGCGTCGCTCTGAGTGTTTGCGTGCAGGGTGTGAGCGTACAGGTGGCACACATGTGCTGCGGGCACAGCGCTATGCCGTTGCTTGTGGGGTTACGGCTGGGTGCAGTGTACATGCGGGTTGTCTCTGTGGCTGCGGGGGATAGGTGGGAATGTCTAACATATACGGTTGTGATGAGGGTAAAMAGTATTTGCAAAGAATGGTGATAATTCCTTGCTTCAGCCTTCATTCTGGCTTCAACTGCCAAATTTGGGTTGGGAGATTATTCTTCACAGCATGTAAAGCAGGAAAGGATGTAGTAGCTGATCCATAATAGCCCTGCAGATTTTAAGCAAAGAAGAGGCAGTCCTACTCTTTATTTTTCCCTTTTCTTGATTGGGCTGAAATATTCTGCCGTAGGGTGCAACCAGGACTGGTGGCAGCAGTAACAATAGCTGGACTGCATTGTAAAGAAAGGTTTTGAGTTATGATGCCCTAGAATATATGGAAGATATAAATTCTATAAGCTATAAAAGTCACATCCACTCAGGAAGCATATTACTGCCAAAGCAGCAAAGCAGGACAGGGAGCTCTGGCTTCCAACTAGGCAAGCCTTCAGTTTTGGACATCAGGTGGGATAACAGTTAGGGAAAGAGAGAATTTACTTAACAAATTTAAGCCCTGATAAACTGAATGGACTCATATAAATACACCTGAACTGTTGCTATAGTGCTATCAAAAACTTTTAATCCAGCACCTCTAAAACTGGATTGTTTACATGGAGATTATTTTAAATACAAAGCATCCTCTTATTTTCATACTGCTTGGGCATCATTTTAAAAAAGAAAAAGGTCTGACAATTTTGCAGGCAATATTCTAACCTATCCCTGTGTTTTCTCTGGCGATCTAGTGACAGAGGAACAGCACTGCAGGGACACTAGCAATATAATGTTTGATTTGTAGCTTCTAGGCAGCTAGACTGCTCTTCAGATCTTTAAGAACAGCTTTACATGTGTTTTGTGAAAATTATATCTTGCTGAAAAAATGCAAGCTGATGCACGGTATTATTCCCCACTAGATAGCAAGAACCTCTGTCTGAAGTTAGATAGTAAGAAGATTAAAGATAAAGGCTCTGAATTCAATTCAAAGTGTCAATATGTAACTTTGTAACAAATGAAACATTTTTCAATTACTGGTAATATGAAACAAAATAGTGGGAAATAGAAATGGCAATCTTTTTAGGTAACCCAAAGGCCATTTCCAAGAGGCACTGTGCATTAACAAAGCAGTGAAAATTTTTACATCACCATTTTCCCCTGTGCCCATAATAGCATAAAATAAAAAGATTTTAGATAAGATTTCATTCAGTGAATCAATTGCAAAACCACACAGAGCCTTAGTGGGCATTCAGTCCTCAATCTAATGGAAATTTTTACGAGAATGTCAATGCTAAGTTGATTCCTATAGCGGAAAGCACATACAAAGGATCCAATTACAGCTGGAAACCTTTTGCTTTCTAAGAGACGCTATTAACCCCTAAAGCACTGAATATGCAAAGGGTTAGTGAAAATTCTGCTGATGAACTGGATGATGGTTTATAGTTGATTGCTTTTTTCCCCCCATCAGCTCATTTTTCCTGTTTCCGTCTGTGAGGAGAAGATAATACTCTGTACTTGCAGTAATTAAAAGTCATCCTGAAACATGCAATGAATGTATTAGATCCTAGAAGAAAGTCACAGGCTGGTTTTATTAACTGTAGGCGGTGAGGTGTCCACTTAACAGGTTTTAAACTTAAAAAGATATCATGCCATGAAACTGGTCAGCAAAGAAGAAAGTGCTTGTTAGACCTTCTGCCAGGGACTCCTCAATGTTTGGGGAATTTGTAATGCATGAATAGGACCACCAGCAGCAGCAAAAAGTCGGGGGAGGAAGCAGACTCATGGCCTCACGTCCTGGCCTCCCCAAACCCATGCCCAAACGCCTTCGGGCTCCTGGGCTCCCTATGGTGAGGGAGAAAGCGTACCAGTACTCCGAGCTCAGCACTTCGGAGGGGTGTGGTGGCAGATTGGGGAATGTCCTTCAGTTAAGATGCTCCTCTCCATCACGTCTGAGCAGCGGGAAAGCCTTGCGGTAGGTTTTAAAGCAATATGCTTGGAGCCTGAACGTGCAGGCTTGGAGCTTTACTATTGCAAGCCCACAGGCAGCTTTTCTGAGTTTATATTAAAATGTTTATTATTTCAAAGACAGCACAGAAGTGCTTTGCCTGCTACATCTCAAACGTGTGACTCCTGCCTGCTCTGAGCGGAAAACAAAGCTCAGGAGTTGAATTTTCAGTGAAGAGATCACAAGTGAGAACATTATGGAGCGGATGTACGTAAGGCTTAAAACAAGCATTGGGGGCTGCAGCGTGAGTTTGCTGCAAGCACTTGTGCTTTGATGCCGGTGGCGATCACTTGGCAGAAGAGGCAGATGAATTTTTGCATCCACTTCCAAGCACTTTCTGTCTGTGTGCTTCTGCTGACTCTTCATCCTGCCTGATCTCTCCTTCCTCTAGCATTGCACTGCCAAGCTTTACCCTAGCACTGTCTGCACCATGTGCATGTATATGAACCACTGTCTCTAAGTGTGCATTTCACCCAGAAACAAAAAAAGTGGAAAGGTATGGCTGGTTATATGAGTAAATTCAGTTCTAATTCCACTTGTGGTCAGGTCTAACTTAATTTCATAGCAGTAGCTCCTGATTCATGGCAGGTAAAGCAGAGAAAGGCCGTGGCAGAAGTGTTTATGAACTCAACTCCGAACTGAAACCCTAGAGATGGAAGTCCAGCTACAAGCCTCAGATCTGGATCCAGATTTCAAAGGCCCCAAAGCTGAGGAGGGTTTGGATCCAGGCTTTTGTTCGGGGCTTGTAAGAGCCCAGTGAAAAGTCAAGCATGGTGTTTGTTCAACACTTCCCCGACAGCACTTATTCACTGCTCTGCTGAGACTGCAGATACGAAGACAAGCACAGCATGCCCTGAGCAGCCTGGCTGCCCTCCAGAGGGGACTTTCATCCCCATGGACGAGATGGAAAGGGCCTGAGCTAGGGTGCTGGGCAAGTGCATGTGCCTGTGAGGGTATGTGTGTGGCTTCTTGCTCCTTTTTCGAAAGGTGAGGCAAGAAGAATATAGGGTCAAAGTTCTTTTAATCTCTGCAGATTTTGTTTGCATTTAAGCTGTGGACATTTGAGACATGTGGGAATGTCAAAAATGCCTTGTGCAAGCCAAAATTTCTCACTTATCCTTTGCATATTTTGAAAGACTTTTATCTCTGTTCCCCAAATCCAACCTTGGTCTGTCAGGATGGGCAGCAGAATCGGTTACTGTTTATTCTTACAGGGTGATCTCCATAGATAACTTTGTGTGCTGAGAGAGCCTCTTTGTTGCGAGTCAAAGATGGGGGTCCTCTAAGGGCAGGTTCTTCATATATTCCTGTTAGCATCCTGGGAGACCCAGGCAGAGCGTGCCACCTGGGAGGACTGGCTGCTGCAGACCATGGGATGCTCCAGGCAACACTGTTTTTTCCCTCAGAGAAGATGGGTCAGTCTCCCACTCTTGTACTGTGACTTCCCAAACAAATAGACAGCCAAGAGTTTCATGTGAACAACATATTTTGTGTAAAAATAGGATAAGCCAGAATGCAGCTCTAAGGTTGGCTTTGTCCCTTTCATCTGCTGCACTGGAGAGACGGGCAGGCTAACAGGGCAATATCTGATTTACTTCCATGAAGAATTGTCCAAATCTTGTTTCTGAACCCTGCATCTCTTTGCCTTGTCTCTCTGAAGCATGCATTCCTGTCTGTGTTCACGACTGAAATAAATGTAGAACAATCTTCAGCGCAGCATGTACCCATGAACCTTCTTTTTCTGTTCAAAACTTCTTGCTGAGATTTTATCTAGAGCCACTCCTCCAGCTTTATTTGGGCCAACTCATATGGCCCAACTTCACTGTTTTAAGTTTAAATAGTTTAAACTGCGCTGCCTTTACTTGGGTGTACCACCAGCATCAAAGTCTCTGTCAACACTCAATAAATAAGATAGCACACAGGCTGTAACTTTTAATGATAAATACTACCAAAACCCTGTGATATGCTTTTTTGGGGGAGTGATGAAGCATGCTGGCATTGTATACAGGGTGAGAATATCCTGCAACTAAGAGCAGCTATATTTAGCAGACAGACAACTGCAGCAGGCAACGGGGAGTGCTGAGGTAGCTGTAACTGATACCCCAAAATGGGGGTCAGTAATTTGACCTTTCTGCTTGGCAGCCAAGCAGCTGAGCCTCGTTGTTGTCCTTTTAGACTAATTACAAGAGCAGAAGAGCTGATGCCTGTTTGGAACTGCTGTAATCAAATTGCTATAAATTGCTAGAAAAAGTACTTGCAAGAAATTTGGCAAGTTCATCACATGGTAGGTGGACATGGGTGTTTCTGCTGAAGGGTCAGCTTTTGGTGGAGGGGTGTTCAAGGTTGCCTGAGTTCAGAGATTTTTGCCCCTTTCCTTTGTAATTTTGAATGCTTTCACTCAAGCAAATTCAGAATTGTCAGTCATGGGGGTGCCCAACGTGAAGTTCTTCGGAGAAAACTCTCATTTAATTCAGAGAAAGCATCTAAGCAAGGCCTGAATGAAGACTTCAGTGTACAGTCCTGGATTCTGCGAAGCATCATGAAATTATTTCAAGCTGAAAGTTGCCCTCAGTCTCCTGCTATCTATTTAGTGTGGTTGTACAAGCCTACGCAAACCTCCTGTAGAGTGCAGGACTTGGGAGCTGGCAGAAACCACCTTGTAAATTTGACAGGCCAGAATTTCTGTTGAAGAGGAAATGATGAAATTTAAAATGTCCAATTTGTATTTGAAGTAAACACTGCTGTTTTTTTCCTGCACGAAAGGAAAATAAACAAAAACATTCAAAAACCTTTACTGTGGGAACACGTTAAAAAAACATTTCCAAGCAAAGGTTCTTGAATATATTCTTTGAATATTCTTTGTGACACCATGAAACAATTTATTTTAATCAAAATGCATTTTTCTGAAGGCAAACTGCTTTGATGGTTTTTCTGCCCAGCTTTAAATCCAAAGGTTGGACACATTTGTTAGAACTAGAGCTTTTCAAACACGAGAAGACAYCTGAAGTAGTTTGAGTAATAATAATAACAGGAAAACATCTTTCTAACATGGCCCAGTCCCTAAAGTTCTCGGAGTTATTGGAAGGGGCTCTGGGACCACAACAGACGTGAAGAGCAGTAAGATATCTTTAGCAAGCTTCTCTCCAAGGATGGCCTACAGCTACACAACCCCAGGAACACTGGAGTGGCCAGTGCAAGAGTCCCAGGAGAGCAGTCACCCACCACGGCAGGCCAGCCCGCACCCTGCAGCAGCAAAGTGGCCTCCTCGTTCATTCAGTCTGCTTGCAAAGAAAGGCAGGGATGTGTCTCCAATAATATTCTTCAGCATTTGTGTGCGCCTGGATAACTCCACTGCTGGAGTTTTCATCACCTAGTTTTAGAGAGCATTCCAGAAGATGACCTGTTTTTGAAGAAATACGGTCCTCAGTTTTCTTGTCTTATCTCTTTATTACACTTAACTATTCCTCCCTGCACCATCCCCAGCCTTTAATTAACATAATTCTGATAAATGTAGATACTAACGAAATCACCCCTTTGACAAATGTTAAAAAATCAGGATGGCTTGCTGTCCATCACTTCGCCATGCCGTGCATCATCGTATCTAAATTCTTCCATGGGCTAGACACAGAGTTTGGATGAATCTGTCCCCAGTGACAGGGGAATTGCACAAGGGATCTCCAAAGAAATATTTGTACTGCTTTCACTGTGTATCTAGTATTTGACCTTTTGCATACATAGTGCTGTCAGATTTTTTTACAGCCTTGCCTCTCCTGTGCTGTGAATAAACCTCAGCCCTAATTTCTTACAGCACTCCTTGCGCTGCAACTCATGCCACTTCCTTGTCATTAATTGCTTCGTTCATGAGTCCTACGTGAGTGTCACTTTGTTGGACTGCCAAGGTATGTAGGATATAACGCGTCTAGCTTGTTTTCTTTTCCTACCTTCCTGGAGCCTGGCCAGAGAAATGCCATCACCTCATCACCTGCAGCTCTCCCTTCTAATATCTCTCATTTTAAATTAAATCTCACTTTTCTATTTCTCAGGCATGGCAAGAATTGTACAGCATTAGCACTTTAAAGGGATGACTTTGACAATGCTAGGCAAGGACGTGTCCCTCCAGATGTCAGCAGTCTCTGCTTCCTTTTCACTGCATGTGCATAGGTGGAAAAGTTGATTCCTTCTGTATTTTAAAAGGGTGAATATGGGGCTGGGCGAAGCTATATAGAGTAGTGGGCTGAACTGGTTACCCTCAGGGGTGTCTAGCCCCATGGATGAGAAATGAGTTGCATTTTTGCTGTACAAAAAGAACTTTTTCATTAATAGGGTGAAATGACAATTCCCTCCCTGCTGCAGGTCTTGATATGTGGTACTTGGTTTATTTAATTAGGGCCAAGAAGCTGTGGTGGGCCAGCTGAGCAAAGCTCACAAGGACTCCTGTCTTCTGCTAGATACAAGTTGTGGATAGGTGATGCCAGAGCCACAGAGAAACCAAATGCGAGACTACCTACGACTCGCAGATAATAAAAGCAACTCAAGAGAAAAGCTCAAATGCCCATCAGCAACGTGTTCAGAGCCGGCACATTACGGTGGTTGTTGTTGTGCTCTATTTATGTAGYGCGCACCATCTGCTAAGGTCTGCGTTGCAGCGGGGAAACGTTTGCCTCGTTAGCGGAGTCCACGGCCTATCTCATCCGCAGGATATTTTCTCGGATTTAAGGACTGGTGTGAACGCAAGGTGGGCAGGGTTGGTGGGTTCCTGCAAATGCCACACTTCAGAATTTCTCGTGCACATGCAGACTAGCTGCTATCTAGGCATTTTATCTTCCTCCTTCATAATCCAAGCAAAAAAATTGCAGTGGACTTCAGAGTATATTACTGGTAGTTGAGTTGTGTCGTTAAATTTTTAATGCAGAGATCCAGGACTGGGCAAGATTGAACTTGGRTTTGGAAAGTTCTTCTGTACCATGCTGGGCAAATATGTTTGGATTCTCTTCTTGTTTATATATTTTTCTTGGCCTTGGCCACTGCATCTGCATTGTGATTAAAAAGTATTTAATTAACATACAAAAATAAAATTAAAAAGTGTAATAGTTATTGTAAAAATAAAACTGTACCAAACCACTCAGGCAAATAGCACCTTGGGGAGTTGGTAAGCTTGGAAAAGCTGGAAAAATACAACTACAACTGTAACAACTTCTCCCGAGAKGGGTACAACAAGCTAGAAAAATAAAACCCACCATCTACTGCAGCCAACAACCACCCTGAGGGCACTGAGGCAAGGAAAATAAAACATACACCCAATGCTAAAGCAAAAAAGTGCTTTCCCCCATACTCGCTCTGGAAGCGAGTCCCCCCATACTCGAGACTGGAAGCATGAGCAGTCAGCAAAGCCAGCGGGGTTTTTCCCGGGATTGCAGACTTAGGTGATGTGGCCCTACTGCCCTGGAAGCGTGGAGTCAAGGCACTTCGAGCCTCAGAGCATGTGCTGTTTTAGAGCCAGTTGCTCCTGTCAGTGTTGCGTGTCTCTGTTCAAACGTCTTGGCATTTGCCATTGTTTTCTCGGCTCTTCTTTTCTGCAGATGCCATGCAGACCGCTCCTTCACGGGAGCAGCGAGGAGCCCTGCTGACGACGGGATAGCCCTGTCCCCCTGCGAGCAGMAGAAGCAGAACGTCCAAAACCTTAGCAGCCTGCCAGTGCATTTTTGTCAGCAGAAAGCAGCATGTGACAATACGATAACAGATGTGTGACACCAGGGAAGGCAGCTTGGACAGTCGTGGTGCGTGCTCCCGCGCCGCGGAGAGGGGCAGCATCTCCCCCAGCCGGCGGAGGGCAATACGTGGAGCCTGGGCCCGGTGCCCTGGGGATAGCACCTCCGGCAGACCAAAAAAGCAGCAATTCCCTCGCTGTGTTTTTGTGTTTTTACTAGCATCATTTCCGAATAACAAAAGTTCTTACTTCTTTTTCCTGCTGATAGCTGGGATTAAAATGCTTGAACAGAATTAGCAAGCGAATATGAGAAACAGAGAAGGGCTTAGAGAGGGACGCATAGGTCAGGGAGATGGGTTTTGCAATTAGTCCTGCATGCCGGGAGGCCTGGGCTTGTTGTTCTCTCTCAAAGACACCAGTCTTATCTGGAGCCCTTTGCAAGTGCTTTGCCTCCCGGGCCTCCCGTACAGGCCACCTCTGCCGCCGGGAGGGCTCCCSCTTGCGCCATGCGCCCGCCGGGCTTTCATCCTGCAGTGGGGCACGGGGCACGGGAGAGCCAGGATGCAGCTCAGGCGTGGGGCCGGGATGGTCCGGCTCAGGCGGATYGAAGCCCACCGCAGAGCTGGGTTGGGGATCCCTCCTGTGGGCAGAGCGATCTTCAAAGCACTTTCCTCAGCCCACAAATGCTTCTGCCACGTAATTTCTTTTTGCTCTTCATGTTGCCTTGAGGCTCACTAATGCATCACCGCATCTTTCTTCTTAGTGATTTAAACCTCTCTAAGGCCGAATGCATAAACTCTTCTAAATTGCTACAGTCACATTTTTGCTCCCCTTAAAAAACAAGTGTAAATTCCTCATGGCCAGCCACGTTTTATGGATCCCTTTGGTGCTTCCGTGAATTGCAAGGTCCTTGGGCCCCAGCCATGAATATCAGGTTTGCAGCAACTGAATTATTTTCATGATTAAAGATAGTAAAGGGTTTACAGGCCTTTTTCATAGCACTCTCTCTTGGTTGCAGTTGTCCTGAGCTCTGTTGTATTTCACTGAGAACGAGATGGGAATTCATGCCAAAGTAAAAGATTCATTTCAAAACCGCAGTAGAATTGTGAATGTCAGGACATAGATTAGGCTTTATTTTTCTGCTAGTAGCTCTAGTAGCAGAGTCCCTATCTTCCGCACTCAGGAACTCACTTTAACAGGAGTAATGAGAAAAAAAACCTCTCCATCTTCTGGTAGGGGAATTAAAATTAATACATCTTTCCTCTACAAAAGAGGACATCACCTGTCCAGGCCTACCCTTCTTCTCCCCACCATGTGCACTGGAAAATATGTTATATTTTACATATTCTTTCCCCTTACTTTGGGCAGGCTTCATGCCACTAGTTTATTTTACATATTTTTCTGCTGGCTGGGGTGGTATTATTGAAAGAGTCAGGGAGACATGTGCATGATAGCTGAGTGCAAAACAATTTGGGATGGGTGAATCAGCCTTGATGAAATAAGAACCATCCTGGACCGTTGACCAAAATAAAAATCAGTGGTTTGATGTGACAAAACCGGCTGAAGGTTAATGTTGCCCTGCTGGCATTCATCCCCACCACCTTGGGCATTTCCTGGTATTATTCCAGGCTGGAAGCTGCTGTATCCAGATGCTGGGAAGCTCTTGAAGAACACAGGGCGAGCCAGCAGCATGCCGCGCCAGGATCCTGTCCCCTCGGGGCTTTCTGCTCGACACCACTCCTGGGGAGATTGAGCAAGTTCTGGGAAGCTCCAGACAAGCACCCGTCAGACAGAGTTGCAGCCCCTCCAGACAGGTGTTAAATTTGGCCTTCCTACTATATGCTACTAGAAAGTGGAGATTTATGTGCCCCTTCAATGATATATAGCGTTTGATTTTAGTCCTGATGGTTTGCAAGAGCTTGGACCTTAAACTGTTTCTGATCCTTTGGCCTAGCAATGCTACGCTGGCACTGATCCAGGAGGGAATTTAGCAAGACCTGCAACTCAGGCCAGTAAAACTTTTTAACTACTGACAAATGTGATCTTCCTTTGCTCCTTACACTTGGTTTGCCTCCATTTATTTTCCTGTCACTGAAATCCCTCATTACTCCTAGTTCAAGCTGTTCACCAACCTTGATGAATTTCTGCAGCCATTTTTTTTCTTCAGGCTGAAACTTTGGTCTGGCCTTATAATTATAGCATTATTAATGTATTTTTATCATTGTTAATTATTTTTACATGCTGAAATTGATTCAATATGCCTGGAGCTGCCATGCTAGAACATGCCTTGATTCTCGTCCAAGTTGGAGCCCATGCACACCAAACGTGAAGAGTTCCAATGGTTTTAAATCACCCTAAACCTCACTGAGTGATTTAAATTATTGGAGCACATTCAAGTTTTTATAAGGCCTCGAATGTGAACCCTGTTTGGATTTTGGGTATGTAGAGTGCAGCGGGATCTAAAATGATTTGAGTGCCTGACATATTTTCTAAGCCCCTGTACAGCTGGGGTATAATCAGGCTTGTCAGGCAGTGCACTGTGMGGGGACTTTATATGATGGGAACCGTCACATTTTAAAGATGCTTCTAATTCCTTTAAATTGAAACATTCCTGCTTCATTTAAGGGACTCTGGGTAGAGCTTTCTGTGTGGTTGGGAGGACTGGCAGTATGAAGAAGCGCGTTTCATCCCTGGGCTGATGGATTGGCTCCTGAGCGAGGTCAGCAGTAATGAAAGCCTTTATCACCTGATTGCTGGTCACAGCTCAGAAGAGTTATGGTCTGTGTCAGGAGCCCAGGTGTTGGACGAGTGGAGGGCTGAACCCTCCTCTGATCTCTAGCTGAAGTCCGAAGCCAGAGTCAGGTGGTGTCAGTCCTGTTCCTGGCTTAGTGGTGTCCGTGTGCCAGAACGAGCAGCCCCTCGAGCGTATTTTCTAATTAGGAGAGCAGCAGGGACATTAGAGGCCAACAGCTGAGCATGCTGAGACTTTTCAGCTCCTCTTTTTGAAAGGTCCCAGGTCAGGAAGAAGCTGTAAGAAGCAGGCCAGAAGGATGGCCATGTTGTGGAGGGAGGAGACAGCATGGGTGCAAGTGAGAGCATGGCAGGAGACATGCTTGTGCTCCCTTTCGCCCTGGCCCCCATCAGTCCTCAGCTGCTGTCTTCTGCCTGTGCTGCCTGTCCCTCCACCCAGGTCACATTCAGACCATGGTATTAGCATTGCTCAGCAATACTTGCACATAGCATTTAACTCACCAGCTACCTCATCATCTGAACCACCAAGTGTGGTGTCCTAAAATAGCCCAATGGACCTCAGGTGCCTACCTGAGCTCTCTAAGTCAAAGCTGCACGCCCAAACTGTGCCCGGGGTGGTTTATAATGCCCCTGTCCCCTGCTGTAGCTCAGTCTAGGGAAAATATCACATTCAAGGACACTTTACAGTAGGCACAAAAGCAAGTGAAAATGCAAAATCTTCCAGAGTCTTCTCAAAGTTAAAAATGCGCTTGGACTAGAGGTACCACTGCAGAGCAGCACRAGTCATGGCTCTGGGACACGACTGCAAGGCCGGGTGGATTGGAGACAGCAGAGAATCCACAGTCCTGCAAAATATTTGCTCATTTTAGATTTCATTTTTTATGGACAACTGCAAAACAACTCTACTGTAATTCCTTGACCTCTCAATCAAATAGCAAGCTCTCTTTATATTCACAAGTGCAGCTGCTGAACACATTGCTATGTTTTGGACTTTTACCTTGATGAATTGTTTCATTTAGTTTGATATTATTAGGTATGTAGCATGTATATGTGAACCTGTGCAGTAAAACAGTTAAGGTTTGTACCCATAAGACTAATTCCTGCTGCTCCTACTCAGTAAATAATGACAGCCTTGAGAGCTGAGAGTGCTGAGGACCTTAGAAACTTCAGATGCTTTTAGTTAGAGGCCTATGTGTGGATTTAATAGTCTCAGTTTATTAAAAAAGGTAGTTTTTTAATCCTAATGAACTAAATTCTACCCTGAGTTACTAAGATGTATATCCAAAGTAACTTTGAATGAAATAGTGAAAACTTGGCTTTACGCACATATAGATGAGGGCAGAATTAGGCCCATTATACTGCAAAAGTCACATTTTAATAGCATGAAACAGTGTTATTAGTCATCTTATTACTAGTGACAGTGCAAAAGCTGAACTGCTGTACATTCAAAGAACAGATTCTTACATTTTAAACAACATATAATTCTTCTTAAAACCTCTTTTATTAAAAAGTTTTAAGAATAATATTAAATACATAAACAGCCATGTTAATTAGATTATATAGTTAATGTACATTAGAACTATGACTTATTGCAGAGTTACTGACCATGAAAGCACATTTTGATCATTCCAGGCTGTAATCCTCACTTAATCCATYCCCAGTCTGTCAATCAGTGGAATACAATCAGGATATTTATGATCACATCAGACCAGAGATCTGGAAGAATTTAGCAACTTTGCAGAGCTGAATCCAGAAAAGAAGACGGGGGAAAAATGTTTCCACTGGCAAAATGAACTGTTGCCAGGAAAAACATTATTGTTGACTTGGCCCGTGTAATTGAATTTTCTACTCAGAAGTGACTTACAAACCAGCAACTAGGAGAAATTATCAATACTGGGAACTCTCATAATAACAAAGCAGAGGAGTTTTACCTGGCACAGCACTTTTTAAAATCATGTTTTTCTTTTTTTAACATAGTACTGTGGTTTTTTCCTCTGCTAGTTTTTGCCATCATGAAATAATTCAAATCACTAGAACAGCAGAAGAAAAGCATCCCTTTCGTGGGCCCCCTACCTCTTGACATCCACCACAGTCCCTGTTCCAGTGACTGCAAGCGCCTCCCAGCAAGGGCTGTGTCTCTGGGGACTGTGGAGACCTGAACATAGCTGGGGCGTTTGATCACCTCCCCAGGTAAGAGCCCTTCAGGATCCATGCTGCTTTTAAGCATCTGACCCATGTCTCAATATTTCTGCAAGAGATGTGCAATACAATACCAAAGCTGTGTGACTGGAATGAAGGTGGTGTATAGATAAGCAATACTTCGTGGGATAGAAGAGCCATGTGTTTTGTGCAGGCAAAAGGAAAGGGGTGGTCATCTTCTGGGGATCACAACAGTTGTCTCATGGGTTACTTCAACACCCTCTATCTTTGAAAATATTTTTCATGGAAAGAAATGGAGAAACAAAAACCTCTAGGAAGAAAGATATACCAGAAAGGAGGGAGGGAAGCCTGGGAAATTCAGGCACCAGAAACGTGCAGTGGGGAGTGCCAAAAACTCAACAGAGCCTGGGCAGCAGCACATATGCACTCTCTTTCCACCACACTCTGCAATAATCTTCCTGTATCTGGGTACGATCGGACCTCTAAGTGACGGGATATAGTAAATAACTTACATCAGGGACACTTCATCCTCTCACTTTTAAACCATGAGAGAAATTGAGGTAGGAGGCTGTGCTATCCATCACCTTCCTTGCAGCTATTCATAGTCATATATGGGACATGATTTTCAAAACTGTCTTCTTCCATTTAGATATCGAAATCAGGTACGTGGTTGCTCAAAACAATGTATGAGAGTTGACCTGGCCATTTCTGACCTAAGTAATGTGAAGCAATATTATAAATGCTTTTGTCTGCTATCTGATGAGCAGCCCCTGTGATCACGCGCAATCAGTAAGCGCCCTTTTCCTCCAAAGCCTGAATGAATGTAAGCACATGTTTCACACTTTGTCATTTGGTTGTGATTTGGTCTTTTGCCTAGATGGCAAACAACTGGGTTCCGAAGATTTTTTTTCCTCCGTGAGCTTCAGTGATTGGAGCTGTGCTGAGTTTGGATAGGCAATCCTCTGATGAACTTTAAAAGCTCCAGTTGGCTTTTTAACAAACTTCCTGTCTATAAGTTCAGAGGACCATCTGAGATTGTGTTCAAAGAATGAGCTTGCTGGGTTCTTGATGTTGACTCCTCCAAGACATATTTTTCTCAGCTGCTGGTTTATCGACTGTGACTTAGAACAATCCCAATGACATTCTCAATATGAGGAATGGACAAATATTTCTTAGGGTTTTTTTATTATTGCGAAATAGAGAAATACAAAACAGAAAACCACAGGACAATCAATAGTCCCTATGGTTTACCAGCATCCATCTGATAAAGAGATTCAATCAACACCCTTTGCATGGTCTGATAGCAATAAAGTCCCTGGAATGGAGCATTGTTGTGGGATTAGTCTTCTGCTTGTAAAAGAAATGCCTTAGCAGTTATTTAGCAGCATGATGCCATTATCTTGTTGACAGTGCTCTGTGTCATTGATACCATCTCTGATGAGGCTTCTGTTCAGCCATGATTTGTCCTCATGAAGCTTTATCCAAGCTCTCCCTTTTTTTAAGATGTTTTCTTTCATTTCCTTACAGGTGGCTAGAGCATCTCTTGATAACTGTGCCAACTGCAGCTGCACTGCAGGCATTTAATTTTAACTGGGCATTAAAAAGAAAAGTTTTCACAAAGTAGCCAACTGCTCTGGACCCTTTCCTGCCCTGCAGCGCAAGATGGCTGCTTTCCTGAGAACTTGAAATATGCCATTTGTAGTTTGTTTCTATCGGAGTAATGTGGTAGTTGCATATATGCCACTTTCCCAGGAATGTAAATGCTTCGTTAGTTCTGTCCCTGTCCTGAAAAATCTAATATGGCACAAATAAAGTGCGGTAAATGGCTTCATGGAAAGCAGATGTGAGTGGAAGCCTAGACTCCTACCAAGGCTTTAGGGGACTTCAAAGACTGAAAGAAAGAGCTGAACAAAATATTCAACTGCGCCAAATTTTCACTGTTCTTGATGAAAGAGCAAAAGTGAGGAAAAAAAAAAAAGAAAATCTGGCTCCTTGTTTTAATTTTCTACTAGCCTAAGGCAAGACTTTTAGAAGGAATAAATTACAAGCAAGCAGGGAGAGCGGCTGACTGGAGCAACCGACGGCTAGYGCTGAACAAAGGGCATTCTTGGAAGGGGCTGCTTTTTAGAGAACCTAGAAATTGCCAGCTCAGTTATCAGAAGGCCTTCTCCCTCCCCGCCTGTGAGCATGCCGCTTTTGAGCAATGCCCCAGCTCCACCCGAGCGGGCTGCATGCAAATCCTGTTTCAGCGCGGCCCTGGGGAATGCTTGGAAAGCGTCCTCTACAGGCGTGTTTTGTAGGACGGCCAACTGGAGCATGCTTTGAAAGTCTGGCACCAGATGTGACTGTGACATGAAGGACTGAAGCCTTTAAAGTTGTTTTCCAGAACAAAACTTTTAGGCTGGACTTGGAAGTGATGTAGAATATAGACGATGGCATTCAAGAGGCTGAAATACGCCAACTCCGAAAGTCAGGATAATTCATTCCTGTTGTTTTGGGTATCATGTACTCTACATAAGGATAAAGAAAACACACACAGAACAATCAGAGATTTTGTTTTGTTTCTTCTGCAGATACTCAGTGGGAGAAAAAGCTGTGACTTAATAAGATTTGGCTGGAAAATGGAGGAGAAATATAAGAAAGGATCTGAGCTACATTGCTCGTTGCAATTCTTTTGTGTAGCAATTTTACAAAATGATGCTTCATCTGTTTAAGATCTCTTCCATCTCCAATCCCTTCCAAACTGCCCTTTAGGCTCCATCCATAGTAACGATTTGGCTGGCACAACTTTGCTTGTTGGAGCTGTGAAGAGGTGAGATCTTTGACTAACTTCTTCACCAGCAAAAATCTCCGTTGCAGCTGCAATTTATGCTGGTCAGCTGAGCTTCTTCCTTGCTCCCACTGGGAGCAAGTTCCTGGAGGGTCTTTATCCGCTATAAGGTTTTCTATACTGATAAAGTGAGACAGCAGTAACCATTCCTCCATCCTCCTGTCTCACCTGACGCCGTTGATCCATGTGCACTATGGTCTTATGGCAGTTACTACACAAAATCAAGCCATATTATACCATCCTAGCACATAAGGCACTTACTGTGCAGAGTCCCCTGTATACATAGCCAAGGTGCTGTGATTTGAACTATTGCCTTCCTGCTCTGCTCTTGCAAGGGGCAGCACGAGCCTCTTCCACGCCATCGGGTCTCTGGTCCACACTGAGAACTGGACATTCAAAAGTGCAGCCTCCCACTCTGCCCGTGGGGTATCTGCCTTTCACACCGGTGCAACGGAGAAAATGTGCATGGCTGTTGGTGTTCAAGCTGAGACTGAAGGACGAGGCACTGTCTAAAACGTGGACGATTTCTAGCTGTTTCTCTGGCGGATGGGCACTCAGAGCCAACCTCTGAGGATCCCCGGGGCAGGTCCCGCAGCCTCCTCCCTCCTGTGCTGTGATGGGGCACCGCAGTGCTCGGCCCACGACCGCACCAGTGCAAATCCCAGCATTTCGTACACCTCCTCCCTGTGCTAGCTGAGACAGATACTGCTCTCTCCGCTTTCCCTGCTGTCTCACACTTCCTTCTCCAGCTCCTAAAAGGCAGGTTCTTCGTCGTTGCACAATTCAAAGCTTAATGCATATAGATGCTTATTGTGACTGCACATGACACTGAACTAATGGTTTGCAGAAATCGTTGTGTAGACAGACACATAGTTGCTGATTAGCTGTGGGACCTCAAGGCACATTTGCCAAATACAATTGTGTTGCTATGTCTGAAAATAATTACGTTTGCTTGAGTCTGGGCCAGGCTTCCTAAAGATCTCTGCATTGCTACAAGCTGTTGGTGAGTCAACCTGTGGTTTAGGTGCAACTGTTTTTTTTTTTTTTTATGACATTCTTGTAGTGATCATGTAGCACATGAATAAAAAAGACAACAGACAGCAGAAATGGATGAGCAGTGATAAAGAAGAAGAAAAATCTGGTACTTGCCAACTGATTTAATGCTCTTTTTTTCTGCAGTAGCCCAAATACCAGGCTATATTTGCTTGCTGCTGCCTGCTGAAGCCTCCGACCTCAGCCTGCCCTTCTCTCCTCCAGTGCTGACAGTAAGTGAAGAAATGCTAAATTCATTCATCTGCCCGAGATGCCTTTGAAGTCTGCCACTAAAAGCTCTATTGTTTTATTAGCTGTTAATGCGACACTGGGGAATTCTGCTGTGCGCGGCGGAGCCGGGGGCGTGGGGGAGCCCTTCCTGGCAATTTGTCACTCTTCAGTGGTACGACACGCTCTGCGCAGCGAGCGGACGGCAGAGCCCCGGCGCTCTGGGCTGGGCTGCCGTTGCTCCGCACAGTTTCTGTTGCAGCCGGCGGGAGGCCTGGGGATGGAGCGGGTGAGGAATTAGGCCCTGAGAAGTCCACACACC
Organism: Apteryx rowi; assembly: GCF_003343035.1. Lineage (NCBI taxonomy): Eukaryota > Metazoa > Chordata > Aves > Apterygiformes > Apterygidae > Apteryx > Apteryx rowi. The sequence goes on along the minus strand of NW_020447195.1, from coordinate 1,292,251 downwards.
TTGATACTCTCTGATGGACATTATGTAGGCCAAGGTCACTAAATTAAACATCAGGGGCTTTGCAGAGAGCTGGCTGTGCTGGCTGGAGGATGGATGATGCTGTGGGTAGTGTGCCCATCTCCAAGGGGAGACGTGGCAGCTGGGATCTCATTGGCGGCCGCTGATGCTGGGATCAGGGTTACGTTGCCTCTTCCCTTCCCTGGATTAGGATGGTTTGCTAATGAATGCTTTAGTGCAGCTAATCTAAAGCCCTTTTGTGCACATGCTACTTGTGTGCAGAGCTGCAAAGCGGGCGCCTGCTTTGCGGAGACTCTTCCAACGGTGAGAACCGGTGGTGTTCGGTGCTGGCATCACAGCCAGAGAAACTGGCTGGCGGCTTTTATAGGTGATTCAATGCCTGAGCATCATCACAGCTTCCTAACTACGTGGAAACGTGCTGGAAATCCTTTCAAGTAAGAAAAACATCTGCCTTTCTCCAGATACACACTGCACAGGCCAAACCATCAGTGATTCACAGATAGTCAGTAAAGCAGCCCTTGCCTTCTCCTCCCGGGTTCCAGCTTTGGATCTCACCTCTCCCCTGAGATGGAGGGAGCTGCAAGACCTTGCTGCTGTGTACCTAGCTGGACACACATTCACTTTGCAAATGTAACTTGGCTCCGGCGCACGAGCCGAAAGCCGGGCACAGCACAGCTCGGTGTTAAGGAAATGAAGGGGATGGTGCCTTAGGCTGTTTATGGCTTAGCCCCGTTGGCGGTGCAAAGGGTCCCCCAGGAGCCATCCGTCAGCGAGCCGCGGCTCCCTGCGAGCACGGCACAGCGACGGCAGGAGCTGGGTCCCGGCAAACACAAACAGGAAGGCGCGCAGCCCCCAGCCCCTGCCGCCCGCAGGCAGCCTTTCGTTTGCTTTGCTGCCGTTCGATTCCTGCTCGCTAGTGCAGCTTGGTCAGTCTATTGCCACGGCCTTTCTTGCCGTCTGTTCTTCCCKGTGCCTGCTAGGGCGCATGAGTTAAAAGCGAAGTCAATAGGAATGCAAAACTTCTGTCTTATTTTCTTCATCATGTGATGAATCCTCTTGAGAACTGCTTGCCAGTGTAGCTTGCTGGTCTGCATAACTGAGTAACTACACTGCAAAATGCTGTACTTTCTGTGATGGAGTAATAGTCCATTAGGCTGGACTTAAATATAACTTTCCTGTGATGTGAAACTACTGCTGTTTGTTCCTGAAAACAGGGGAAATGACTCTCTCAGCATTTTCCCATGGCAGAAAGGTGAAGGGTCAGGAGGAGCTTGTTCGCTAACACGCATGGCCTGGGCGGGTGCAATCGATTCGATGTGCCGTGCCCTCACCTGCCGGCTGGGAGACGCGGCGGGAGCAGCGGCGGAGCACAGGGCCACAAGAGCAAATCACACGGAGAGATCAGAAATCGTTTTTTCTAATGTCATTTACAATTCAATGCCTGGCAAAACAGCCGCTTACTGATGGAATAAGATAGCTCCCACTTTAAGGTCTTGATTCAGCAAATCACACACTAGACTTCAGCGTGGGCTCCACCCAAAACATGAGCCTCGCTGAACTGGAGCCGTCAGTTTGGAAATGTATATCTGTACTGAAGCCTTTTTAAGGTTTATTGTTACTGATCTCAGATTTGCTGAGAAGTAACTTTGCAAGATAGTTATTACAGAACTAAACCCAACACACAGCATGCATTAAGCTGTTCTCAAACAGTTTAAAAACCAGTGGCCTTTAAAGGCTTTCCCCATAGATTCACAGTGGTTTCAGCATGCCTGTCGAAGTCTTTGCAACCAGTCCGATCCAATGTAAATATTTGTAAATAGCAAAAAAAACCCCATAATAATAATTAAATAATAATTGAATGTCTTGGAAGATATGCAGCTATTTATGATGTTAGAGAGTTTTTCTCTTGTCTCTCTTTTGCAAAAACATGGTGCTACTGATTAATCAATAAGATACCTGTGTAATTCCATTATCGACTTTTGCATGCAGTCGCAGCTACTGCATATGCAAACTGGATAACTGGCAGAGCAAGTGCAATCAGCCAGTGTGCACTTACCACTGCTGTAACCCCGTACGCAGATCTGAGGCCCCTTTGGGGCACATAACGACAGGCTGGTGGGAAGGGAGATTCAGCGCTGTCGCCCTCTTAGTAATTAACAGCTTCTCAGCCTCTGTGGGGCACCAGCTTGGCAGAGCTCCAGTGCATTTCTGTGTAGAACAAGTCTGAGATGCATTATTTCCCACTAGCAGGAAAGTGCATCCCCTCTATTGATGGCTTTTACTGTATTTCCAAAGCCCACTTCTCAGCACAACATTTGCTTGAGACTTAAGGGTGCAGCAAGCTCCCCAGCTGCCTAATTCAGGGAGCTTTAGGATGATAGCACAAACCCCTGCAGGCAATGCAGAACCACCTCTTTCAGGTGGCCACGCKGGGCATGCCAACCTTTCAGCAGCGCAAACGGGCACGCTCTGCTTCCCAGTCACGCGGTGGCTTTGCTCAGGCTGGTCCTGCYGGGCCGAGAGCTCCCCGCAGCCCCAGCGTAGCCACCGGGGAGCCCCAGACCAGAACCTGGAGCTCTCTTATAGCAGTGCAATAGATTGCTTCCTCACTATTTTGCTTTCCAGAAGTTTGAGGGAGATTTGAACCCTATCCCAAATTTTTTCTGCTATAATATTTGGAAAATGCATTTAAAGAAGGCATTTACTCAAACAACTGCTCTACAGAAATGGTTCTTTCATCACATTCCCATTAACCTTAGAATGCTTTTAAGTGCTTTCTCTTCCATGGGAATGAAAATGAGGAATATTTTCAGCTACTCAAAATTTTTTATTTCAAGCTGTGGGAATTGGTCAAACTCAAAATATCAGCTAGTATCAAAAACTGCCTTTTTGTCTTCTGAAAGCACCCTCAACTTGATTGTTATGACTCTCTGAATTTGGAGCCGTACTTCTGAAGCTCAAGGAAGCATTTTGTGAAGCTCACCAGCACTTCTAGTGACAGCAAAGCGTATGGTGTCTCACCGCTGCATTAGAAAGTTACATTTGTGCTCACCATGTTACTTCAAAAAATGGTAAGGAATAAATTTTTAACAAGCGATTTGGTGGTTCACACATCTGGCTTTCAGCAGAAAAACAGCCTGGGGTTGTCCCGTGTGAATTGTGCCTACCAGAGCCGAGCAACTGCCGCAGAACGGCCCCTGCTTTTCCTCTTAGAAAATCACCAAAATGTGTGCAGGGCTTTTCTCTCTCTCTCTTTCCTTTCTTTAATCTTACAGCTACTGTTTAGGGTTTGTGAAGTAAATTAAAGGTGAGGCCAAGTATTTCAAAGGGGAAAGTTAGGTATTTCCTGTGTGTAGCTTAAACTCTAATTACATCAAAAGGATCCATGTAAGATTTCTCCGCAGAGACCTTGGCATTGGCCTGCATGTTTAAGCAGAAGGCAAAGATTGGAACCAATTCCAGACTTTCATTTCTTTCAGAGAATTTGCAGCAAATCACAGTTATAATGTTAAAAATGGCCTGTGGTTCTGCGCGATGTGAAGAAGCAGAGATTTTAGAGGGTCGTAAATCCATCATGTCCAGAGCCAGTGTTTACAAATGCTTCTCCTGAGTTAATTTTAGACTTGTTCATCATAGCTATTCACCATGAACTCCTCTCTTACAGGGGTAAGAGCTTTCCCCAGAGCAAATCCCAATCCCCGTTCCTGTTTGCTGGCATGTTTAGGCCCTAAATGGCTGACATGAGCCAGTGCAATGTGTGCGAGCCCATTCCCGGGCTGCACTTGGACTGTGAGTATGGCATTTGCTCCTTAGCAGAATCAGACCCTAAAGAAATGGAGGTAAGAAGTGAGGGAATTCGCATTCCCTAATTACCGGCGTGCAGTTAAGGTGCCTAGTGAAGAGCCCATGCTCCCTCTGTCGTCGCGCAGAGAGAGCAGCTCCTTGCAAGGGCACGTTGCAGCTCTGCGCCAGGCTGCTCGCTCCGTAGGGAACCTGCAGGCAGGACCTGCGAGCAGCCTTTCAGTGCCGAATCCCAGGGGCTTTCCTATGGTTTACACCAGAAAAAGTCTTTTCAGCTTTGGTGGGAGGTTTGACAAGTTAGAGGCAAGTGGAGACTTTTCCATCCCTAAGTCCTTGCAAAGCCCTCAAGTTGTCGCAGCTGCAGCCAGCCGTATTTCCAGAYGGCTAAAATTCCCGAGGAACTATGATGAATTTGACGCATCTCAAATGATGACAGCGGAGCTGCTGACTCCCCCTTTAATTCCTTCCCTTAAGAGACAAGGTCCCTGAACTTGACCCGCTTCACCAACATGTGCAGCCCTTGTTTCTCTTTCGCTGCGTGTCTGGTTGGCTTTGCTGTCCTCCCCCATGCGCAGCTCCCGGCTTCTTTCCTGCGGGAAAGATTAGGAAGGATAGGAAGTCGTCTGTGCAAAAGGCATCCCTGGCCAAAGTAAATACAGGTCACAAGATTAGGCTTCATCAGAACTTTAAGCCTGACCCAAGCTAAACAAATGAGCTGTCATGCCTTGGTAAAAGATCCAGTACGAGTGAACTGGCATGACTGCAAAAACGGTAAAGCAGCTAATAGGTTTTGCAATATGAAAGCTCTAGCTTTTGTTTTTAACGCAGCATTCCTTGCAGTCAAGACACACTGAACTTCAAATGTCATTAATTTTGTGTGTTGGCCTCACTTGCTACTATGCAAACACACTTCCCAAAGCCCAGCGAAAGCAGCAAGACAGCGTCAGGAGGTTATCCCGCCCTGGAGACTCCTCGCAACATGGAGGAACAAAGCGGGACGGTAAGAAACACCCTGTCTCAGCGTGARCTCTGGATTTCTTGGCTGTTGCCACTTTGAAACTGAATCTTTGAATGAATTACAGGTCTGCTTTGAAAAAAAACCCTTTAGCTGTTCAAATATCCGACTGTTTGATGTTCAAAAGTCTGCATAAAATCCACCACGGGAGCCATAGCAATAGACACCATGGCGTGTGCCAGTTAGGTGGGTGTTCGCAAAAAAAGGTTAATTGAAACGGTAAATGGGTGCAATCTCTCAGGTTTCCCTGCAAAGAGTAAGAGGGCAATTTTCATTGACAGTGGACTAAGAATATTGTCTCTTGCGCCACACGGAGCACAGCAGCGTGGGACTCCTGCATTCGCCTTCTGGCTCCGGCGTGGCCTTGCCAGGTGACGCAGGACGAGTTGCTTCCTCTCCAAACACTCTGGTTTCCCACCTGCACGACAGGGATAACCTGACATCCAGGCATGCTCTGACACGTATTGATGCTATAAGATGCACTGAGCTATAGAAATGTCCGGTATTGTCATATGTTCAATATTTACTGGTCATAAGCATTATAAAAAAWAAGAAAGGCAGCAGTCATTAAAAGTCTTTATGGAACAAAAGCCAGGCTTTTAATATTGTTTTAATGTACTTGACAAAGCTTTAGTTTAGAGCCAAAACCAATCTCTTGCAAGTGTGCAAGAGCTGAGACAATTTAAAAAACAAAATATTTATCCCAATAGATACCTTGCAGCTTATCATGTAACTGCAGGCTGTATTTAGGCCATTCTTAAATTGGCATTAAAAGTCTTTTTGACACATGCTTTATTCCCCTACAATAGACCCTAACAGCCCCTTCGAGGCCTTCTGCAGCCTGATGTCTAAAAGGTAATGGGGGTTGTTTGACAGAGTGGAATTTGACTCGAGAGAGAAGTGAGTATTTGGGGACTATTTAGCCCTCAGTAGTACCTGGGGGCTCTTTGGTTTGTGGGGCACTTTATTACTCATTAGTGCTCAGGGACTGTGCCGTACTCATTAGCACGCAATATTGCTTGTYCCGTGGCCTTCTCCGTTCCAGCATTGCCGTGCGGCGGGAGAAGCCGCGGGCCCAGCCTCCTCCGGCGCCGAGCTTAGGGAATGGGCCACCAGGGCTGGCACCGTGTGTCGGGTTGCCTCCGCGGGTGCCGTCAGACGCTCTGTGGGCCCCTGCACGGCACCCATGGGTGCAGCAGAGCCTGCCTATAACCATAGCTACCTCTAGTGCGAACTACAAATACATCGACAAGCGACGGAAGCTCACGCGGAGGGAAGCTGCTCACGCTGCTGGTGCTTCTGCATCACTTTTCCCAGTTCACCGCTACGTATTGGTGCACGCAAGAGAATTGCACGTTTTAGCCTTGTCCTTCTGCTCCTCCCAATACTTCTGGGAAAACGGGACCAAAGCGCAACGCGGCAGCTGGAGCGAATACCCCTGCGCTGCCTGCCTCCGGCTACCTCCCTGGAAGAGCGCAGCCTGCAGCGGTGACCTCCGGGAGCCCAGCACCAGCACCGCGCAGCCGYGGAGCACGCTGCCCGCCGTTCTCTGCTTCTGTGAAACAAGCCTGCAGGAAACTGCCAAAAATCTTGCCCCGCTCCATGCCAGCTAGGAGCAGCTTTCCGGCTGCTCTGCTTTGGGCTTTCTGAAGCACCTTGCTGCTCTCTTGCTTTACAGTAGTGGCCAGCAGTGGAGGTGTCGCCTGTCATCTTGCGTGGCCATTCCATCCTCCCAGGCAGGGCTGCGTGGTGCTGGTGAAAGGATCAAGATGGGCTCAGGATAGTGGTAGTCTTTCTCACTTTTATTTTTCCCATTAGCTTAAATTATTCCCAGACTCATGAACTCAGCAAACAGGGATCAAGTTTTCTCCACAAGGCAAGGTTTACTCCAGCTCTGGAATAGTGCCTGAGCTTCCCAGTGGTCAGGAAAAAGCTTGCAGGGAGCAGATGAGTGATTCCTTTTCCATTTTCCATCCATCAGGAAAAGATGCATCTGAAAAAATAATAGCTGAACTGGAAAATAAAATTAGACAAGTCTGAACAAATATGGAAACCATCCCTGACCTGATACTGGAAAAGAGTCTTAAATGCTAGAAAGGATAGAAGCAGAGAGAAGGAATGGAAGAGTTTCAGCCTCTTTTGGGAATATGGAAGGAATTATTTCGTTCTTTTTCCCCGTCTATTTGTTCTCTATATGGTACGGTGTGTGGTTAACTCTCTGTCTTTGTCATAAATTTATGTGGCAGAGACAAGTTTTTCAGAGGTCTCAACCAAACCATCTGTTTTGCATCTGTGGTTTTGCATATGTAAATATTATTATTAATAGTAGCAGAAGCAATCATAATGGCAGCAGGAATAGAAGCACTATTAATAGTAATAGTACTGACATTTTTATTTGCATTGCTGCTGGAGGTCACAACAGGCACGAGGGCCCAGCTATGAGCAGGGTTGCATGAATGAGAACACAAGGGTGGTTGTTAGTCCTACAAGCTTTCAGTGAGCACAAACACAACCATGGTGTGAAGCGCTCAGGCAGCTGAGCCTGAAAAGCTAAGGATGGAGTTCCTGCTTATGCAGAGGCTGAATTTCTGCTACTAGAACCAGGGCATAGTGGTGGTGTCTGGATTGCCTGGAACTGCAGCCCAACACTAGGTCTAATTCCCATCCCAGTCCAAGGCATCTTGTCTGCATAAGGACAACAGGATTTTCTAAGTGTGACCTCTGTCAGAGCAGCTCACTCTGCAAACATTCAGCTTCCTGGTGCCTGGGGGAGACCTTACTTCTCCTGTCCCAGTCCCATCTGCCACCCTGTTCTCCTTGCTTCTTAGACTCTCAATCTAGCGTGGGCAGCGAGACCAGTGCAGAAACACAAACTATTGCTCTACATTCTCATTTAGTGGGTGCTAAAATGCTTAGAGAAAGAACTGCCCAGGAACTGCTTTACTCCTGTGATTGAAAGTGATGGCAATTCTCCTTCTGCTAATTTAATAAGCTTCAGCACATATGGGGGGCTCAGAGGCACTCGGCAGCCTGAAAGGAGCTGCAGAGGCACCTTCAGAGAGGACCAGGAGAGACAGGCAGCGCAAGGAGAAAGTCCAGCCGTCATGCTCAGTTGGGGTCTGATCCACGCAGTGCCTAGAGACATACAGAGCTAATAAAACACATCTCAACACGCACTTCTCCTCCCAGGTTCTCCCTGGGTCGAGACGGTATCTTTGTTCTAATACGAGGAATGTTTTTTGTTCGGCTCTGGTTGTTTTGCTGGATCTGTAGTGCATTAAACAGCCCATCTTCTGGTTTATATTTTTTCCAGTTATCATATTTCATGTATCCTGGCTCCTTTCATCCAGCCCTGTATCCCCCCAAGCAGAGACTAAGCAGGATCCAGTCCTCGAGCTAGTGGCTTTCACATGCACAAGAAGGTTGTGGACCCCCATCCTCGCACTTCTCTCCTGAGCTGTGGAAGTATTTGCACCAAGGAGTGCGACACTTTCCTGTATTTTCTGCTAAGTCAGTCACCTAGATCATGTTACCGTGGCTGGGCTTGAGGATTCTGTAATGGTCTCAAGCATTGCACATTTCGTGTACGAGCTGGTTTCTGCAGTCAGTTTGGACCACAATCAACAAGTTAAGGGTTGTACTTAGTTCTATATCATTTGGATTTTGACTATGGCACATTACAAGAGCACTTATAAATAGAGGGGTGGCCTGTCTTTGCGCTTTAAAAGTCCACTCTTTGACAGCGCACATTAATTTTGCATTGGTCAATCTCCCTGCAGTTCAGCGTCCCGCCTGTGCGAGTGCCCCTACGCACTGCAGGGCTGCCCACGTCCCAGCCTGTCCCTGTGGTGGCCTGCAGGCACCGCACAGGCAAAATGCCTCTCCGTCTCTTTTGGAAATCTGTCTTCACAGGCAGGCATCTGAAACACAAGACACAATTTCTAATCAAATGGAAAAGGAATAATAATCTAGTTCATCTTCCTCTGTGGGTCTGACAAAATATTGGACTTCGTGGGGTTCTTCCCAGCTGTCACCGCAGTAAATCTGTGCCGGGCAGTAGCACCCCACCGACCGCTGGGCACGTTGGTGCTCACGGATCTACGGCCAGGCTGTCCGGGGCGAGCTGCGCGGCCGAGGCTGAAGGCAGAGCCTCCGCTGGAAGCGCCCGCCCGGAGCAGCAGCCTGGGCAGCTGTTTCCGTTCCAGCGCACGGAGGGAGAGGAGGCCGGGGGGGCGCAAAGCTGGGGRGCCGCCGGGCACCGAGGGCCAGGGCTCCTCCTAGCGACAGCAGCGCCCGGCCCAACACGCAAAGGGACGGCAGAGGGCCCGGGCGGTCCTCACGGGTCCCCCACATCTCACTTTGGGGCACTGGGTCCCAGCCCCCTCTGAGGAGCTCTCTGTGGTGTCCTGGGCTAGCTCTGGTGATCAGAGCCGGCCCCTTGCTCTTTCCTCCCTGTCCTCAGACCCAAGGAAGTGCTAGAAAGCAGAGATACGGGACACATGAATCATCCAGAAACCTGAGAGGTGCGTTCCCCTGCTTGTTGTGCCCCAGTCTTCCTCACCGCAAGGGACGTAACACACCTGCCAGTGACAAAGGCCACCGAGATTCCCCGGGCGCAGGCACACCTGTGGGGAAGTTTGGGCTCTGAGCCCCCACAGGCCTTGCTTCTGGTTGCATTCCTGATGCCTTCAGAGTTGGTAGGAAGCTCAAAGGTGGGAGTTGTCCCTCCTTTGTGGGCAAGGCCTGAGGTCAGGTTTCTGTCCTAGCAGGTTGATTTACATGGTCCCCTGCCCCAAAATCCTGTTTCACAATTGCATACAGGTCAGTGAATGCACYGGTCTTCATGGCCACCCATACGAGCCTTGGCCTGACGAGCGGCCCGCCCCATACCAGTGCTGTCCCACCCGGGTGCAATGCGTCCCGTGACAGCTGTCCTCCCACGCGCCACCACACTCACCAGGGACACTGCGCTTTCCAAAGGCAGCGCCTGGTCCCCAACCCAAATCCTTCTGAAGACTTTCCCATTCCAGTTTTCAATAGATGCTCGGTTAATCTTTTCCTGCCCACTTAAATGAGCAAGTGCTATTTGCGGGTGGGCTGGCTGAACTCTCCCAGCCGGCAGCTATTATCCAGCAGCTACCCCGGGGCGCAGGGAAGCCACTACCTAATCCGTCCCCCCGCTGGAGGGGTGCCTGGACCGTTTCAGCTCGGTCAGGGTGTGCGCACACTACACAGCTAATGCCTGCACAACCCACCTCGCAGGAGAGCTCATGGCACAAGCATCCGTCACTGAAACCTGCCTGCATGAAAGCCTGTCTGCACAACCGGGGAAGAAAGAAAGGCATGACAGCACAATTAGTGAGAGCAAATGAAAGACTGTTTGAAGGGGAGGAGGGAGGAAAGGGGAGAGCTGCATAAATCCCTGGTGGGGTTTTGGGCTTGACATCAAAACCCCTAACAGTGTATTACTTCAGCCCCCAATGTGGACAGATGTTGAGCTGTGGCTCAAAGGAAGTCAGAAATCTTTCCTTAGAAAAAATTTGGCTGGGAAACTAAAGAAAATATTGTGAAAGAAAAGGAAATAAAAGCCCACTAAAGAAGATTTATCACTGCCTCAAGCATTTCTGTATCCTCTAGTCTTACGGGGTCTCAGCCTCAGGGGAGAGAAAAAGAGAAACAGCCTGTTTCTGCACTAATGGTTCACAAATTTAGAGAGGGGACATGTTTGTCCAGTTAGACGATTATGGAGGAAACTAGCTCACATATCCTGGGGACTCCTCCGATCCACTCTGCTAACCTCAGAAGCCTTCCAGAGGCCTCAGTGGCCTCTGCTGTGGCTCAGGCATGTGGTACGAGCCTCTGATGAGAGTCTGCAACTTTCCCTGGCATTCCCATCACAAGTGCCCCTGAGCCTCTGCCTTGTGAGCTTAAATTCATCCTAATCCAAAGCTTTGACCTACCTTCAATTCCCAGCCCCATGCCTGAAAGGAGTCAGAAGATTCCTGATGGCACCAGCCCTCAGCTTGGCCTAGCAGCCCCTTTCCAACCTTCCCATCATGCAAGAAATTCCCCACTGGGTCAGACCAATGGTCCATCTGGCACAAACTTCCATCTCCAACAGTGGCAGTAGGAGATGACATTTAGGGAGAGCAAATAAGCCTCAATGCTTTCTTTCAATCCCATGGCTATGTAAGTTTTTTTAAATGATACCTCCTTAACCTTCCTATTGAGCCAGACAGTGTGTTTTTGAGGACCTCTTGGTTTTCTTTGAGCTGTGGCACAGGTTTTACTTGGGCTTTAATAGAGTATTTTTTAATCACCTCCAGACTGCTTGCAGGCTTCTTGCCTTTCGTCTGTTCCTTTTAGCTTTGTTATTGTTATTGACTAATCACCTCATTTTTTCATAGTTCCCTTTCTTGAAATTGCATAGCCACATGCTGGATTTATTTGGTGTGCTCCCTCCCACTACAGCATTAAACTGGTTGTATTGTGGTCACTGGTACAGAGCAGCTCTCCCACAAACACCTTGTCAAGTAGGTCCTGTGCACCACTGCGGACCAAAACTAGCACAGCAGCTCTTCTTGCAGGTTTTAAGACTGGTTATTCCGGAAGACTATTGTTTATTGTATCCAAAAACATTATTTCATCCTGATGAATCACTGAGCCAATCTATATATAGAGAGCTGAAATCTCCCACTATTACCACCTGACCTAAATTTCAGCTTCTCTAATCTCATTTTATATTTTCTGATCGCTATCTTCATCCTGATCAGCAGTCAGTAGCACAGTCCTGGCTCTAAATTTTTCCTGTTGGAGTCTGAGATTTCCTATTTCAAGCATTCTCTAGTGATGCTCTTTTTCTGCTGCTCTGCTTGGTGCAATCCTTCACCCACAGTGCCACCCGTCCGCCCCGCACGTCCTGCTCCATCATTCCTCTGCAGCCAGTAGCCTAGCAACATTTATCCCACTGACTATTTGCCTTCCAGCAGCTCGCTGGGATGCCTGTACACTGGCGTTGTCGTTTAGGGCAATGAGAATGCCTAGCATGAGCTTATATATTTTAAGCTTCCAGTATTGGTAAAGAAGCACCTGTAGGTTTTGCCCTTGCTTTGTTACTTAATACTGTTCCTGTGGGTCTGCCAGTGTCATACGTGGTCAAATTCACCTTCCTCACCTACTGCCAAGGCACTATTTATTGCCCTCCTGGTCTTTAACTGTAGCTACATCCCCCTCACAGGGGGTGCAAGTCTGGATTATTGTACCCACCGACTTTCCTCCAGCTTCTCATTTGAACACTCCTCTATGACCTTCCTTTTTTCAGTGCCACCAGCCCAGCTYTGTTATGATTAAGGTGCAGGAGTCCATGATATCCGCTGGCAGGCTAGGCTCATTGAAGAGATCAGAGCTTCCCTCCCCAGTGGGAAGCTCTTTCTCCCTGGCGTGTGTGTCCCCTTCAGCACCCAAAGCACTGTGGGAGCGAGGAGGACCTGCTCTGCCATGTCCCCGAGGCTCTCCCGGGACCTGCTCCCCGTGTCTTGCACTTTGGGCGCTCACTGATGCATGAGCACAAAGCCTGCCCCCAGTACAGACGCCCCGGACATGGTGCACTCTGTGCCATGAACTGGCCTCTACCTGCTCATGAGCTTCAGTTGCTGAGTTTGGAAAGTTCAGACTAGCTGAGTATTTCTGTGAAAAAGCAGGAAAGATAGCCCTCTTACCCTACTCTTATTAAGCCTCCCCTACAACAAGCTAACTTAAAGCTTCCTGTACCATCACCCACAGAGCCTGGCAATATCTGCAGCCCTGCTTAATGCCCCTGGTCCAGATTGCCCCCCTTTGAACCTGAGCAGCCCTGCTTGCTGCCCCATCAGCCAGCCCAGCCTGGGGGCTGCCAGCTGCAGCCTTTAAGCCTCTGGGGCCAGCTGCTCCAGCCCTCATCAGCCTCCGCAGCACAGAAAAAACCTGCAGGCTCCCCTCGGATCTGCCCATAAGGAGGACATGGGCCAGGTGTCCTGGAAGGGAGCTGGCAGGAAGCACAGACCGGAGCCAAGCTGACACGCACACCCTGACCACAGGCACCCTTGTGCTGGCATCCCCTCCCACGAAGGCAGCACCCCGGCACGCACTGCACTGAACAGATGTCGCTGGCTTCTCTGAATCTGCATTCAAATTTTCCTCCCTTCCTCATGGACTCCCCCAAGGCCACGGACGCTGGATGGGGAAGCACCAGCATCCCGTCTTTCCAGGGTGATGGAGCACCTTTGGCTCAGAAGGTGTGTCCAAAGGGTGAGGCAGGCTGAGATTTTGGTCGTGGATGCCCTGCCAGACAGGGTGTGTGTGTGTGTGTGTGTGTGCGCGTGTGTCCCCAGGCTGGCACTCCTACTGCCAGGGTGAACTTGCAGCATCAGGTTCAGGACAAAGCAGAGCAAAGCTTTTACATCCCGGGGAAGGAGGATTGACTTCTGCTGGTCTCTGGGTGTCACCTCGTGGTAGACACTAGACAGTGCAGTTTGTTACCCTCGCTGAGATGCCTGACGTGAGTACTAGAGAGCAGTCATTACCCAGACCTAGAGGTTAACCCCAAAGTGGGGCTGTGGCTGACCTTGGCAAGGCTGCAACAAGTGCAACGCCAGGGAAGAGCACTTCTTAACACCCCTTTTGCTGCTGGTGGCAGGGAGGAAATGGTTACGGCCTGCAAAGAAAAATAGCCCTTTAGGTCTGCTGCCTTTTCTCAGTATTGCTCCTGCAGCACAAATACACATATGTGTGCATGCAAGCACATACGCACAGCTCCCCTTGTGCCCAGGGATGGCAGGATGAATATGTGACCCCGTTATGAAGGGCCGTAGGCCGCAGTCAGAATCAGGAGGATGCGAGTTTAGCTTCTAGGAGAGCACCAATTCTTCTTTCCCCAGTAAGTCAGAGTGCTACCTGTGATACCGCTCAGTATTCATGGGCTTCTGAGGCAGGCTCACAGCTTTAGGAAGACAGCATCCATTTTATCTTTTACAGGTGTCACTACATCCCTTGAGACAATAGCATATGCAATCCATGAGGGTCTTCAAAAACGTGAGGGTGTTTCCAGCTGCTTCCCAAGAGCTTGCTGAAGCGGCCAGGGCAAGGCCTGGTGGTGTTCCCAGCCAAGGCAGAGGTGAGCAAGGAAGGCTGGGGGCATTCCCTCAGGAATGGGAAGGGACAAGCACTTCCAAAAAGTGATTCGAGCAATCACTGAACAGTTGTGGAATGAATTACAGCCAAAGACAGGAGACCATTTTCCAGTGCTTTTGTGACCTGACCTCTCTTTGAGACAGGCGGTTTGGTTGACACGGCCACATGACATTAGCTGGCCTGAGCCACATCCTCCATCTATGACTGTGGTGCCAACCAAGTGGCCTGCTATAATGAGTGTTGGTCCCCAAAGAGCTGCCCAGTGGTTGCATTTTTAGCCAAATGCACTGACCTTTGGGACTTGGTTCTTTTGGGGTTCAGAAGAGGCAAGGCTGGATGGTCAGTAGGATAGGAGCCAGCTTCTCTCCTCTCACAAGCTTTTGGGAATAAGTGTGGTGTTAGCAGAGTGTTTTGTTTTGTTTTTTATAGTGTATATGTGTCAGGAGGAGGGGTGACAGGGCCTAAAAAAATCATCAAAGAATGTACAATTGTAAGAGATGGAAAACCTGTAGAAGGTACCAGAATATTGTGTGCATTTTTGTGCATGTAAGCCCTAGTTATGAACACAAAACTGCCTCTGTGTACAAAAAAAAAAAAAGCAGCCAAATACGCATGTGAGATGTACATCTACATCTGTGTAGACAYAGGCCTTGTGAAATCAGATGTGCAAGCTGCTAGGCCTTTACGCTTTGGAAAATAGCAATCTGTGAGCTAGCACTCAGTCTGTCTCTACTGAAACAGGGTGTTTAGCTAAATTAGCTCCAAATTCAAATTCCAGGCTCCTACACAGAAGTTATAAAGGGTGATGACATTAATGTACAATGCTAAGTGTTTGACACATTTCTCCTGCAATATTGTCCCCTCTCTAAAGCAACAACTTTGGAGAACTGGAAAATAATACACTTTGTTTACAAAAGAATTGCATGGATGGAAAATGTTGTCAGCCAAAGTTGTGCTTTATTTCTCACATACAAAACCATTAATCTCTTAAATGATGGAAGACACAGACTATGGTGTCCCTTGAACAGTAACAGATATCAAAGGAAGGACATGTTCCCTGCCTGCAACCAGGGATTCTCCAAGGACCCAAAGGATAGATACTGCTACTCTCCCAAGGTATAAGGCACTGCAGTGAGATCTCTCTCTGAGCAGGGATCACCAGTTGAAGCCATTGAAGAGGCATCTCCTGATAGCCCAGAGGCTGCTCCTTTTCTCAGGGTGATGCTGACAGCACGTCAGTTGTTTCATGTGCTGTTGGTGTGCTCCACACGTTGGTACTGAGCTTGTGTGCGGCTTGCCCTTCTTCCACGTCTTGGTCGAAACATGTTTCCTTTCCACAACCTGCTGGGCAATGACTAAGGTCAACTGAAGCACCTGCTGCCCACAGCGAGGAATTAGACAGGCCTGGATGTACAGCAAGAGTTACCTCTCCCCCACCATCAACCCCATCCCCATGCAATGTGTGCTCCTGCCTCTTGCCATCACAGCTCTGTGGCAGCACCGCCTACCTCCACCCCGGCATTTCTTGCCCTGTCGCACACCAGCAGTCACCTCCTGGGATCTCCCTTCACAACTGCAATTGCACAAATCCCACATGATCTTCTCTAGACCAGCCAGGAATTGCAGACTTTGCACAGAAATCCCTGGGTGAGAACCTGTCCTGTGTTACATGGGAAGATGCACCTGCCTCAGAGCTGAGTGATCAGTCTAAGAATACTCTAAATAGGGGAAATGACAAGTGTATCTTCCCCTTTTGTTCCCCTCTGCTCCTGCTGTCCTCTCCTGACCCACAAATCCAGGTTTCTTGCCCCTTTTCCTCCCCTGACTGTCACTAGTGCCCTTCAGCAGCACGGCAATAGGGCCCAGGGCAATGAACGTGTCTGATGTAACGTGACACTGAGCACACACTCTGTTTCACAGCCCAGTTGTGAACCCAAGATATTTGCAGTAGCATTGACCAGACTTTTACAACAGGCCAGGAACTGTAGGCCTGGACTGTCCAATGTTATAGACCTCAGGTACGAATGGGATCCTGGGGCAGGTATTCTCGAAGCTGCAGAGGCTCAATGGCAGGAAACGCCTACTGTCACTTTGGCACAACAGCACACATACCATTTCCGTGAGAACTGCTGGTCTATCTCCTCTAAGGACTGTCCTTTCGTTTCCGGAACAAAAAGATAAATGAATATAACAGCCATCACTCCCATCAGTCCATAGAGAAGAAACATCCAAGAGAAACCAATGGCATCTGCAGAGAGATTCAAGTGTGTGAAGGGTTTGTGAGAGGTAAGTCACATCATGGGTATGAAGGAAGCTGGCCTCTTACTGCAAGGTAGTCACTGGTGTCTGGTAGGGGTATTTTGAAGCCCTCAAAAGGGCTTATCTGCAAGGGCTGGACCAGGAATCAGCTAGGGAGAAGGACAGCTCACACACATCTGACACCCCAAGCTTGGCCCAGCAGGGCCACAGCAGGAGCAAGAAGGCAGTTCAGCTCCAGGGCCCAGCAATGCCTGGTGAATCCTCAATCGAGACAGCTCTGCCAGCCAGAAAGGCTGCAAAGCTACAGACATTACAGCTGCAAACTCCATGGTTTCCTGATACTGCAGTATCATAGTACAGCCCACTGGGTGATGGCTGTTTCTTATGAAACGCGTGACAAAGGGGCTCAGAATAGCATCTGCCAGTTCAGCAGGTGGATGTTGCCTGTTTTGTCTAGTAAATCTGCTCTCAGAGGCATCAGTTCTCCATAAATTGATCACACCTATTCCAATGCCAAGTCCCCAGGGCTCAAAATGCACCTAATGTCCAGACAGCTTGTGGCTTCATGGACTTACCTGTGGGAAATGGAAGGATGGGGGGACACTTACCAATAAGGTCCAAAAACGAGAGACTGATCAGTAAATTAGCAGCCCAGTTAAAGCTGTTACAGAAGGCAAAGGCCCTTCCTCTTATTCCGGCAGGGTAGATCTCACTGAGGACCAGCCAGGTCACTGCAGAGATTAGAAAGACAGTCATATGGTTTAAGCAACTTATTTGGGAAATGGGCAAGGAAGATTTTGGGGGGGGGGGCAGTTAAAGAGCACCAAACTTTGGCTTCACTCAGCACCCACTGCTGTTGGTGGTAAAACATTCATGGATCTTAGTGTCAGGTTACAGCTGAACACTTTAAAACTTCTACCTGCAGCACTCTGGGGAGGAATTATATAAAAATGCAGAGATACAGGTTCAGTGAGCAAACAATAAAGCAGGGGAGCTGGTCACTCAGCAGACGGAAATGATCTGGCAAATCAAGCCTGCTGTCGGGACATGCTCTTTTTAAGGAAGTGAGAAAGGGGCAGGATGAGGGAGACAATATTGCATTTGGGCTAAAATCAGAGCTGAAAGCAATGTATATATTAGTCTCTCCTATCCTAGGGTTATTTTGCTTGAAATAATGTACAGGGTTACTGTCAAGCTTACAAGACTTGCTGTGCACTTATGTTTTTCCTCAAGTTCTTTCTACTCACTTCCTTAGATGTTGTTTTCTCCCACCAAAGCATTTAAAACAATACTTGCCAGAAAATGCTAGAAGTCACAAGGAAGTAAGAACTAATCTGTATTCTTATTCAATGAATGAATAATAATTTCAGAAGACGACCAGCTGATAGTGAGAAACCTTCAAGAAGGAACAGCAAGAAGATCAGGAAGTGCTTGTGGGATACTCTGATTTTGCAATGAGCATGACAGAAAAAAGCCATTACTAGGGTAGTGATAGCATGGAACGGAAGGTTGCCCTGATGCCACACCAGCCTTAGAGCTGACAGAGCTGGACTCCTAGGAAATCATTCAGTAGGCTGAAGGGCTATATCTTCTAGTTTCCAGGCACCCAGCTGCTTGGTAAAGCAGATGTGCAATGACTGTTTTTCAAGAGGACTATAGAGATCAACCCTAGTTTTATTCTCTGGGTTAATGCAAGGATATATAAATGCCATACTTACTGGGTCCAAATCCAATTGAGAATGCGCTCACAAAAGCCATCATGCTCAGCAGTGTAATCCAATTTAAAACCATATGTTCTGTAAAGGGAACTCCACTGACAGGAGACCCTGTGCTTTCCACCGTCTCTTTTTCAGACTGACCTGCCAAGTCCACTTTCTGAATGTGGGAAGAATCAGTAACAACGCCTCTGCTTTGTGCACCTCTTGTGGCAGCAGAACCAGGGCCTGCCTGGCTTCTGCCAGCCCCTAATGCGGGTGGGAAGCGTGACACAGGGGCCCGGGAGGATGCTGGCATCAGGGGATGCTGTGTGTAACTGTGGGAGGCRTTAGGGTCTGCGGCTGCCTTGCAGTCCCTGGCCATGGCCAGCGGAACGGTGCAGCTTGTGAGGCCAATGGTGGTGACAGAGATCGCCATCACAACGCAGCCAGCAATGAGCAACACTCTCCTGCCAGCCTTGTCTGCAAACACCATTGCAACAAGCGTGGCAACCACCTTGATCGCCCCCAGCCCAACAGAGGCCAGGATTGCGGAAGAATTGCTCTGGAATCCCACCGAGTGGAAGATTTTGGAAGYGTAGCCCAGGACATTGGGCTGTCCAGTGAACTGCTGGAAGAGCACCAGTCCCAGGCCCACCAGAGTCCGGTTTCTCATGTTGTCTCTGGTCCTGAAAAGGTCAAGAAAAGAGTAATGCTTCTCCTTATACGGCTCCCGCTTTGCTACCTCTCTGTCTTCTGTGGTCTGCAGTTGAATGAGATCCTTCTGGGAGTCTGAGTCCCAAGAGTTTAATTTAACAGGGTTCACTGGGAGAAAGAGGATGCTAAGGAACTGCATGGCAGTTGGGGCGATGGCCAGTCCAAACATGTACCTCCATCCCTCTGCCACGTCTGCAAAGATGTAATTCAGCGCATATGACAGTAAAATGCCTACAGTGATGCCTGCTTCATAGAGAGACACTAACAGTCCTCGCTGATGAGCAGCCACCATTTCTGAGACATAGATGCAGCAGGCCATGGATGAGACAGAGATTGCAAAGCCCACGGTCATGCGCCCAATGACCAGCCCAATAAATGACCTCGCCAATGTCAGAATAAGGCTGCCAAACAACAGGACCAAGTTGCTGACCAGGATTGCTCTCCTCCTTCCATGGCGGTCAATGAGAATCCCCCCAACCAGTGAGGCAAGGAGAGCTCCGATGAGCAGGGAGCTCACAAGAACTTCCTGCTTGAAGCAGCTGAGGTGAAAGTCTATCTGCAACTGCAGCAGCGCACCGGAGATAATCCCCAACTCGTATCCAAATATCAACCCGCCCAGGAGAGAGACTGTTGCAGACAACAGGAGGAGCAGCAGTGCACGACCTGAAAAACAAGCAAGCAATGCTAAGTTCAGTGTTCTGGCTCTTGCAGGAAAGCTGGCAGCATGTACAAGCTGGAAAAAGCTGTTCTGGCCTACCACAGGGTCAAATTGCCCCAACATCATCATGTTGTGTGGAGAAGCGCTGTAGACATTCACACAATCCATCAGGCTTGCATGTACTTCCACTAACTGCCGTGGCACACATTTGGGGGGCAGAACTCTGAAAACAGCACTTTGTTAACAAAGGTAAGACTTAGACGTAGTGAAAGACGGTGATTTGTACTGTCTGGAATTGTATTGGAGAATCCTCTATCATTTCTCTTCCTTGGCTCTAAATATGAAAACTGTGCAGGGAAGGGAATTTATCTTCTGCTTTCTGTACTTGAATGAGTTTTGCATTATCATTGTAATGATCTAGTCCACAGTTTGCAGCTTAGAAGCTTTCAGTACGAGAAGAAGCATTCCTTACCAGCTATGAATTTCACAGGTGACTCACTGAAGAAATCTGCTGGTGCCTGTTCGGTCTCACCACAGGGAGCTGGAAAGGACAGCCTGTCCCTGTCCCCTTTTTTACTGCTTGTTCTTGCTTTCCCTCTAACATCTCACCAAATCCATTCTCCAAGCCCTGCAGTGTTCATATTTCTGGAGAAAATGTGTGCCACTGCCCTGCACTCTGTATGCTACACCTTCTTCCCCTAATCTCTTTTCAATAAGGCCCTGCTTTTTTCCAAGCAATCCTCTCACCATCTCAATGGACATCCTAGGCTCACCAGCCTCCTTGGGAGAACAGATGCTTCTGAACTTAATTTTTAGTGTTGTGAAGCATTTACCACAGAAATACTAAACAACTTTATGTTCCACTGATGAGTGGCACTATACTTACAGCTTACTAAACTAGCAGTTACTTTTTTTCCATTTCCTGATCTGAACGTCGGCAAGGAGAGAAATGGCTGGCCAAGTTAATGGAAATAAGAGTTGCTATGTCTTATATACCCTTTCTTTCCTCTAACTTAGTTTTTCAGATGATTTACAAATATAATAACTGAGGCAGTAATTTTCCCTTTTAACATCTTCTCATCAGATAATGGTATCCTATAGGCAGGGCTCTATTTATGATGTGATTATATGGCCAGATAAATGACTGCAGTGTGTGGATTCCTTCTCAACTGCAGCCCAAATACAACTCCAGGCCCTAAGCTCTCACTCAGAACAAACTCTTCAGATCTCAGGAGAGCAGGTTAAGGAGCGTGAATTCAAAAGCCTGCAGTGAGAGGTGATGGATGCCACATGCATTTCAATCTAACTTGGAAATCTAAGGGAACTTGAAATAGCAGCATTAACTATTTCACTGCTGAATATTTTACTGGGAGGTTGATGGCTGTTCTTCACAGCTGAATTCAGGAACAAACCTGGGGGGAGATAGCAGGGGACCATTACTCATTGTCAAAATTTGCTAGGGTGGGGATGGGGATTTAAACTAGATTTCTCTTTGAGCAACAGGGAGAGCACAAAGAGAAAGTTTTCTGCCATCAGGACGACAACTCTCAGTTCCTAGGGTGCCCTGCGAGGCTGCTAGCTGCTGGGTCTACCTTGGGTCCCACAGGCCTCCTAGCCCTGTTAGAGCTCTCCCACACCTCATGGCATCTTTTCATGCGAGTACTTATGTCAGTGAACTGAGCGCAGCCCCAAATTTCTAGGTCTCAGTTTCCCATTCCTCTTCATAGGAGTAATACTACCTTGCAGCCTACCTGTGAGAAGAGTTTGAGAGAGTGAATTCATATTTGCAGAGTGATTTGGACAGCTTTGATGGACACACTACAGAAAAGAAAAATAGTATGGGAATAATCTGACTTGTAGAAAATAAGGATGAATGAATAGTGTAGTTAAAAATGCTGCTTGCAAAGGTTTATTTCTCGTAGCTACTCTTACACTTTCAGTATTTGTGGCACTGGCCCTGATTTCTTCCTTTCTCTCTCTCTAGCACTCAGCACCTAGGACCCCCAAGCCAGGCACAACTTTCTTGAGGCTGATCCACAGCTATGGGATGAACTTCACCATGAGCTAAAAATCTCACTGTTGTCTGCCACAAGTACAAGAAGCAATTCTTTGACCTTGTCCTTCCCGTACAGTCAAGTATGCAACTTCAGTAAGTATGTAAGTTTAGATAAAATAAGAAACAACAGCAAAAGCAAAGCAAATCAACCAACCCACTCCAAGCAACCCTGCAAAAACAAGGTGCTTGCTGCACGTGCTCCTCGCCCTGGGGAGAGGATGAAAGGGCGACCATGGGTGAGCCATTAGTCATGTTGCTCAGCACGCTGCTGGGAGATGCTCACTGCAGGCGGGAGCAAACACGGCGCGAGAACCCCCACGGATGAGGGGGGCTGGAAACCCTGGAGGCACCACTGCGGAGCAGCAGTAACAGTGACCTCCTGTCCCTAGCTGAAATTTTGGAGGCACAGGTAAAATGCATTAGCTTAGACATTTGCACTGTAAAATGCTGGTTTACAGCACATGATGGTATCAGTATTCTCACATGGGTTTTGTTTAGTTAGAAATACTCACAGTTTCAGTAGACTGTATATGGAAAGAATGTGGACATAACTACCAGAGGATGGAAAATTTTCTTCAGTCAAGGCTGCCTAAGAGGTTTTTTTCCTCACAAGCTGTGTTTAAAAGGAAGCGTCTCTATTCAGCGTTTAATTACAGCTAGCAGTAAAGGTTATTTCTCAGTGATGGCTACGTTTATATTTGTATTTATTCTGTAACTCTATCTTTCATTAGTGTTACTTCTGCCATCCAGGCTACATGCCAATCCCCCCCACCATGCTCTGTGTGACTACCTGCACTGCTTTTATCACTTTTTGTACACATGTTAGGCAGATAATTAGAAATAATATTTGCTCAGTGAAAATAAAAGGCTTTGCATAAAGTGGGCAGGCCATTAGTTTCAAGTCACAAACTCAGACACGTACGGCCTAGCTGAAAATACCAGAGCTGATTCGATCAGATTTTGACATATTTCTTGTTAACTTAATGGGCAGTAATGTTTTATGAACTTGATTTAAATCCAGCTTTGTATACAGTTAATTCTGATGCTGTCAGGAAATTCAGGGATTTTTCAGACCTTTGCATTAGGACAGAAAGTTTGGTGGGTCTCACAAGGAGTCATGACAGGCGATTCCCTGCCCACGGCAAAATCTGGCCAAAGGGCCAAGGTCCAGGGCAGCGCAGTAACTGGTGCTGCTGACCTGGCTTGAGACCGAGCCAGCTTCTGAACTGCTAAAGACTTTATTTACATATACCAGCGTCAACAGGCTCAACGCAGCCTCCTTTAGCAAAAAGTTTAGCTCTTGGTCCTCCGTCTCTGCTGTTCTAGTCCTGCATGCAGCCCTCTCTCTTCCCCCTTAATGCTGCTGGAATCGCCTTAAGGGCTGTGTCACAGGAAACTACTTGTCTCCTAAGGTTTGCTGCTGGAAGTGCTAAAAAAAAAAAAGAAAAAAGAAAGAGAGAGGGAAAGAAAGAGAGCGCGCGCCATTCTGAGCCTTCAGGAAAAGYTGAAAGTTTCGGCTTCCCACGGGGCAAAACCTGCCCGTCCCAGCCTTGCCGCCTCTTCCCGAGGCCCCCGGCTCGCTGCCTCCCTCCCGCCGCTCGGCACCCCGCGGCGGGGCCGGCAGCGGCGGAGGCGCAGCCCCGGCGCCGGGCTCCGGCTCCCCGCCCGGGACCCCCCGCTCGGGACCCCCCGGCCGGGGCACGGGGCCGAGGTGCCCCGCGGCGCCCCGGGGTGCCCCTGCCCGCCCGCCCGCCGCGGCGGCACCACTCACCCATGGCGCGGCGGGCCGGGCCCGGGGCCGCGGGGCTGCGCGGCGGCGGCGGCGGCGGGCGCGGAGCGGGGCGGAGCGGGGCGCGGCGCCACGTCGCTGCCGGGCGGCCGCGGCCGGGGGGGGCCCTGCCCGCCCCGCTCCTCTCCGCTCCTCTCCGCTCCGCTCCTCTCCGCTCCGCCCCGGCGGGCGCTGGGGGGCTCCGACCCACCGCGGTGCCCCCGCGAAGCCGCCGCGGCGCTGCGGGGCGGAAGCCGCTCCCTGGTGCCTCCGCGGCCGCGCCGCCCTGGAGAGCTTGTGCGGAGCCCGGCGAGACGCGGAGCGACTCCGGGGCACCAGCGGCGCTTGGCTCCCGCTGCCCCCCGCAGCCGCGTCCGGAGTCGGGTGTGCGAATGCTCAGGCTGACTTGGATTTGCCTGCACAAACTGGTGCTGTTTCATCAAAGGGTTATGGTTGTGTTTCTAACCGCTCTGAAAACGCGGATGCAGCAGGGTACGGCCTGTGTTCCTGGGGGGCAGCTCTGTCCCCAGGCTCTGCCTATATGTCACTTTAGCCGGGGGCAGGAATCGCCTCTCCCCGCCGACCCCAGACACTCTCTTGACACAGAGTTTTACTCCTCTAGACCATAAAGCCTCCAAAAAGCCCGCAAGAGACTCACAGCTGATGACAGTTTTTTCATGGCTTGGCTGGAAAGCCAAAGAACACCTACTAGGAAAGGATCGATCATTTCAAGCCTTAAAAAAGAGCAGCATGACTGAGTTTGAACTGTTTTCTTTTCTGGTGGACAATCACTTCTGTGGCTGCAGTGCCAGCACACCCCTCCAGTGCAAAAAAAGTAAGCGCATTGGGTGAAGAACGAAGAGTACATGTGATATTGTTAAAAGAGCTTTTCAGTGTTCATTCTGCATCTTAACTGAATGGGCAATTTAAGAGAAATATTTAAAGACTCCTTATCCTTGCCTGTAGGGAGGGGATATATGCCATGTCTCTGCTCTGGAGCCCAGCGGTACTAACGCTTTTTTTCCTGCAGCTCGTGGTTTTGGGGTGCTTGAGATTGGCAATACTAGATCATGTGTGTCCTTTCAGCCTTGGTCTGTAGGATATCTGCCTTGCAATATGCACAGCCAGTTGATCAAAGGGTTTGGTTTGGTTTCTTCTCATCGAGTATATTAAGTTTCAAATCACCTATGTATTTTACAGATTAAATAAATGCTTCCTATTTATATTCCCCTATTTCAATGGAAATACTGTATGTAAAAATATTGCTTCTAAAACCCTGTATCTAATACAAACTCACAGCTGCACAGGGATCATACGCTAGGTGAAGAATGGCTTCAAAYGCTAAGACTTCCAACAGAAGCCAGTGGTGTTTCAGGAAGGAGCTTTTCAAAAGGGTTTGTAGTTAATATTGAAGTAGTTTAAATAGATCTGAAATCATTGTTAGTGCTCATGACACTCAGAGGCAGGAATGGCTTGCTGTTTTCTCTTTTCCCCCAGACCCAGCCTATGAGGTCGGTTCGTGGTGGCCAGAAGACACTGCGGTGCTGTGTCTTTGTCTCATATTCCACGTTTTGGGAACACACCAGTTTGGGGTGCAGTGTGAGCTTGCCCATGATCTCTGGCCTCCAGAATTCAGGCAGGGGCTCTCTTTAGCTTGTAACTCCTCCCCGGAGCACAAGCCTGGACATTTTGGGTGCACCATGGTGTGAGCTGGAAGAGGTGTCACCCACGCTTGGCTCCTCCGTCACGTGAGGCAAGGAGCCAGAGCCCACCGGGTGCTGGCAGAGGGGAGCCACAGTCCTCAGCATCACTGGGTAAATATGTGGGCTGGCTACACGGCCCATGTTTTACCTGAGTTCATCTGAGTTCCTGCATGTTTTACTAGAATCCTTCTCCTGGTTTGAGAAGGAAAAAATATACCTTCTCCATGCTCACTCGGCATACGTGTATCTGCAAGCATAAAGCCACCCCTTACATTTCCTGGAGACTTCCTATTCTCTGGCTAATAAATGTTATCAGCAAAGACAGCAAGGAGGTGAGGTCCTGGGGAATACAGACAAAGCTTTATGGCATGTTTACAAAGGGTGGCCTAAAAGATTGCATTAGGACGTACTGGAATACAGCTGCCCTCAGCACTGTGCCGGGAGCCAGGTTACGGCCCACTGACACTGGCCCATGAGAAACTCTTATAATGCACAGCAGGGATCATTTTGAAAAAGTCTTCCTTTGGAGTTGTGTAGGTGACACCTCTCTTGCTAGCCGTACGGTTTGCAGTTCATGCGTGCTCTGAACGGGGTGAAGGGAGCAGCTGCGGGCTTTGGGCTCCGGTCTTGGCCCTTGGAGCAGCCGCAGGGCCTGGGTGCGCCGTGTCTGCTGCGCGCCTCCAGCCTTGCTCTCCTGACGCTTTCTGCGTGCTCTCGGCACCGCGCRCGTCTTGGCAGAGCCACGTCTCCATCCGAGCCATATCTTGGCTTTCGGGTTTCGGCTGAACCAGGGAGCCGTCCCGCTGCAGAGCTGAGCCAACCACCGGGCACGAGCTGCAGGGACATGTGTCCCGGAGGGCTCCGCGCCTGAGCTGGCAGCCTGCGCTCGGTAGCACGGCCCACGCTGAACGTGCCCTGCACAGCTCGATGAGGAATGAATGCCAATCTGTACCGCAGGGCTGCAGGAGGCTTTAAAATCAGGAATGAAAATATAAATATAAGCAGAAAGAGGAGCCTGTCTTGGAAAAAGGAAGACACAACGTTCGGCAACGCTAGTCACATACTCGAGCATATTCTCTCCAACTATAATTTACCCTCAGGGAGGAATTCAGAAGACTAAACCGACCAAGCTCAGTTCTCTTACTGATGGAAATTACAATGCACGAGCAGGCGCTGGGGTGGTTGCTAGGTGGGGGAAGGCATCCCCATGCGTTAGAGGGACATCGCCCTGCGCCCCGCGCCCCTGCGTCCCTCGGATGCCGCGGGAGCTGGATCAGGCTTGCTTTCCCTTGGGCAGCTTTGCCGTACAGCGATTTTTCACTCGGTTGTGTTGTTTGTAAAAGGAGAGTTTATAAACGCTTGTCGCCAGCAGAACAGAGTTACATAATTAAGCGCTTTAGCAGGGAGTCTGTGGCTTCGGGGAAATTCTCTGGGGTGATTCAATGGTCCAGTAAAAATACTGGGCGATACCATAAATATTGTGAATGGCTCTAGATGGTTTCCAAGGGCTGTGTCAACTGCTTATGGCATTGGAAGGGAAGAAGAATAAATGGAATCACAGGGAAGATAATATTTAAATAAATAAAATAATGGGAAAAATAAAACAAAAATATTTTCCTTTGTGTTTCGAAAAACTTGGGAGGATGATTTTGGCCAGTGTGAGAGAAGACTATGTTTACCAAAATAATGAACTGAAGGCGTCTGGGTGCACTTGCTCCTGAGTTATGTATGTATGTCTGTGGGGGCTGTGCACGGATGCTCAGATAAAATCTGCCCGCAACCCAGGGAAAACTTTTTTTTCTGTTTATTTGATTGTTTGTGGTATCTGCAAATTCCAGACACGGAGCCCCAAAATGCACCTGTTTCCCTGGCTAGATTTTGGGGCATCCTACACTGCTGCCTTGCAGAGGCCGGCAGGGCAAGGATGCCATGAGCAGGCAGAGCTGCGGGATAATTTCCTATATCTTTGAAGACTCGGGAATGTTGTTTAAAAGTTGTTCCTGAAACAAGATAAATATTTGCTAAGCATGATCCCACCATGCGAACGACAAGTAAGCTGCATGGAATGTATTAATAAAATATAAATAATGTGAACGAGAAACAAATGTTGCGGACGGGAAAACAAAGACAAAATGGCCTTTTGGCACCTCCAAGGGAAACAATCTAAGAATTATTTACGAGACCTGGGCTGATGCCTCTTTTTACCGCCGGCGGCTGCTGGGGCGGAGAGCTGCTCTGGCTCTGGGCGCCCCGCTGGGCCGTGGGGGCTGCCGCTCACCTCGCCCCGCGGGGCCGCGCTGTAGCGGGGTGCGCGCTATAGCGGGGGCGCCGGCGGCGCGGGGAGCGGCACGGGCGGGCAGCGGGGGGGCGGTGCGCGGGGAGTTCGGCTGTTTCCGCCGGCGGCCGCCGAAGGCTCCCGAGGCG
>NW_020447195.1:1256570-1264509 GCF_003343035.1 Apteryx rowi | reverse complement strand
GGGCTGCGCGGCGGCTCGGCCCCTCCGCCCTCCCGGGGCTCCCTGTGAGCGCGGCCCGTCCCGGGCCAGCGCGTGTCCTGAGCTGCCGAGGGCGGCGGCGGCCGATCCGTTATCACGCCGGAGCTCCCAAGCAGATTTAAGGACGGCGGCCGAGGCAGCGTGGATTGGGAGGTGGGGTTTGGCAGAGGAGGCCCCTAGATGTGGGTTGTCGGTGGCCGTGGGTGATCTGAACCCGGCCTTTTTGGGTAAGGGCTGTGTTGACCTTGTTTTGTTGTTACAATAAAATTGGAAGTTCCTATAAATTGACACCTAGCGTTTCATTTGTTCTTTTTTAAATAGGGATTTCTGCACCAGTGGTCTACTTCGTGGATTATGTCACCAACTGCATATATCTTGAAGATATTGTAGACTCGGTTACAGTTCGAGATCATATTGCTTCTGTACAGCAATGTGGAAACGATGCCAGTAGCCTCCTTCCCCTAGCAGAGAAGTTAGGTGAGCTGTTGGCAAGAATGCACGATGAAGACCTTATACATGGGGATCTTACAACTTGTAATATACTTCTGCGACCACCCATGGAGAAACTGGACTTGGTGTTGATAGACTTTGGACTCAGTTTTGTTTCAGGTCTTCCTGAGGATAAAGGAGTTGATTTGTATGTTCTGGAAAAGGCCTTTCTTAGTACTCATCCTGATACAGAAACTGTGTTTGAAACTCTACTGAAGACCTATGCAGCTACATCTAAAAAATCTGGTCCTGTTGTCAAAAAGCTGGATGAAGTACGGCTAAGGGGAAGAAAGAGATCCATGGTTGGCTAGAAGAGAACAGGCTTAGTGATGGAGAAATATTACTACTTAGGTTCTGCAAGCATGTTTATTTGTACTTCCAATTGGTTTTATTTCAGAGATCACTATTTTGATAACGCTGTGTCTTAAATAAATTTACTGCAGTGTGGCAGTAATCTTTGTGTAGTTTCTTAGCAGAGTCATACAGTAACCAAAGTAATTATGCAAGATGAGAGCACAGGCAAGAAAGAAACAGCTAAAGGTTACTTCTTTCCTAAATGTTAAGTATTTCTTTTAAAAAGTATCTTTCAGTGTCATTCTGCTCGCCCTCTCTTGTGTAGATAGAATCATACTGAGTAATCTTTTTTAGCCCGTGGACTGTAGATTCCTGGGAGGTAGAAGGGATCTGGAGATACCAGGACATCTACAGAAGGTAACTAGAGGAAAAACAAGCCTGTTGCTTTTCTCAGAAGACTTCTGAGAAAAGCTTAGGTTTAAATTCATCACAAATGGCTCAACACTCTACCTCCTCTTGAAACTTCTTAGGAGGACTGTGTATTCCAAGACATGGACAATAACTGAAATAGAGCATAAAAGTAAGACAGGTTCATTTTTTTCCTGTAGTAATTTTGGCTTTTGTAAGTTTTGGATGATATTCTTTCTTTAAGCGAATATAGAAATAATAAAAGTAGTTTTCTGCTGAGAAACTTCCAGTTTAAGCAAAAAGTCTGCTGTAAATTTCCTTTTTGGGTCTTTATAGGAAGGGCTRTTTGTATTATGATTGCCAACATAGGTAACTACTTTTCTCAGTTTTGGTAACTTTTTTTCTATACTTCTTGCCTTTCTGGATTACTGTGTCAATGTAAGGTGGCKCAGAGAAAAAGTTTAAGAACCCCGCGCAGATGTCTAGAGGATAATCAGTCCTTACAGACAGAATGGGGTCTAAATTAGTTGTGTAGGTTTGTGAGCTTCAATGCTTTAACATTTACTGCAGATGAGGATTAAAAAAAAAAACTCTCAGGGAACTCTTCTTCCCTCAGCGATTTGGTGTGCTGGGCAGATATTTCTTCTTGTGCCTCCTCGTTGTCGATGAGGGAAGGCCCTCGGCAGAAGAAGAGGGCACCCAGTTCCTTCCACACTATTCCCTTATGCTGCCGCTGCTGCTCTGCCTGAAGATGCTTGGGCATGGCATGGCACTAAGAGCAAAGCAGGCAAAAAGAGGGAGCAGACCCTGCAGAAGCCCCTTCCACACAGCGGCATTGCTTCCCCTCTATACATAGCCTCTGACAGGTCCCTGCCAGATTGCCTTTTCCATCCGGAGGGGAAAACACAGCTGTGAAAAGCAGGGCTGGGGTATGGTGGGCGTCTTGTGCCTGGAGCCTCGCAGGGGAGATGGAGATGAGGGAGCTTCTTCCTCTCCGTCTCAGAGCAACCTGTGCAGAACAAGTGAACAAACCCTGGGAGAGAACAGCTTGCAGGGGATGGGGTGGGTGAGAGGACACCAGGCCCCAAGCATCAGGCATCACCAGGGGTTGCCGCAAGGGCCGCTGGGATGGGGCGGTGGCGCCGGCGCAGCGCTGCCGCTCGGCGGCGCCAGGGACGCGAGTTCGCGCCCGCCCTCGCCCGCTCCGCTCCCTGCAAGCGTCCTAGCGCGCCGGGCTGGCGGTGCCCCGCGCGCATTCACCTCCTTGCCAGAGGAGCCGCCCTGGGCGAGTGCCCGGCCCCAGCGTGGGGCCCGGGTTCCACCGGCCCAGCGACAGCTTTGCCGGGCGGCTGGGGGGGGAGAGGAGCCTGGTCTCGGGCGTCGGTTTCAGGTTGTTTGCACTGCAAATGATTTTTCCCCCTGCTTCCTCGGGACGCTGTTCAGGAGGGAGTGGAAGGTGCGCCCACCCCGCCGCAAGGGCAGCAGCACCGTGCGCGGCGGGTGAGAAGCAAATCTGCGAGGCGTGTGCGAAGGCTTTGCAGAGGCCGGCCTGGTCACCAAGTGTCACTGACCCTGCGCAGGGCCCTGGCTAGCTGGAGGGGGACGATTCTGCCCCCCAACCCGTGCTTTTCCTGTGGCCGATGATGGAGACCAGTCCCTCTGCTGTGTGTTTTATTTGCTGGCTGCGCTCATCTTCAAGGTGAGCCCTTGCCCGCCGTTCTGCGAGGTGCGTGAGCGTGTTGCTGGGCAGTGCAATGCAGAGTGGGGGAGGTACCGCAGTGACATGGACAGCGCTGCATCCCGCCGTGCCCGCTGCAGGGCCGCGGCGTGCCTGGAACGGGAGCGTGCCGCAGTTTGTGCGAGAGGGCCGAGGAAGGAGCCGCTTTCCCAGGCCAGGGGAGGCTCGGTGCGCTAGGAGCCTCCTCGGAGAGCTCGCGGGTAGGGCGCACTGCCCGCACCGCACCACGCCGCCCTACCTGCCTGGGAGCTAACGCCGTGGCCTGAGCAGCGGCCGGTCGGTTAAAACAGGGCTGCCAAGGGGTTGGAGAGGCCGCAGGGCGCTGGAGCAGGGCTGTGCGGCGCGGTGTGAGCAGGTGGACGTGAGCTAACGAGGCCCCTAACGAGGCCCGGGCTCAGCCCCACCAGCAGACCCGCTGAGGGGAGGCAGYGCGCTTGACCGCTCTGCCCGCCAGCCCCCATCTGTACAAACACTTCTTCAACCGTCTCCTGGTGACGGCAGGATTAAGTTTTGTTTGTAAAGCTCTGTGAAGACGTTTGTTTCCGACTATCTTTGTGTTTATTAAAATGCAGCCTTTGGCTGCTCTCTGTACGGGCCTGCGGAGCAGCAACGAAGAGGATCGACTGCGGGTTTTTACGACTGGCGTGGTGCTGTGGGACGAAGCCCCGTAGGGGAGCAGGGGTCAGAGCCCGGCCCTCGCGCGGGGCACGCTCCCACGGCAAGGCTGCTAGCCAGGGCTCCTGAATTGGCCTCCAGCAAAACCTGCTCTTCGGTGGTGCAGCAAAACAGAGCAGAACATTG
The DNA here is from genome assembly GCF_003343035.1 of Apteryx rowi. Taxonomy (NCBI): domain Eukaryota; kingdom Metazoa; phylum Chordata; class Aves; order Apterygiformes; family Apterygidae; genus Apteryx; species Apteryx rowi. The sequence continues at coordinate 1,260,761 of NW_020447195.1, read as the reverse complement.
CTGGCAATGAAAAGCAAAACCTTTTGCTTTTGTTCGTTGCATGACAAAATTCCTCCTCATTATATAACTGTTATTTTTTGCACAGCCTGTTGATACTTCCTCTTGGTAAGTCTGATATTTATGTATAGATTGCTGTAGTGGATGCTGAATGAATGCTATCTGAGGGTGGAAAAATCACAGAAGATGAATATCCAGCAAAGTGGAAGCTCTGGGAAAAATGGAGCTGGACCCACGAAGTGTTCAACCTGAGCCTTTTTGCAGCCTGGGTCTTTTCACAATGGGTTTGAGTGTTGCCTGCTGCCAATACAGTTTCAAGCCACCAATATTCTTTGAGAGTTTGGTTCGACTTTGTTAAAAGAAGTCATAACAATATATTTTGAGACCAAGTTTAGCTCAGCTGAGTTTAAATCCAGTCGCACCCTCTGCAGGACATGGGTGCAAGCATCGCGTGTTGGTGTAGCTCCGTGGGACACAGGGAGAGCCAGTGATGTCCTGCCCTGGCTTGCTCGGAAGGGATATTTCCCCAGCCCTAAAGGGTGTGTTGGCCTTTGCACACACTGAAACACTCCTGCCCATCTCCTTGAGGGTTGTGAGAACCGGAGGGAATGTGAAACGTGATCACATATATTGTACACAGCCGCTGGGTGTCTCTCTACCATCATCACCAGCGCTAGAAAAATCTTAACGTCTGGGAAAAATGTTCTTGCAATAGCAAACACTTATAGCTGCTTGCTGGACAGACAGTTGCTCACTCAGCTTCTTTTTACTGCTTAAATATTCCTGCTTTTAAGAATGAACTACTGCCTCAGGGGACCAAATTCAGGCCTGCTGTGAACGGGTTCATTTCTGGGGACTTTGTGGCACAGCCTGTTCTTGCACCGCGCCTGAATTTCACCCAAAGTGCAATGAACACCAGGTGTGTGCTGGTAAGCTATGTAAAGAGGAATAATAGGAAAGAGGGAATGACAAATGAAATGGAAATAGTGGGGTATCATTAGAAGAATTTGCAGTGTTAGGATTCCAGAGGAATTGCTGGTTATTGATTAAGTTGCCTTTTTGTTAATTTTGGTGTCTGATCATCACCAGTGATTTCTCTTCCGGAGTGGGGGAGTCAGCCCTCAGCTCAGGATCACTAGTTTGGCATTAGCTTGTGGTTATAATGATAAGTCCCATTTTGCCCACCGATGCCATAGGTGCAGAACTGAAATACGGGGATTTTTGGAGGTGGATGTTGGTTGATTGTAGACCAATAGGAGTGCTAAGAGAAAAAACAAATGTGGAAGAAAACCTACACTAGTATGACAAGAAGTAGGAAAGAAAATGTAGTTGCATAATCTGGGTATGCCGTTACCGTGATTTTTGGACAGTGCCTTTTTTGTGCATGCAGTTACTGTGTACACATGTAAAAATTGTGCATACAAGTTAAAGGGGTGTAGGTTTTTTGAGTAGGATTTTTTTTCCAGTCTAGGCCTCAATGTTTGCAGGAAATTCATATTTCCCAGTTTTGCAAGATGCAAAACACCGATAACCTTCTGCAGCCCTCTTCTTCCATCAGCACTGATAGGGAACCAAGTTAGTGCAGTAAAAGCATAAAAGCTCGTTTGTAGCCCAGAGTCCAGCATGTGAGGGCCACTGCAAACAGATAAAGCCTCTCCCTGGCCGAACACAAGCCCTGTGTCCCCCAGCTGTCCCCCTGGGTGCCGTGCAGCACCTCTTTCTTCTGCACGAACAGAGCTTGTGCACAAAGTTACTCTAGAAGGAGGTGCTGCAACCTGCTGCCAGCGCGAGTGTGGCGAGACAAGGCGTGCTGACCCCACCGCCAGCCCCGCAGAGGGCTCCTGGAGCCGTTTGCCAGAATCGCTTGTTTTGCAGAGGACAGTGTCTGCCCTGTGACTGCTCTAAGTATGCCGAGGTAGCCACTGGTGTGGGCTTAACCTGCCTAGTACAACTGGTTTGTGTATTGCATTAATTGTCTTAACTTTCATACCCGTAATGGAGAGGAGAAATCTGATCACAGTGCTGAATACAGAGGCCAGGAGGGACAGGGAGGGTACAGAGAGGGCAGCTGGGGCTGCTGCGGACACAGAAGCGTGGGCGGCAGAGACTGCGTTCACAAGGGAAAAGGAAATGGGTCGGGTTAAATCGTAATTCCCAGCTGAAGCCCCCAAGGGCCGGTGAACCCGCATGCAGCCCTGGCACGATGCTTTTGGCCGAGAAACGCCGAATCTGCGCGCAGTGTGGGCGCTGGGGAGCTGAGCGGATGGATGGCAGCGCTGAACGGGGTGGCGGGGATGAACCATGGCTCGGGCGGAAGGGAAAGCACTCCCACTCCCTGCTCCTTCCCCATCGGCAGATCTCCTGCTCAATCCGGTGATACAGCGGATCTGCCTCTTGCCAGCCTCCCTGCAGCCACATGGAGACTGGGAGTCGCTGAGATCCTTGCTGGGATGTACCTCGATGCGACGGAGGCAATCCTGTCCCAGCCGGCAGCAAAGCCTGCCCGCGGAGCTGGACTCAGGTGGCACTTGTGCTGGCTTTGGACTCGTGGTTGAAGCATCCTTAACTGCATGGGTCTGCTCCACRCTGGATCACCTCCCGGCCAGCCAGGGTATAGTCATATGCTACTTGCTTGCTTTCTTCGGCTCACACTGGTGTGAGCCAGGGCTTTGCCTCCTGCTTTGCCGGTGTTTCCCATGGCCTTATCCCGATCTGCACCACCGGCCTTTTGTTTGCTGGTCTTCGCTGCTGTTTAACGTAGAAAAGCGTTCCACGTGGCACTGCAAGCAACGCGTCAAACGTCTGAGTCGGTGGTTAAACTCAGTTGACAGAAACAGCCCCAGCTCCCTGTTTTTCTCATGCTTTTGACTTTTTTATAATGTGCATTTGAGTATTATTTCTGCCCACTGGGGGAAATGTATGAGAACTAAAACAGATATTTAAACTTCTGGGTTTGGGTTTTTTTTTTCTAGCAATCCCTCGTAGTCACTGTTTCCTTATGTTGGATGTACTGAGCCTGAGCTACCAGCATAACTCGATGATACTTTACGGCCTGCAATATCCTGACGCTCAGATTGGATGAGCTCTCGTGATGTTAGAGTCCTTGGATCTGTTTGGAAATGCCTCCACTGCTAAAGCCCTCTGGCTGCAAAGACACGCAGCTGAAGCGCCTGCGCTTAGGAAGATGTAGAAGAGATGAGAAAGTTGCCTTTGACCCTTTCCTGAGGGGGGAGCTGGGGGAAGCACAGAGCTAGTTTTGCTGGAAATGGGGACACTCGAGCTCGATAGGTTAACGGAAAGGCAGGTTTTACCTCGCTTGTGTTTTGAGTGTCCTTGCCCCGGGATGGCTCGAGCCCCGGAGTGCTGCCCGGGCTGCGGTGGCTGCCTTGGGGCAGGCGCACACATACCCCGGGCTGCCGGCRCCTTCCCCCACCGCCCGCTCCCTCCTGCGACTGCGGCCGCCGGGAGAAGACACGCGCTCYGGTGAGGATCCCACGCGGAACATTCGGAGCTCCGCATATGAACAGATACCCTTGGTTTGTGCGCTGAATATCTCTGTGGTGCACAGGGCACCTGGTGTTACTGCAGCACAACGTTACACGGTGCTTAAGGGCGCCCACTTAATATTTCTGGTGAAGCCTTTTATGCTTCCTGCCTCCTAGGGGCTCTGACAGAGTCATTTTGAAGCTGRTTACTGTTTTGCATTGACTTTTAACTTCTTCAGGCAGACAAAACTGGAAATAAAGGCCTTATTTCCCCGAGACTTGTATCCGTGCAATGAAGGGAAACCTCAGAGAAGGGTCCCCGGTGAGGCGCTCGCCGTTTGCTGTGCGGCGGCGACCCTGCGYGCTGAGTCTGGGGGAAGATCACGCGCTAACGTCTACGCGGCCCGGTCGCACGCCCTGGCCATGCACGGGAAGAGGTGCGTTTCGGGACGCCCGGGTTGTCCTGAAGTAGATCAGCTGCAGCGCCAAAGCGTGCCGTCCCTTCCGACCGATACCGCCCGCCGGTGATATAGCAGGAAGGGCAGCAGTCAGGTGGGGCAGTACAGTGGGTAGGGGGGCAGGGTAGCAGGGGGATGGTATAGAGGGGTGGAGGGCAGTATAGAGGATGGGTGGCGGTCAGGTGGGGCAGGACAGCGGGTGCAGCGTAGTGGGCGGAGGGTGGTGTAGTGGGGTAGGGCGGTGTTGTGGG
>NW_020447195.1:1200222-1256134 GCF_003343035.1 Apteryx rowi | reverse complement strand
GGGCCGGGCCGGGCCGGGCTGGACCGGGCCGGGCGGGCGGGATGGCGGCGCTGGGGGCGCTGGTGAAGAAGGTGTGGAGCGTCCGGCGGTTCCTGGTGCTGCTGTGCGCGCCGCTGGCGCTGCTGCCCGTGCTGCTCAGCCTGCCCGCCAAGGTACCGCGGCGGGGGCACCGCTGGGGGCTCCCGCGGGCCTCCCCACCGAGGGCACCGGCTGGAGGGCATGGACGGGGGGCACTGGCCGGGGACACCCATGGGCGTCCCCCACCGAGGGCACCGACTGGAGAGCACAGATTGGAGGGCATGGACGGGGGGCACTGGCCGGGGACTCCCATGGGCGTCCGCCACCGAGGGCACCGACTGGAGAGCACAGATTGGAGGGCATGGACGGGGGGCACTGGCCAGGGACTCCCATGGGGGTCCCAAGCTGAGGGCACCAACTGGAGGGCATGGATGGGGAGCATGGGCTGGGGTATGGACCAACCAACTGGGGTATGGACCTGGAGTAYGGACTGGAGGCATGGGCCGAGGGTACAGAGCCGGGTTATGGACTGGGGCCCCTGTGGCCCCATCCCACCTGCCTACGGCTCAGCTGCAGCCGAGTTGGGCYCTCACCAGGGTCGCTTTGCTGCCCTCGAGGGTTTCCCCGCGTGCTGCTGAGTGGTCACTGCTGAGCAGGTTGCAGTCCAGAGGGACCTGCTTGCTGTGCAGCTGTGGTGGCCAGGGGAGTCTCCTGGACTAGGACCCCTTGGCCTGGCGTGGAGGGGACTGCTGGAGCCCATGGTCTGCCAGAGCTCCACATCTAGGAACTGCCCTTCTGCAGCCCCCTTGGAGAGCGGTTGGAGGGGGTTATTTTAGTTTTTTAGGGGAAAGAAGAGGTAGATAACATAAAGTTTATGTTGCTTATGTAGACACTTGTGGAAGTTTAAAGAACTCAGGGCTCAGGACTGGCTCGAACGAAGTGGCACTAAGTAGTACTTTTTCCGTTCATACATGTAGGAAGCTTAGCTGCCATGTGGTAGGTTTTATYGAAGGAGGTCAGGTATCAATTGCTCCACTTCCCAGCTGGGGAAGCTGAGGYGCAGAGCAGGGGCATGGCCAAGGTCACCCAGCAAGCTCTCTGCAGACCTGGGGCAGAAAGCAAGTCCCAGGGGCTGTGCTCGCATGGTCTGGCAATGCTGCTGCCTCCGTGCTGCCCCTTCCCCAAAGAGCAAGAGATTGCGATAGACAGTGGTGCTGGGCAGGGAGAGATCAAGGCTGCAGAGATAGAGCCAGCATTGTGCTGGGATTCGTTCTAAAGCCGGCTGTGAAACATGGTGTAGCTGCTCTGCTCYGGAGCATCGCTCCCTTTCATGACAGAAGTAGTGGTCGGCGCCTTGCAGATGTGAGTGCTCGGCAGCGTGGGACCTCTGTTATTGCAGCTGGAGAGGCTTTGCAAGGGAAACGTTTGAGCTGTTCTGTAGACATGGAATTAACTGGTCTCCTGGTGAGATTTGGGATTTTGTATGTGTGTTAGGCAGCACATGAAGCAATTTGTCTGTGGCAAGACTTTGGGAAATGTAGGATTTTTGCAACTGTCCCATACACACGGCTTTCACGCACCAAGACCATCTGAGTGCTGGTGGAAGTCCATGTGGCAATAAAGTCACTGGGAAATATTTTTGCCAATGACTTCAGGATGGCCAGGATTTCACTCTTATAGTCTGACTCAGATCCATTTGAGAATGACTTTGTTTATAGAAATAAGTGATGTTCAGTGATATAAGTGATAAAGAAATAAGTGATGTTCAGTAGTTAGTGGTTATAGAATGATTCAGAGGCTGTAAGGGCACGAAGGTGACATTTGCTTCTACCTGTATAGTTCTTGTCTTCTTACTGTCGCCTTACTTTCAAGATAACATAGATCTCCCAAATATAAAACAAAACAAAACATTGCTTTATTTCATGACACAATATGTTAGAAGAGAAAATTTTTCTTAGGATTTAATCTCCCTTGTTTCCTATTCTGCATTATTTGGCTGAGTACTTAACAGGAATATATTAAATATTTGCTTGCCTCAAAGAGCAGAAAGCGAATTACTTAGCAGGTGCTTAATACCTTTGCAGATTCATAAATAGCTCATTGTATTAGTTTGTACATTCATTYAGTGTAGCTGAACAAGTGACTTCAATGATTTTTAATGGTATTCTGTTTGACTTTGGCACTTGTAAAATCCTGAGACCCGGTCAGAGGATGAGGAGAGGCTGTGTGCTCAGCACAAGCTTGTGGCTGAGCTGGGCTCGGAGCTACCCCAAAATGTCATCACGCAATGATGAATCACGAGAACACATCACACATCAGACTGGCGCTGTGCTGCTGGAAAGCCCTCGCTGTGGATACCCTTTTTTACTGGTCGAAGCATATACTGATACACACGGTATAAAGATTTGGGTGTTCAGGGAGGAGATTTCGCCTCATGTGCAGAAGAAAAAATGTCTGCTGATGTAACTGTACTGTTAGAAAACCCTAACTGTGGCTTTGTGATATGGTGGTAGCATGTTCCTTGTGTGCAAGCTCAGAGGACTTCAGAGACAGTCCAGTCTGCCCAACAGACTTTTCTTTAAGAAAAATCTGTGATGCAAAAGTGGAACTTCACAGCTTTCCACAGAAAGTAGAACTTTGCAACTGAGAGGGTCAAGGAGCAGCAGGGCAGCTGTGGGCCAGGAACGAGAGGCACCAGCAGAGCTACTGAAGGAAATTGCTGGCTGGCCTGCCTGCTTGCATTAGTGAGTTGTTCTTCATTTTCCATAAGCTCTAAATGCATTACAGCTAATAGCAATGAGACTGGCTGTTACCCGTACTGGTCGCTGTCAAAACACTGATGCTTTGATGATAGCATGACTGTTGTTAAACAGGGCCATGTTTGTGGGCTTAAAGCAAATCTGGGCTGCAGTTTCACCAAATTCTCCCAAAGTTTAGCATATGGGTGAACCTGCAGCTGTTAGTTACTGTCAGAAAATTGTATCTATTCATGTTCAGGGGGCAATGAATCATCTACAGTTTCAACACTAAATTCTCTCACTTGTGCAGCAAGAAAGGAAACTTGCTGTTGCATCAGCATGGGGTTAACTTCTGAAGCCCAGCGCTGTGCTTTACCCTGCTCTCTGTGGCTTGAGCTGCAGGGGGCTGTGAGGAAATGAAGGGAACAGATTACGCACTTAACAGCGATGTAAAAACACAAAGAGAGGGGAATAGGCGAAGCCTCAGCAGGTGGGGGAGTCTTGCGTGGTTGGTGTTTGGAAGTTATCCCAGCGCGTGATGGAAAATGTGTGCCCTCAGCTGCGCTGCTTGAGTCAAATGATTTAGCCAAACAGAGGCCTAGAGTCCAGCCTTGTGCTGTCCAGGGTTGCCGCATTGCAAGAGCTAGTTCAGATAGTCAGCAAGCTCCATCTCAAACTGAATTCCACCTACTGGCCCATGACTGTTGTTACTTGGAGGCTGGTCCAGAAAGGACACCTGCAGAGAGCAAGCTGGTGGCAGGAGCAGTTCCTTGGTGAGGCGGAGTCATCTTAGCAAGCTCTTTGCTACTAATTTCTCACACTCTTGGGAACGTCTGGGAAAATCTGCATTACCCCACAGGGTGTTAAACGGGTAGAATAAGAGAAGCAGCAAGGCCTAGCCCTTGCTAGCCTCAGGATGAGGTTTCCCTCAAGAGGGAATGTTTCTTAGAGGCATCTCTGCTGCACTTTCCTGCTCTGGAGATGCTGAAATCTGTTCCCACATCATATCAGCATTTACCTTCTCAGGAAAATTTCTCTTCTCCGGGAAAAGAGTCTTCATGTTTCAGTCGTCTGCTCTGATACCAACCCCTACAGGCTTTTCAGTCATCCTTGTCCCCACTGGGATGCTCAGCAATTTTCATCTCCCAAGGGATCAGAGCCATAAAGAGCCATCTGAGCTTTGGCTTCGAGGGCAGCATTTCACTTGGATTTAGAGACCAAGAAATCATGATCTAAAGTTGAGTCTGATAGAGAACAAGTGGGACGTGGCTTCTTGGAAAGGTGTGTACTTCTCAGTGAAACCCTGTGTGCTCAGGGTTTTCTAGTGAACCTGCACTTACATGACCTTTTCCTGGAGACAAAATCCTTTGAGAAAAATCATACATCAAGTCTGGCCTTGCTTATTGCTGCTGAACTTCAGCATCCATACCTGCAAGGTACTACTAAAATCCTCATTGGTTGTCACCCTGCAGTGGCTGTTCTCTAGGCACCCACGCAGGACTCCATCCATGTCCCTACACAGGTGGACAGAGTCATGGCAGACACTGGTGCTGATGTTTTAATGATGCCTCTTGTTTTTATTTGATGACCCTTTTAGGCTGCAGTTTTGGAGAAGGAGACTTGCATAAGTGGTTTTGTCTGCAATCTCCTTTCTCTTAAATAGAGAAATGAAATTTCTGCTTTGCAGGCAGGTTTGCTTTAGACCTCGGGGTGTGCTCCCCAAGCTGTGGCTGGAACAGAGTTGTATCTGTCATATAAAAGAGTACAGCGAAACATTCGGTGTGGTGCTGCTTCCCTGCGATCAGTTCTTTGCATAAGGATCTGTGTGTCACCTCCCACTCTGGTTGTTGCTGAAATGGTTGAATATTTGACCCATGAGAGGAAGTGCCTACTTGGGAGAGCTGTGAATGATTGCAAAGAGCTCTGGCAGGGCAGGAGGGGGTTGGAAGAACTGTTCTGCTGGAAGGGGCATGGGGGGCACTTTCAATGAGCTGTGCAAAGAGCTTGTTCCAACAGCTCCTAATGAACTCAATGTCTACAGCCTCTTGGCTTGGTAACAGCTGAGGCAGCCAAATCTGTTAAAAGGAGCTCTGAGCAGGCAAATAGGGCCCAATGACTTCAAAAAACAGACTTGTCTTCCTGAGTGGACATGGACCAATTTAAAATTAACTTGGAAGTGATGAGTCTTCCTCACTAGAACAAGGAGACTTAAGAATGAAGAAGAATGACATTGACTTTGCTTGCATTTGAAAGCAAAGACCATGGACCACTTCCATGCTATGTCATTATAGGGGCAATGGGTGATGCAAATGGGGGCCAGTAACGTGGCAGGTGAGGAGCACTGTGTCCCCAGCAAGGTACAGGGCAACCAACCACCAGGTGTGAGTGATGAACGCTGGGTGCCGCATAGTGTGCAAGAGCACAGGCGGGCGAAGAAGGAGCTGTTAGAACAGCCTGGCAGCTGGAATAAGCAATTTCAGCTTGGTTACATGTCATGCACAAAGTCCGTATCTGTTATGTACGTGCTTGGTGATTTAGAAACCAAACTCACAAAACTGAAAGCGGTTATCAGCCAAAGCAGTTGAGAGGGAGAACTTCAGCAAGGGGAGTGTTAGCTGGAAGCTGGGTGACTATGTTCTGCCGCGTGCACTGAGAGCTTCTGTTTGGAGAGATGGCTAACCTGGTGAAGTAACAAGTTGGTACAGAGGGGAAGTGAAAGCAAAAATACTTTGGGGAAAAGGGAAGTTGACAAGAATGAATATTAATTGGGAGCTGCGAACCATAGAAAACTGAAAAAGAGAGAGGAAAGGATTGAGGAAGAAATCCCTGGGCAGAGTGCTGAGGGTGATAAGCAATTTTTCAAGTGTTAGGCACAAAAGGAATCTGACCTGTGATATTCAGTTCCTAGATGGATAATGCAGAAAAAGCCATTTGCAGTAAGCATTTCTGTTCTGTGCTCCAGAAAGTGCTGGTAGTACAGTCCTATAATATGAATACAAAGTTGAATGATAATGAAATATTTTTATTGTGACAGGAACTAAAAGAAAATTAAAATACTTGCATCTAGCCCTGGATACTCTAAAATCTGCAGATCTAGACAACTTGCGTACAAGAATTTTTAAAGAACTGCCTGAGGAGCTCTGTGGATCAATGAACTGGGTGCATTTCCACCCACCTCAGGGTAGACGCTCGTAGCTGGGCATGGTGACTGTAGGCCCTGTCTATCTGGAGTCCCTCTTGGGGAGCAGGTTCCAAAAAAGGCCTTGAGATGGTAATATGTCATAAGTTGAACATGGCTATCCAGACTGGCTACCCACAGTCAAAAGGGCTAATGTAAATTTTTACGTATAAACACATGAAAAGTTGAGTAAGAGCAGTGAGGAACTCCTAGGTCGCTATTTGCTGCAGTCGTAATTATCGCCAAAACACCCTGCATTCTTATTTCCACAATTCAAAAGAGACTTTGATAAATAGGAGGAGTCTTGGAGAGCAGAATGAGTAAAGGACTGCAAAACAGGCTGCACAGTGAGAGTCTGCAGGAGCTTGGCCTATTTCTCAAAGAACAAAAAGGCAAAGAGTGACTTGTTCACCATCTTGAAGGCACATCCATCATGAGCAGAGTTTGGATAGGGGCTGCCCAGGCTAGGGCATAAAGGGAGAGCATTGAAAGAGATGCAGAGGATGGAAGCTAACAGATTCAGATTACCACAACATATTTTTAACAGTGAGGTTAACTAACCATAGGAGCAGCTTTCTCAACTTGTGGCGGACTCATCATGACTGAAAAAGTTTCTTCTTTTTAAACCAGATGTGGATCTGTCTAAAAAACCCCTGATGCTGAAATAGCCATTCTTCAAATAAGAAACCCTTTTAACCTCATATAGGATGTTGGAGCATCACATTGTGCTGCTTTCACTTTAGAGTCAATGAACGGTTGAACTTGTGGGATCTGCTGGTGCCTCTAGGAGGAGGTGCGAGCCCCAGGTTGAGACCTCTGAGGCAGGGAGGATTTTCCCTACGATGCCTGTTTTTACCATAAGTCTTCTATGTGATCTTGATCATTTGCTCAGTTTCTGAGCTTCAGCTGCCATGTTCATAAAGTGGAGAGAATGATTCTGTTTTTCTGCCAGTTGCAGAACACCTCTAGAACTTCATATAAAAGTGCTTCCTAAGCTTTATGTCTTTTTCATCATAATTCCAGAGCAAAAAATCTTCTYGAGCATTCACTGCAGCTCTTAATGCTTGTGCCCCTGTGGTAATGGCCCCTTTTTAGCCACTCTGCAAATACCCAGTGGGAGCAAAACAAGTCTGCTGGCACGAGTGTTGGTAAACAGAGCTTGTTTTATGTCCAGATTACGTAATGTTTGCAGGAGCTGAGTTGGTAGAAATTGGATTCAAATGTCYGTCTAAGTGGAGAATAGGCCGTGCGACTAAGGTGACGGGGGAAACCGTCTGAGCTGTGAATTGTGAGCAAGATGCTAAAGGCACTGCTGGTTTTCTTGCATCGAGTACTTGTGAATATCTCAGATAAGGTGTCCCTTCATGACAGTAGTGGGACAAAAGGGCTTGAAAAGCTCTGGTTTCGGGCAAAATGAAAATCTTCTGGTGTGGAGCTGGAGGTCCTGGAGCATCCCCCAAYGCTTGCGTGCCCCTTCCTTTGCTCATTTTGCCGAGGGCATGTGGGGAGAGCCCATGTTTGGGACACGAGGCTGTGATGGCCACGTGACGTGGAAAGGTCGTTGGAGCAAAACCGAAGCTGGGCAGGGTGCCCGGCTGCCCGTGGGATGCTTCCCYGCCGAGATGCGCTGCCTGCCTGCCGCCGCCGCTCGGCCGAGCCCCAAGCATGGAAAATCCCAGGTCTTTCGGCGCGGCGAAGACGGGGCCCCAGGTCTGGCGGGGCAGAGGTCGTCCTGGAGGCTCTTGTGCAACAGGAAGGTGAGATGTTGTAGTCCAGAGCTGCAAAGCCTTTCCCGGCAAATCATTAAATGGTTATAAAATTAACCCAATCACAAGACCTATTTTAAAGTTCGTATTTGCTGCCATTTTTTTTCCCCCCCTGAACTTTGATAGGGACTTATTTTGGAAAAACAAGGCTGTGTGGAGGTGAGGGGAGTCGAAAGGCGTCTGATACTCGGTGCCACAGCAGAGGGATCGCAGGATAGCGAGTATGCAGGGGGTGACAGCGCTGCCTGCAGCGCGTCCACAGCCCAGAGCACGGGTGCGGGCAGCTGCGACCCTCTCGCCAAAATCCCCTTCTTCCCGACGTTTGCAAGGCTGGCCTGGGACGGTTAGAGTATGTTGCCTGTATACTAACCATGCTTGCAGGCAGCCGGGAGCATTAATTGATGTTTGCAAGATACCCTGAAAACAGGAAACCTTTCTATTTTATTAATGGTTTGCAGTCTTAAATTTCTCTTCTGGGGAGTAGTTGCTCCAAATCTGAGCTATTTCTAAATGGTCTCGTTCTTTTTGTTGAACGATTGTCCTGTCTTAAGTGAGAACTTGCTTAGTACAGGTGCAATTTGTCCTCTTTTGGGGTAAAATAAGTTACATAAGCAATACTACATCTTTCTTTTTGAAGTGGTTTGCTGTTGATTCATGTAGGTTACACAATTTCAGAAAACCCCTCCRTACCGTAATTCTTTCTGCCCGGTTTTAGTTGTGCACCTTGGCTTTTGATTTTGCAATGAAGATCAATTATTGGATCCATGCTGTGTTTCACTGCAACATTTCCATACACCGGAAAATAAGTATCCCTTGACTTACAACTAGCTTTCTGAATTGCGTTTCACCTGTTTCATCAGATCAGTTGAAGGCTTCACTGATCTACTCTTATATCAAGGTGGTCTTAAAATTTTTTGGTTGTTCTACCCCTGTCAGAGGCAAAGTGTGTTTATTTTAAAGTCACTGGTGAAACTTTCCTTGAARAAAACTGGAGAAAATTGTGCCATTGGGAGGAAAAAATGCTTTATATGACCTTTAGTGAGCAAATGGAAAATAACTTAATGAGAGCAAAGCTATTTCTTAGGTATATAAGAGGAGCCAGAGTAAAGAGAAATAATCAGTTGCCATGGGAAATAGATCACTAATCTAGTGTGCAAACATGTCACAACATGATTCTTTATGTTTGCAAAATTTAGCACTCCTGGGTTGGTTGTTCCTGTCCTGCTGGTTTAGAGGAAGTAAAGCTATAGGGAATTCATGGGAGCTGACAGATGCCAGATGAACTTTAGGAATATAAAGGTTTTACTTCACAATATCTCATATGTAACTTTACCATAGTCTAAAATTAGGACTGCAGATGATCTTTAAAGGCAGATCTTGGGAACCTCACATGAAGCAGTAGCTCCCCTGTGAATAATGTATTCAAAAATCCAATTAAGTTACTCTAGATTCTTTGGTATTTTCATTTCCACATGCACTGGAGCACTTGAGTTTTACTAGCAAAATTGCTTGTGAAATGCAAAGGTAGAATGCTAAAAGCAAATAACAAGTTCTCTCACTCTTGCCAACTTGCAAACACTCACTACAGATATATTAAATGGTAAATCCACATTAGCTTAAATTCACTTAGCTCTATCCATCCAGGGTGTCAAAGCAGATTCTGCTCTTTAGCTCTCGAGCATGATTATTTTTCATCATCAGTGTGTGCGTGTGTGCGTGTGTGCGTGTGTGCGTGTGTGTTACTGAGCTGGTGTCTGCAGTGGGAGCTGCAGTGGGAGCTGGAGGCTATCATGTTCAGCTAAGGCTTGCAGGGAATTTTTGCAGGTGGCCAGGCAGGTCTTGCCTCAGCCTTACCTGCTCTCATGGCTTGCTGCCCATTCAAACACTTCATCTGAGACCACTTTATCTCCAAAATGCGGTTTCATACAATTCCCAGTTCATGCTGTTCCCTGAATCAGCCGAGCCAAGGCGGATGGGGACTTGCCGGGATTTCTCTGAGGGCGATGGCAAGGGGAGGTACAGAGGTGGCTTTGAATAACAATTCAACCTGTTCAACAAGCTGGAAAATAGTGGCAAAATAAATAGCTCTGGGGCTTCCAAATGCCTCTGAGCTGTTATTTATAGCCCTGCGGGCACGCTGCCTCGCAGGCACTGACAATAACCCTCTTCAGCCCGGCGGTGACAGACRGGTCCGTCACTCTCCGGTGTGCTCCGGGCAGTCCCCTGCCTCCCGGTGCTGCTCCGGGGTGCTCTCCTCCCTGCGCTTTGGGCAGTTGTCCCAASTTCTTTCCCCAGCTCATTATTTCGGCTAGGGCTGTCATGACAAATGACTTTGGTCTAGTTTGTGCCTCCTGGGCGGATGAATGAAGCCTCACTGCAGGCGCAGAGAGGGAGCCTGGCTTGCCGCCAGCCTTGGACGAGGGCTCGGTGGCACTGAATATGGGCAAGCTTGCGGCAAATAGGAAGTGGCACAGCACCATAACTCTTGATTTACTTATTTCCGTAGGGCCTGGGATGGGTTGCCTTGGAATTGTTTCACACAGATCTCTCCAGAGACACTGATCCAATAAAAGAAACCTTTCTCTATGCCTCCTTTTGCAAATATGGAGACCCGATATGTCCCTTGGACCTCTCTAAGGTGTTTTCTCATAGCCATGCAGAGCATGGTCTGCGGAAGCTGCAGAGAAAGCACAAACATATTAAGAGTAGCAGCTGTCAGATGATGCGGACACCTACGGATATTAGCAGCGCTTGTTTCCAGCAGCAGTGCATGCTGAGGATTAGCACCCTAACTCAATGCAGAGGAGCAGGAGCAGTTCCTGCTCTCCACAGCTTCCCTGGCTGATGCCTCAGCGCGTTGCCAACCTGCAATGTATCACAGGTTCAGGCAACCAAGGAAGCCCTGAACCCCATGCATAACCTATGGGGTACGATGTTGCCCTTGATGGGAATGGTTTGGGGGAAATACTGTATCCTTGAAGGAGTAATTGGTGCATGTTGCTTGTCTGTGATAGGTGTTTCCAAGTGAAAAGACTTCTCTGTAACCCAACATGTGTTACTTTATCCTCTCTGTTTCTCCTGCAGGAAGGAAGATGTCTCTATGTGATCCTACTGATGGCCTTATACTGGTGCACGGAGGCGCTGCCGCTGGCTGTGACAGCCCTGCTGCCCATCGTCCTCTTTCCCTTCCTGGGGATCCTTCCATCTAACAAAGTTTGCCCACAGTATTTCTTAGACACCAACTTCCTCTTTCTCAGCGGCCTCATCATGGCATCTGCCATCGAGGAGTGGAACTTGCACCGCAGGATTGCTCTCCGCGTCCTCATGTTAGTGGGAGTCCAGCCCGCCAGGTGAACGACGGAGCAACCGGGGCGCTTACGGGGGGATGCAAGCTGCCAGTGGTTGGGAAGCCGCGCTGCACACGTGTGCTGCGGGCAGCAACGCGAGCGTCGCCCGTGCGCCAGGGAGCTTCACGTGCTTACTGAGTTTGTTCAGGCGGGCTGTTGCCTTTGCTCAGAAGCTAGCAGAGCCCAGGGAGAACTGTTTTGTTCAGCACCTTATTGATAGTTGTTCTGGTTATTTATGCTCCCACCTGTTACAGGATAGTCGTGGAAGTGTTTTTTCTTATTAATTTTAGGTGATCCCTGCACAGGAGCTCTTCTTCCTGTAGCTAGACTATGTTAGAATACCTGTCAAACTCAAGAAATTCAGCTTTTTCTTCTTTCTGTCTTCCAGACTAATTTTAGGAATGATGTTGACAACGTCTTTCCTGTCCATGTGGTTAAGTAATACTGCCTCCACTGCTATGATGCTTCCAATTGCAAATGCAATTTTGAAAAGCCTCTTTGGGGAGAAAGACACATCTAAAGATCTGAACAGGGAAAATGAAGAAAACCAAGGTAACTGAGACAGGGCAATAGTAGAAGCAAGCTGAGGTCTTCGCTGCTGCCAGCAAATTTGCCCCATTTCATTGCTGCCACTGGCACAAGTACCAGGTTTCTTAGCTGCAACTTGATCTGTGTGCTAGTACCGTTTTAGCAATATGTACTTCATTACAGCAGTGGCAGGTTATTGGCATATAACTCCCTTTTATCCTGCCCCTTCCTCATGTCATGCAGGAGTCAATGCTTATGAGTTGCAAATGTGCCTGGAAAAAACAAGAAAGAACTGGTGATACCCAGCTAACCTGCTCGGTAAACCTGCCGCCGGCACAAACTCAAGTCCAGGTCTGCGCACCCCTTGGGGCACGGGGATGATGAGATTCACACAGGTGCCCGCCGCAGCCGTAGCTGCAGCTGGCAGCTCCTGTAGATCAAAATCCCTCCGGTGGTGGCGGTGTGGCTCTGTGCTGCTGCGGGGACGGCTGGGGCTTGTGTGGGCTGGGGGCAGCAAGGGATGGGGGTGGCCGGGGCTGCGGCGCGGTCGTGGCCAGACCGTGTCTCCTCTGCCCCTCTCCCTTTCCTCATCTGTGAGATTGGAGCCTGAGCTGGGGCAGAGGAGGAGGAAAGGGAGGGCTGGCAGGCTAAATACCCCTTTGCAAAATGCTTTGGTGTCTCCTCTGGTCCAGTTTTAAGTTAGTGCTCGGTGCCGTTGCTGAGTGGGTCGTGGACAGGCTCAGGCAGGGAGACTGCAGTCGGAGAAGGTCTTTCTCTGTCCCTGTTTTCACAAGTATCTAAGAGCAGTTTGTGCTTCTGGCACAAGACAGTAATGAAAAACAGCAAAGCAGAAATGAAGTTCCCTTCGCAGCTCTTACTGATAGTTGGAGCAATAGTCACAGCTTCTCTTGCTTGCACTAATTAGCACTACTTCTGTTTCTGCAATTTAAAGGCAATGGCTTTTTGGTTACTGCTGATTTCTAAGGCAGAAAAATGAGTCCCCAGAAGAAGACTCAAACATTTGCATATTCTAATAAAGATATACTTGATCATTCATCATTAATGTGTAGCAATCATGAGACACTTGCATTCCAGGTTGCTTTATCACATTTGGTGTATGAATTGTTGACCATGCACMTCTATTAAAATCAATCCCGCTGACCTTCTTGCTATAATTTCCTATTCTGGAGAAGCACCGCATTTTGTGAGTCTGCTCTTTAACCTCCTTGATCCCTGTCTTCTGAAATGATTTGATGTCTAGTTGTTACTATAAATACAGCAGATTTTGGGAGCATGTAAATCAAGACCCCCTTTGTCATAGACATTGGCAAGCGTGAAGTTAATGTCCTTGGCTCATAATGCTCACAGTGGTGTGAGAAGGCAGAAAAGGCGGAGGGAGAGGGGTGCAAGCAGAGGAATGAGTAAAGTGTCACTTGGAAAATTTCCTGTGATTACATGATGATGTATTTTTCTTTTGAGGCAGAGACTTGTAAATGTAGTAAATACAAGTGAAGGAGGAAGTCATCTGTAAAATATAGAACATCGAAATGCAGAATTTCCTGTAGCCTTTTTACTTGAAGTTTAGTATTCCAGGATAGACTCATCCTTTTCTGTAACCTTTCTGAATAGATGAGGAAAAACTGAGTTCCTTGAAGGAAGCCCTAAACCTGAAGTCAGTCAAGAACTAAGAGTCTGATTTTATACCTAGAGGAGAAGTGAAAATGAGCTTTCTGTAGAGGTTTCCTATCTGGCAGGTGTCATTTGCAGTCGGGACCAGTGGCACTTCTCAGATGGCACGTTGCAGCTGAACTCTTTCCCAGACCTGATGAAACCGGGCTCCTGACAGCAGACTGTGTATGAAAGCAAACTTTAATGAAATATGATAACATCAATTTGCCGATCTGTTTGGGTACGCTTTAATAGCACTGTAGTAGTGGTCCGAAGGCTAAAAAGTAAAGTTGACTAGGCAAAAGAAATAGATTAAAAATGCATTAAAGAATATGTAGCATTCAAAGGCATTTAATTTTCAGAAGAAACCTCAACAAGTACATAAAATCAGCTCTGTGAGTATGTAGCAGTCAGCTTCGCTTGCACATACTGTACAAGAATTTAAATTATGTCTCTGATAAATGGATCACATTTTTATGCTGATGAGATAACCGTGAGGTTGGAATCACTTATACCCATGCTTCCCCATGTGAGTAGCATTTTGCAGGTCGGTAAATGTTTGCTTGCTTGAGCTGTTGATAGCTAAGGATTTGGAACGGTTTTGGGTTCATTTTGACACTGTTGGCTACTGCTACAAAAATTCAGTGAGATGAGTTGTGGCAATCGAAACTCCAGCTGGTTCCGCTTGTTCTGATTTTTCTCCTGCTTGGAGAAAATCTTCTGCAAAATCAGACAGGAGGGATGACTCTGCCTTGGCCATAGCAAATAGCCTATGTCTTGTAACCAGCCAGGTGTGGGAAGATAAACTGCGTTCAGGGCTTGAGGGCGTCTTGGTGTGTCACGGACCTGTGAATGATGTCTCTAAGGGGAATGGCTGAGAAATGCGTATTTTTGCCCCCTGCTGCCTACTTCTGCCTGTGCTGATGGGGTATGACCCCAGCACCGACACCAGCACCCCTCGGCRCATGGTGACATTGCTCTTCAGGCCTCTTAAACCTTGTAGAAGCTATAGAAATGTCATTAAAGCCAAAGCTTTTTAGGACAAGCCCTTCTGCCTCGAAGGTACTTGGGTGAAATGGGAGGTGGGATGTTACGCAGCTTTCAAGGTTAATTTACAGTGAAATGCTTAATTTCTTGCTCAGAGGTAGCAGATAACGTGGCCGTCATTCAGCCTCTGCCAAGATGTAGAGCTAGAGAGAGACATTGGTGGAGCTGGGCTCATGGGTACAGCCAGCTGGTGCTCTCAAAGTCATAAAAAAAATGAAGTGGCTCTTCAGAGGAACCAAAACCATTCACTAATTCATGTGGCATTTGAGGAATGTTTCCCGCTGAATCAAAAAGTAAGGGGAAATAATTTTTAACACATTGAAAGGCTCTATTGTGACATTCTCTTGGTGAGCTGTTTGATTTGGAGATGAAAAAATGCTTCTTTTTGAACTTTTCCAAACAAATCTTTTGGTTGTTTTGTTCGAAACTAATCTTTTAAATTTTGTTTTAAGATAGATAAAAATTAAAGAGAAAATAGTTTAAAAAAAACAGATTAGGTAACTCTACAATGAAACAAATCTTGTTTTGGGTCAATTCAAAGTTATTTATTTTCCAAGATTTAAAAAAATTCTGCTTAAATTTATCTTTGGCTATTTTCTTCCCCCTCATTCAGGTTTTCTTTGCTTGTAGCACTTAACTGGAAAATCTGTTGTTCATCCCACTCCAAGCAGGACCTCCAGAACTGCAGGATGGTCACTGAATCCTTCTCATACTGCTCAATGAAAGGTCCTTATGGCCCGGTCCTCACTCAGTGGTTTTCATCCTCTTTTGACTTTTGAACCCCTAACAATTTTCAGCCCCCCTTTTAGAAGTTTAATAGGAGAAGATTGCTCTACAGCATCTCTGACTTTCCTTTTCATTATTGCCTTTTGCAGACCTTCTTGGACAGATAACTCACAGATGCCAGCAAGGTCCTAGCAAGAGGAGATGGGAGTTCAGGCTTAGCAGCAGGAAAAAATTGAAAAATTCTAAGTGGAATGAAATATGTATCTTTGCAGAGCCAGCACTAGGCTTGAGTGGGAGTTAAATGATAACAGGCCTTGGKCGAAATCTGTTGGGGGATCGACACTCAGCCATGGGTTAATGTTCTTCCTGCTAATTACATCCCGGCATCATAGCAGCGTTGGGGTGAAAGCTCAACATGTGTGTGTCCCAGCCCATTAACTTCAATTCAGTAAATTAGCAATGTGTAAAACATGACATTGCAMAACTCCTTGGTTCACTGAGCAGGAATGAGCCAGTTGTCTTCAGTGCACAAGTGAGGGAGTTCAGAGACTTTGACCACYGGCTCCTTTCTGTGCAGCCCGCTTGCTGCCTCAGCGGGTAAACAGGTAGAAGAAGAGTGTGTTTCTGCCTGAGGAAGAGTGCAAGGAAATTTGGGGCTTGCTGGGGTGATGATGGCAAGAAGTGGGCTCTTCATGCAATGATCTGCAGAGCAGGGAAAGTGGAGGGACCCAGGCATCTGGGCTGAGATAAAGTGCAAAGACCCAAAGCAAAGATAGCAGAGCCAGCAGTGACAGTGAAGGGGCACCTGGACTGAAGGGGGTGAAATTCAGAAATGCTCTGAGCCTGAGGAAGAATATGGAAAGTAGGATTTAATAGCACACCTGTATTTCAGACCTCAGGAGGTTAAGCCGTGAGTCAGAACTATGAAAAGTCACAAGCCTTAATTGCGAGATTTAGCGAAAAGGAGAGATTGCATTGCGTTTCTCATCTGTCTTTCGATTTCTGAATCCTGTGTGTGGGACAGAGTTGGGTGCACCTCCCCATATTTTGCAAAAGAGAACATCAGTTGTCCTGTTCTGTTCAAAAGACGCCCTTTTCCTAAGTGCTCTCGAATCCTGCTCACCCTTGTCAAGGTCGGCAGCAAGGGAGATGGAGAGGCAGAGATGGTGTAACCTGCACAGGAGGGTCCCTGAGAGCTGGGTATGCTGCGAAGTCCCTGGGGTGGCCTCAGACGTGGGTCCTGGCACTGGGCTTGGGAGGAAGCTCTTAGCCTGCAGGGTGCGTTGTTTGAAGAGGGATGATGGTTTAAGATAGTCCTTGCTCTCTGGGTGGATTTCAGAGGACCATGTATGAAGCCTAATCCCCAAGTGCGTCCCACTGTTGCCTTTAAAGAAGGAATTACAGCTTTGTGGTGGTTTTGCATGAAGTGTCTGCAGGGGGTTAAAATGCTCATCTGCTGGGAGTGGGCAGCTTGGGTCCAGACAGCACTCTTGCCATACCATGAGGAACACGCATTACGAAGTTGTCAGGCTCAGCAATTTTTGTTTCTAAAAATTGGCTATGGCTAACCAACGAAATAAATATACAATTGTGTAAATGACAACCTGGAACTGCTGTTCAAATTAGAATATCCCAGACTCTGACCAGAGGCAGAACTAATAAAAATACCAAGTCCGTCAGGGTCTCGGAGAAGTGGTGTGTGCTGTAGTGAGAGTATTTGAGCCATCAAACTGGGGGCCTGGAGCAGCGGCTGGAGGAGGTGGGCTTGTCCATCCCAGCTGGGCGCTCCTGAGGCCCATCCCCACGGTGTTAGTTCACCCTTCGTTTGCACAGTCCCCGCTCTGTAAATGCAGTTTCCTCCTCTGTTTGGCTCAAGGAGAGTTTTCTAGATGCTTTGAACTGTTTTAAAGTCCTAATCTTTCTTTTTCAGCATCTTTACAGCAGAATAAACTTTACACTGTACCAACTGAGATGCAGTTTCTGGCAAGTACTGAGGAGTAAGTTAACTATAAAGTTTGTATTAGAGAGCTGAGAGAGATAGAGAATTATCCCCTGAGCTAGACACAGCTTTAGGAATGTGATGTTCAATACTGAAATGTTTTGATTATGCCGAACTTCCCAGCCGCTAACAGGCTGACCAGAGAAACCCCCCTGTGTCTGTCCAGCAACCTTCTGCATGTCCAAACCATTGCAGAAGTTTTCGAGTTGCTTTGAAATGGTAGCCAGAGGTGTCTTCTGCTGGAAAATTGTGCCTTGATTTTTCTCAGGAACATCAAATATGTGAAGCAGGTGATGTAGAAACCACCAGGCTTCACGCACTGTTGATGGTCCACCTTTGCTAACAAATGATGGGGAAGAAGTATCTTCTCAGGAGCAGATGTTTCTTGCCACTTGGTGCTATCAAAATTTTTTTTTTCCTTCTAGCAGAAACACTGTTGCCTTTTTGCTGTTCTATGAGTTGCTGGGAGTCTGGGGCGAGGCGCGTGCACCCTCGGCTCCCACGGGCAGGCGCTGCGGGTGGCCTCTGCAATCCTGCCCGGTGCCAAGTGGCAACTCACTGAGCAGTGCGGAAGCCTGACAGACCCCTCCTGCCAAAACGAGCCACTTAGGTGTCCTTGAGGACATTATTAGCTTGGATTACTAAGAACTGGGAATTTTCCCTCTGTCAAGGCTCTAAATTGGTTGCACTGTATTTAAACCAGGGCTTTCACCGGATTCTCTTTTGGAATGTTTTAAAGCAAAGATCTGACGGAGGAGAAGGAGCTTGCCAGTGATGCGCTCTCAGACTTAAAGAAGGAGGAAGAATACAAAACAAATATCTGGAAAGGTTTCCTCATCTCAATCCCATATGCAGCCAGCATCGGCGGTACAGCGACCCTGACGGGAACGGCACCAAATCTCATCCTCCTAGGACAGCTGAAGAGGTATGGGAGGCTGTTCCTGGAAAACCCTGCTCGTCTGCGAGTAAATTCTGCAGAGCTGAGGCATATTCTCCGTCCCTGTAGGAAACTCACTTATGGGCTGAGAGCTGGTTTGGAAAATCCATGCCGCCTCACAGCGTTTTGGGACACTTGTGAGCAGAGAAAAGCAGAGAGTGATTCCAGCTACCTTAGCTGGAATAAACAGTCAG
Source organism: Apteryx rowi (assembly GCF_003343035.1). Taxonomy (NCBI): domain Eukaryota; kingdom Metazoa; phylum Chordata; class Aves; order Apterygiformes; family Apterygidae; genus Apteryx; species Apteryx rowi. The sequence continues at coordinate 1,237,988 of NW_020447195.1, read as the reverse complement.
GCTTCCAGCCAGACCAGTACATATGTGCTTCACTTTATTGATGCTGTTAATCCCATTGAACTTAATGGGATTTAACTGCCAGTTTAAAATTAATCTTGTAACTGTTTTGGTGAAACAGGCCATGTAGTGTTTTGTGAGCAGCTGTATCTGCCACAGTTTGGTAGAAAAGAAAAACAGGGAACCCACTAATTGTGACCTGTTCTTTTAGTCATAAAAGATGCTTCCTATGTGCGTAGGAGCATAGATTCTTGCCATAGTAAGTGAATGCAGCTACTTCTTAACTTTGGCCTCTACAAATAGCATGCTAAGGATCTTCTAGGCATGGGGAACATCCCTGTGAAGTTCATGCTCAGACTCCCCAGCTGGTGTTGTACCAGGACTTAGATAAACCACAGTAAGATCCTGGGTGTTCAAGAATATTGTACAAGAATATCAGAATATGGAGAACCCAGTTTTTCAAAACTTCCCTTCCTGGCTCCTTGTCTGGTTGGGTGATGTCAGTTCTGTGCAGCAGAGTTGCCTGGCGAGGTTGTCCCAACACAACATTGCCCAAATCCCATAGTGCCCGGAGAACTGCTGTTCCACACAGAGGAATATTTATTAAAAGCACAACTGGCAAGTTTGTGGGATGTTTTGCTGCTAGTTTCAGATGTTTGTTTACCCTTAAATTGAAGGGTTATTTTCCCTTCTTGCATTAACTCTTTTTTTCCCATTTGCTTAGTTATTTTCCAGAATGTGATGTGGTGAACTTTGGTTCTTGGTTTATGTTTGCATTTCCTCTAATGCTGATTTTTCTTCTCATGGGATGGCTATGGATCTCCATCTTGTATGGAGGAATTAACCTCAGGTATGTTTATATTCAGCTATTCATATGTGTTAGTTTGGTTATACCAGCATTGTAAATCACATGTTCATCTGGACTCTTGTACTAAATCTACTGAAATCGCCTAGAATTGCCCTGTGGGCTCGGGGGGGGGGGCGGGGGAGGAGAGGAGGGAGGAGGGCTTCATAACCACCTTTGGGATACTCATAACTATCTATTTTAAGAAGTGGTATATGTGTTGTCTTTGTTCAACAAAAATTTCTAAGATCTGTAGAGGTTTTTCGAGCAAAACTGTCAAAATTGAGTCATTTATCCTCCAGCCATGAGTGTCTGGTTACTTCTGTCGATCCTGTTCACCAGCGAGAGCTGAAGGACAGGAGAAAGTGATGAACGCAGACCTGACAGTAACTGCTTTCCATACCTTGTTCCAAAGGCGCTGGGGGTGAATCTACGTGGGAAGGAGTTAAAGGATGAAACTACCATGAAACTGCTCAGAAAACATTGAAGAGGCAATGTTTTCTTAAACAAACCCCCAAACCCTGATATTTTCACTTCTTTTCCAAGCAGCTTTAATCAAAAGCCCTCTTGTAAATGCGACTGTTTCCAAGGTGTTGTGCCATAATGTGTGGGTATGGATTAGAATATCCCAGGGAAACCAGATCACACTGCTTCCCTGTGGATGGTCATTGCCACGTAACACCAAAATCAGCTGTGCAAYTCCAAGTCTACCTAACTCAGCACCTGCCCCCAAAGATCTGGCGTGCTTACTTGGCTGTAAAAATAGACTCCCATGGAAACACAAAGGTTACGGCTGAATATTTCCTTTAAAAAAAAAAAAATCCATTTTTTCATCTCGGATTACAGACAGTTTTGAACATTCAGATACATGCAGTAAACAATTGCTGATATGCAAATGAGAGTTTTGGAGCTATTTGACAGTTACAGATATTTTATCAATCTGAAATACATGCACAGATTTTTTTTACRTATTTGTTCAATTAAACACAATTTTTTTAGGTTCAATTTTACTGCCTGACCTGGGCCTATAGAAGTCAGTGGCAGAATATCACTGACAGAAGAGAAAGCAGGATCAAACTTTAAAGAGGAGGATGAAATCTTGGTTCCACTGAATTAGTAGCAAAAATCTCCTAGAAGAAGGAAGAGCCAGGATTTGTTCCTAGGGCTGAAACTTGGGTTTGGAACAGATTACTTCATGACAGGGCTTAGTTTTACAACATGTTAATCTGTAACTGAGAGTAACGTGTTTTACTGGTAAATCTTTGCAGGGCACTTACAAGGTCTCCTCCAACGTCTAGTGTACACTATTTAAAACAATTATCAGGTTGCCACGCCGATTCATTTTGGAGCCTGTTTTTTCCCCCTAAATACTCTCATGTGATAGTATCAAACTCAGTCCTGCTTCCTCCAGGGACCATACACAATTTATAACTTAGAAAGATTTTTAATTGTTATTTGGAGTTTAAAATGTAAGTAGAGGGGGGAAAAGAGAGGTGTCTAAATATTTACATTGTCTCGGAGACAGGAACAAATCAATGGGAAAGCTGCAGTCTAGAAAATAACCAAACCAGGTCCGTAAATTTCTAGACAGCTAAGCTTGCGTGTAATTGCTCAGTGGGGCTGTTTTCAGCCAGACACTTAAGTAAGTGCTTAAACTAAAGCTTGGGGTAAGGTCCCAAAAATTTCAGTGAGTTATGAGTCTACTTAACTGAAGTTACTTGGAGCTCCAGACCAGCAATGCAGTGAGGACCATCCTTCAGCTGGACCTGTAAGAGAAGCGCAGACATGCTGATGGAGGATTTCTTTAAGCAAGACGGTACAAGTACCTGCATAAGCCCTAATGCGGTGGCAGTTATCCTGCTATGAACTAATGCTGTGTGGAGCTTTGCAGGCGGGCGTGAGGTTGCTCCACCAGGGTCTCGGCTGCTCTGCAGCCGGGTGGCCGTGGCTTGCACGATGCAGAGCCTGAGGCCCATCAGGTGAGGGAAGAGGTAGATGTGCTRGCTGCAAGCCTGGGCAAAAGGCAAAATTGCTTTTCTGCTAGGAGAACGTGATTCCTTTTGTTTTGTTTGGCTCTTCTCTATCAGCACGAAGCACAGCTTTATTGGGATAGCTGTGTCCAGGAGAGATACCAGTATTCCCAAGTGGCGAAGTGCTTCTGAACAGACATGCAAAGCTGCGCGAGTACGACCGCATTTATGCAGGCATGCGTTTGGCTGCTCTGGTTCCAGCGACTGAGTGATGGTGGCCAGGCTTTGTATACRGACAAATCCTCGGTGCCTGCAGGACTGTACCTAAGAATCAAGCTAAAGAAAAGCAGGTTTCCTAAGAAGAGAAGTTATTCCTTGAGAATCAAATTTTAGCTGTCCTTTCCCTGGCCCTGTTGGAGCCAGCTCTCAACAGCAGGCACATTTTGCTTAAACACAAGAGATGTAAAAAAGCTTAGTTATAGGCTGACTGAGCTAAGATGAAGCTGCAGTTAGTAAAAAATAAAAATAAAAAATAAAAAAAAAGCAACCAACCCAAACTCAAAGGACCAGGTATAACTATTTGAGGTTCAGGAGTTTTTGAATGATCAGCCATTCATTCCCCACCACACTATCCCTTTAAAACCATGAATGAATTAAGCAAGCTCAGGCAGCACAGGGCCCTGCATCTGATGGCGTAAGGCTCATTTTTAGGTTTAATCAAGGTCACAGGCAGCGTTAGAAATCTGTCCCAGTGGCATGGGATAGGATGGGATATGAAGTGCGAGATGTGAATATATCATTTGTATGTGCATGCTACAAAGGATCAAATGGTGAGTGCTGTCAGCGCTGCCAGCCTAAGAGGCTTAGCCTGGAGCACATTAACATTCCCGGCCAGTTAGGAATTCCTCACATTTTTGTTGGTCCTCAGCAGCATTCGGAGCTCACTCAGGAAAGTGCAAGTGACTTGAGAAGTGGAGGAACAGATTCGTTTTCCGTGTCACCCGCTTCCTCATCATTCTGCCAAAGTAGTTATCTGGTAGCGATGATGAAATCCGGCAATGTCGGGACTTTCTTTTGGCAATCAGAGCCCATGCTGAAGAAAGCTGTTCAGCATGTAAATGAGAGGAAACGTCCTACCCTCTGGGGGAGAGCATGGGTCTCCTTTGCCTGAATGTGGGGAGAAAGGATATATAAAATAGGGCCTTACTACCTTTGTATACACCAGAGACTCATCGTTGGTCCTGCTATACCCTCAGGAAGTCAGTGCACGTAAGGTGCTCTGCAATTTCATCGCTGTGTCCCCATCAGGAATCTGCTCTGCTCTCTACGGACGTGCACTGCTGGGTACACAGATCTGCTCACCTAGCATCTGGGCAGGATTCATCCCCAGGCTTTGTAGGCAGCACGAGGGCTTTTCTTCCGGTATTTGGAGTGGTGTTCCTATCACACATCAGAAGACATGCCCTCAAAATGCAAGCCCTGCTCGTTGTCGGTGGCAGCAGGGTGGCCCCAGGTGCCTTTCTGTGCAAGTGGAAGCGCCCACGGGTTTCACAAGCACCTCTGAGTCTTGGCATGAGAGGAAGAAAATACCTACCCTCGACTGCATCCTGTTAGAGGTACGGCCAGGCTTTGCCAGGCTGTTCCYGCTCTCCGTGGTGGGGGTATTCTGAAGATAATACAAACTGCTGCGAGAGATGTGCTGTCAGGCTCAGAGACTTCCTCTGGGAGAAACTTCCCCTCTTTGAAGCTTCCAGAGCAGGCGCTGAGTGTGGCATTTACTCTCGGGTGAATTACACTAGAGACATGTAAAAATGTAACTGTGTTTATTGGCAGGAGCTGGAGAACGAAAAAGTCAAATATAAGGGTGGATGCAGAAGCCCGAGCCAGAGAAGTGATAAAGGAGGACTATCAGAAATTGGGTCCAACCAAGTGAGTCATGACTGAAGCGGAACAGAAATCAAGTGGGTTGGAAATGTCCTGTCTGAAGAGTGGTGGGCTGAGTGACACTGAATATTTTTTGGAAAAAAAAAGAAATATGCATTTCCATGTTCATGACCTGCTGAAGTTTGGGTTTTGCACAATCCAGCCTCTTCATCTTCACTAACACAAATATTTGCAAATAGCACATTTATGCTCAAATGCTTATCAGGAGCAAAATTCATATTAAATTCATGCTGTGTTGTTTAATAACTGTTTGCAATTTCCAGGAACAAAACAGTACCATGTGCTTTATGTAACTAACCAACACAGGCTGAATTTTGAAGATTTGTGCATACCTGTTTATAACTGTTCTGCAAAGCAGGAAGTAGTTGCTGAGGAGACTGATGAATCATATAATAGATGTAAATCCTATGGATTATGGATATACTTTAATAAATCTTAAAAGCTGCTCAGAGAAAATGTATGGAAAGAAGTTAGATACATTTCATGGAATGCAATATTTTTTGTGAATTGCTCCTTCAGCTTTATTAGTCAGGTAAAGGAAGAACAAGAAACTTTTATTGTAGTTTCTCGAAGGTCTTGTCTTCTGGAAAAAGTGTGGTGCAAATTGCAGTGATGAGGATCACACATGGGAGAAAGGAACCRGCAGAAGGAAACCTGAGAGTATTAGACTTATGAGAAATGCCAAAAAGGGGACAGGAGAAGTTGAGTAGCTCCAAGAATCAAATCCTAGGTATGTTCAACCAGCCACTGATATTCTGGGCAATCAGTGATAGTGAAGAYTGTTGAAATTGTAGGCCTTAATCTCAAGAGGTCTGTGTTTCTCCATCTGTAAAATAATATTCTCATACCCACAGAAATGCTGTGGAGATTCAGCAATGGTTGTGTGGCTCTACTGACACTGTAATTACTGCTGTTGTGTGTGAAATGGAGCGTTGCTTCAAAGACGATTGTTTGGGCCTGTGTTGTAGATGAAAGAAATTGGTTTATTTGTTCCATTCAGTACATTATCGAGAAGCCTGCAAAATGTCTCTGTAAGAATCAAAGTCCCACTTTGAGGTCTAGGAGCAAGAAAGTCCATTAAGCCTTGCTCTACCAATCTGATTAGCAACTCTGTAACTTTTAAAATGAATGTAAGTGGCTTTCTCCCAGTAGTTTAAATGCCCTTGTGCTTCTGAGAGATTTTAAACTGTGTTTTGAGGCATCGTCTTAGTTAAATCCTGGCTCCAGTAGAGTCATCAGTGGAGTTGGTACTAATACTTAGCATATGATATTGCCATTTGCAGGCCCCCCTGTTACTTGTCACGTGTCTAAGGGATACTGTTTAGGTTTTGATCTTGGAGAACATTGTTCCTGGTGTGTCATATATGATTTGAATCTCATCTGTCCTTTTGTGCTGGCTTGAACTGAAGTGAGATCATGCCTAGCTGGTCAGTATCAGCCCAAAATGTGCCTTAGAAACACCCCAGAGGACAGCGATAACAGGAATGACCGTGAGAAGCTGCTTGGCCCTTCCCCTCTACCACATCCCGAGGKCTGACTTTGCGTGTGCGAGTGGTGACATCTGATCGGAGCATGCCTGATGCCCGTCTTGCCTGTCCTTAGTGTCTTCCAATAAGAGAGATTTGCTGGCAAATACCAATATTTGCAAATAGATTTACAATCTATTCTAGTGTTTCACTGTCATTATTGTTAGAAAAGCTGCCTAACTTCTCACCCAAACTGCTTCAGTTTGAGCTCTTTACTTGTCCTATCTTGGATCTGCCCCCTTAGCACAACTGCATTTTAACTGCATTTCTTTTCATTTTAGGTTTGCAGAACAGGCAATTTTCTTCTTCTTTTGCATGTTTGCGATCATGCTTTTCTCCAGGGACCCCAAATTCATTCCAGGTTGGGCAAGTTTGTTTGCACCAGGGTAAGATTTTATTTTCATTCCACTGTCACATTTTTCAATGGCATTTCCAAGTCTTTGAGATTCCTGGGTTTCTGATTGCRCTGCTTAACACTATTACTCAGGTTTCATGGAATAAATTAAACTGAGCCTCAAGTGCTAGAGGCGGCTTTACTGTTTATATCTCCCAGAGGAGGTACATGAAGCCCAGCTGGAAGCTGGCATTGCCGATGCTTGCGTATGTCTATTTGAGGCCATCCCTGGAGTTTGAATGCTAGGAATGCCTTTTAAAAATGCAGTTACGATGAAATCCTGAACTCTTTATGCAATCCACTGATATCACTGGAGGTCTGGACTGAAGAGAGACTGCAGGAGCTGAGCCTTAGTGCTATCCCATCTGTTTGCAAGTTTATCTCCACTGTGACATCCATCCCTCAGGAAGGCAAAARGATACAATAGTTGGGGAATGCTAAAGCTCAGGGTGGGTGCTGCTATTTCTAAACAGAAAAGACCTTCATAGTTTCTTTTTATAAAGCCATAGCTTGATAAATGATTCCTTAAGGGAACGAAATAGTTACAAATTTTTGCCTCATCAGTTAAATAGCTCTGTAAAATCAAACACATGCATAACCTCTTTCCTGGATGGGGCCTAGCTTTTACCTTAGAAGCTGAGCATTTTACGAAGCGCTCATGAATAAGACAGCCTGGGCTCCTGCCCAGGTCTCCTGCTGCCCCATGGGGAGCTAGGGAAATCTTTCCAGCCCCCATTACCAGCGTTCTGCTTGCAAACCTGCRCACACAGAGCACGGCCCGGTGATCAGAACAGCCAGAGCCTGTGTGTTGGGGATTAGATCTTGTTCTTTGCATTTGTGGGGCTTTGCGGCAGTTTTTGTAGGGGGTTCACAGCCCATCTTAGAAGTGTAGCTCAACAGGGCATTAAAAAGAAAAGAGTCGTGAACAACAAATGTTGTTCAAACCCAATGGAAACTCATAATCTTCTTTGGTAAATCCCTGTTCTCATAAACTTTGTAATSCTACAGACTTGTGCTTCTTACACGTCTTTCTGCTGCTTTTGGACAGGTTCATCACAGATGCCGTTACTGGAATCACCATAGTGATTATACTGTTCTTCTTCCCTTCGCAAAAGCCTTCCTTCAGGTGGTGGTTTGACTTAAAAGGTAAGTAGGTGGTTTCACTTAAAAGGTGAGCAGGAGGCGCATCTGGGCAGGCACCCTGGCCATGTCCGTGCTCCCGCAGCGCAAATGCCGAGAACACGCAGCCTCGGTCCTGCGCCAGCACGTAGCAGCGCAGGGCCAGGCCACGGTGCGTGGCTTGCGGGGTGGCCCGTGCAATCCAATGTATAGCATCATTTTTTTCTGAAGTGCCCAAAGAGGCTTAGGAGTCACTGCCCTGCTGCATGTTGCAGGAATGACTCAGTTACTCGTGTAGCTGTCAGAGGTGATGCCGTGGTGTGTTAAGGAAAACTGAAATCAGTGTTGACTTTAACTCCTGAAGGCCAGACTCTGCAGCAGGGTTCTGGCACTAGGAAGCTTTTGAGGCCTTGGGCCTGTCCTCTTGAGTAGCAATGAGATACAGAAATATTAATCTGTGAGCCACTTGTCATAATTTTATCTGGAGACTTTAGTCTCTGACATTCTTAACGTGGAGGTGCTGCTGCTGGAGGCGACGGGGGCTGGCTTGCCACGGCCCTTCGTGGATGGTGCAGCTCCTTCTGGGGGCTGTGGGAACAAAGTAAGGGCTGCTGTGGCTGCTCTGGGTCCTGCACATTTGCTGTGTTGTCTGTACTCCAGGAAGATGTCTGATCAGGCCTGCTTTGGATAAAATATGGGTGCCCTTGTTCAACAGAAAATTACAGTCTCATTAATGCATCCATCCACACAACAGAGCTCACTTCATCGCATATTAAGTAATGGCCCATGGGGATGATGTGAGTTCTTTGCTGTAAAGCTCCTGGGTTGTTGAATGGCAAGTGGAAAATTAATAACATCTTCATAATTCAAATGTTATAAAATTTCCTCCTCCTATGAACTCTCATCTGTTGAGGACAATATGTATGTTTTTTACAGAGAGAAAATTAACCTGATGTTAAATGTCCCTTAAGAAAGCCTCAAAGAAAACCTAAACTGCTAGAATTTCTTTGCTTTTCAGGTTTTTTCTAAGTTTTTTTTTTTCCTGATCTTAAGTTAAACCATCTTTTAATCATCTAGCTTAAGAGACTCTTGTGCATATTGTAATCATCAGCAACTCGTGGCTAGTGAGCTTCAGCACTGATGTCAGGCTAATGATGTCAGTCTATCAGATGATGACTTATGTGCTCATCTTTGTGTGCGTGTTTGATGTGGGGGTTTTCCTCTTGGTCTAGCCCCGAACACTGAGACGCAGCCCTTGCTGACTTGGAGGAAGGCCCAAGAGACTGTTCCCTGGAACATCATCTTGCTGCTCGGAGGGGGATTTGCCATGGCGAAAGGCTGCGAGGTGAGGCCTGCTGCAGACATCGCGTGATGGTCATTCTGCCCTACCGCTCTTGGCTTTGACAGGGTGCCGTTTGGGGTTTTTGTCTGGCTCTGGGAAATTTGCATCTGCAGATTGACACACCTGAAAGACCTGCTTTTTAACTCCCACCGATGACAGTGAGTGGTATATAACTAACGAGGCTAGCAAACCTTGAAACAGCTTCCAAACTTCTTGCTGCTAAATACTCACACCCTGCATACAGGTGGTTGCGTTGCAGTGGTGGGTAAGCGACGTTATCTCTGGTTGTATGTGCTTTGCAATTCTATGAAAGGATCAGTTTGTGCGCAGAGACGAGTCTGGCTTGTTTTCTCTCCCCGTCTGCAGGAGTCGGGTTTGTCTGTGTGGATAGGAGGCCGCCTGCACCCCCTGGAGGGCGTACCCCCACCGGTGGCCGTCATCCTCATCACTATTGTCATCGCCTTATTCACAGAGTTTGCCAGCAACACRGCCACTATTATAATCTTTCTGCCTGTCTTAGCAGAACTGGTAAGATTAAAACGATGAGCCCTGCCACTCCTCTGCTCCCTTCCTCGCCGTGCCCCGTGAATGGGCAGGTCTGTGTCGCGTCTGTGCTGGGAGAGGCACCCTGTGGGTCTCCTGCCCTCAGAGCAGGGCTTTAGGCACTTGGAAATCCTTGGAAAGAAGCAAAGCAAGTGCCTGTGGCACAATGTGGACGCTGCCAGATAATGGTCTTTCAAACATTATTGGTGAGATATACGATTATGTGTCACAGAGAGTGGGATACAGCTCTGCATAATGCAGTAACTGTTGGCATTCTTTGATATATCTGCTTTTGACTCCTAATCCCTGACGTACGATTTCTGTTCCATTCTGTTTTTCAAGGCCATTCGTCTGAAAGTAAATCCCCTCTATTTAATGATACCAGGAACTATAGGATGCTCCTATGCATTCATGCTGCCAGTCTCAACTCCTCCTAACTCAATTGCATTTTCTTCTGGACACTTGATGGTCAAGGATATGGTAAGTTGTTTTAGATACAGAAAATGCTGAAGACAATCAATTTGAGTGGAGTCTTTAAGAAAGTAATTTTCAAAAGTGTTACCAGTTCAACATCTAGTAAAGTAAAAAGGCAAGTTTAATGCTGTTTTGAGCAGCATTTAAAGGAAAAGGGATATGAAAAGAGCCTTCTTAAAGTCTGACCCTGTGAAATTTGGACCTGCTGTGGTTCCAAGTGCTGTACTCTGCATTTCTCAGACCCTGTTCCTGTTCCCCTAATATCAGTAGCTCAACTTTCAKAGGTCTTCTGGTGCAGAAAAAGGCCCCCTTCTCACTGAAGTAAGCTTATGAGTAAATTTAGACTCGGTCCCAGTTCCCGATCACATTCCTGAGGCTAAATAGATGGTAACATTTTTGATGAATCAAAGCTGGGTAAATGTCTGGAGAACAACCTTTGTGGTATAAGAAAGTCCACTTAAAATGTTGCTAATATTAATGACAAACCTTCCATTTTTATAACACTTATTTTGAAATAGACTTCATGCTTCACATGCTGAGGGTGTCCAGTCTAAGTTCAAGTGTTGTCTTTGTGTTTCTTTTGTAGGCAAGAACCGGGTTGCTCATGAATCTTATGGGAGTTCTGCTTCTTAGCTTGGCTATGAACACATGGGCCAAAAGCATCTTCCAGTTGGGGACCTTCCCTGCATGGGCCAACATCCATGCAGAAAATGCCACATTGCTTACGACAGCTGTAGAAAATGTCACTTTAAGTGCACTAAATAAAATATGAACAAAGCCACCCCAGGAGAGGACTCACTCACTTAGGACTTGGGCACTGGAATCATCAGAGTATGCAGAGGAAGAAGGCCACATGGCTGCTCACACCTACTGGACCCTCTGGTTTAATTTTATTTTTATAAATATTGGTGTATGTCACAATATCAATTTGTTATTTTCTCTGAAGATCTTTCCCCTCTGCCTGACAGGTACCAATCAGATATTCCCAGAGAACTTCATCCATCCTTCATAGGTGGTTGTTTACTGGACAACCCTGCAAGCATATGGCATCTCTGAGGAGATGCCTCTCCCCCTGGGAGAGGGAGTTTTGCTGTTCTAGCTACTGATACCCTATTGTGTTTTGGAGAGTAACCCTGTCCCCAGGGTGGAGGCAGCTGGATTATTTACGTGCTACCCAACGTGAGTGTGTCAGGACCTGGCCCTGGCCATGTGGCTCTAGCAGGACCGTGGAGATCGGGGTTTCATTACGATCTCGTGAGTAATTCTGTCATGTAGGATGAAGACTATTTCTTAAGGTTTGCACATGAAAGGATGATTCAGGAGATGTGTAGGTAGGGCTTGGGGTATTACTCCATGCTTTGGAAATGGGGAGGCAACAGTTTGTTTCCAAACATGTTCAATGGTTTGAAAAGCTAAGACAGTAATTTCTGCCTGGTTCTTTGAACTGAATACACAGATGGAGATTGGGGGCCAAATTTATTCCTGACATAAGTCTGTGGACATTGGTGGTGTCTCACCATTGGTAAATGTAGCCAATCTTAGGTTTGTGAGATTGACTCATTCATGAGTGAGCTGCTGAGTCACAGGTCAGTGGACAATTTACATCGGAATATTATTGACATTTTTGAAGAGTAGACTTTGATTCTTAGCTTTTTAAAAAAATCTGATTACTTGGGTACTTTCAATGAAAGGATTGCAAATTGACTGTGATTTAATCACTTAACATTTTATCCAACTTTTTTTTTTCCTCTGAGAATCTAAAATATTTCAATTAAAAGATCAATCACTGAAATAGATGGACTGTAAGACAAAGGATCTAACTTCTTGGTTTAGGAAGGTTAGTGACTGAGTGACTGAGTCCCTGTGCGAGGTATTGGACTCCACTGGGTCCCTTTCTCTGACAGGGTAGACTGGTGGAGCTCCAGTCCAGGCTGGCTGGCAAGGCTGATCAGCACGAGCTGGGGAGCTGACTCAGTTTTTTTCATACTACACCCGTGTTGCTGACAGCGCTCAGTGCCAGCTCTGAGAGCAGACGGTAATTCATCCCTCAGACCCAACGCTCTTTTCAATCACAGTTACTGCTGCTGTGGGATTGCAGTAGCGTCGCGTCATAGGTAGGAACCTTTGGGGGTTGAACCGAAACCACCAAAACAAATTGACCGAATGTGGAACTTGATTGATCCAGAAACACATTCCTTAATGATCCTGGAAAACGTACAATAAAGCACATTTATTAGCGTGGTGCACATTGTCCTGTTTGCTCTGTAGATCGAGGGGAGAAAAGCAAGGCCCAAGGCTCCCTTTCCACCAGCTTCACTCCCCCGATTTTGGCTGTTGTTCCCCAGAAGAAGTGCGAGGGCGAGCGAGGGCACTGCCCCAGCCGAGCCAGAACGGAGCCCTGCTCAACAGTTGGGGCAATAAGACTGGGAAGCATCCTAGCCCAGGGTCTCGGGGCTGCCCCTGCCGCCTTTGCCAGCCGGGAGGGACGGGACCAGCCTCCTGGCGGCAGCTCAGTGCCGGCCGTGCTCTGGCTTTGGAGGCTCTTTTCTGCGCAGATAGTCATCGTCGTGCCTTAGGGCACAGGGGCCAAAYGGCGAAGCGGACGCGGCTCCCTGCAGGTCGCTGCCAGCCGGCTTGCCTGTGAGCTGCGCCGGGTCTCTGTCCCCTGCCAGGGGACTGGCTGTACTCGGCGCAGCTCGGAGCCGCCGGAAGAGCCCCCGCTGTCCCGGCGCCGCGGCCGTGGCTGTCACTGCTCTTGCGGGAAATCAGACTCGCGCGGTGGAAGGAAGCGGGTCTCGCGCTCTCTGTAGCCTGCAGCCTGGAGGATCGTCAGCGAGACCCCTCTGGTGGGTCAAATCATCTGATTCAGAGGCTTAAATGATAACACCAAGTCCTGCTCCATTACAAATGCACAGGTTGCAGATTTACTTATGGTTGCTGGTCTGGTTTGGTGCATCCCAGGTGTACCTAGGGACAAGCTTTCCTTTGGGCACGACACGAGAACTGAACACAGAGCGTGTAGACGTCCCCCCCCCMAAAAAAAATCACTCCTGGCACTTGTACAACACTTTCTGCCCAAGGGTCAGATGGTATTTCACAACACGCTGGCTGTAAAGGAAGGTTTATGATCTCGGTGCCAGACGTGGGAAATGGAGGCACAGAGAGAGTTAGTGACTTACCCGAGGTCACTTCGGTCACCAGGGCTGTGGCAGACCTGGGAAAGGTGCAAGGATCACCTGAATCCTCGGCCTCTACCACAGACCTGGCTTCTGCCAGCTTTATCCACAGCCTCATGAGCAGGATGCTTTCTGTTTCCCAGGGACTCCCCAAAGGATCTGTTTTAAGGTATGTGTATTATAGCATTACCCAATTCTGCTTTTTTACATCCAGGCATCTGTGAGAGCAGGACTATTCTAGCATCCTTGATTTTTTTTTTTTCAAACAGAAGTCTCGAAGGTTTAATATTTCTGGAGTTCAAGAGTGAACTGATGTGCATAAATTCAGTCTAATTACATTTGCTGCTGAAAGCACTAACTTCACCAAAAGAAGGTTTTTATGGTGAGTTAATTCTTGAAGCTTTTGTGATGCAACCAGAAATATGAAAATCCCCAGGAAAGGGCATTTCAAATGCTGTATTAACCTTCTGTAACTTGGACAACATTATTTCAAAGGAACTTTGCCTGCCTATGCACTGTTTCTCTAGGAATGTAAAAATCCAACAATCACCACAAAAGCCATTCACATTAGCAGCCTGCTTTGAATTTTAATTAACAGGAAATGCCACTCGCACATTAAAATTCAACTTCCAGAATATCTCTGCTTTACTCCTTTGAAGTTTCCCATCCAATCTGGGAAGAAAAATCCGTATGTTCTCCCGAGATGCTTAGAGTAATAACTTTTTGGTTTTATTTTGTGATGGTGTGTTCCTTCACCCTTCCCCCCCGCCCCCCCCCCAACCTGACCTCTCCAAAAACAGCACACAGCCAGGGGCTAATTAAGCATGTGCCCACCCAAACACGGCTGGTATGCAAATATGTCTACGAGTCAACCATCTTTCCCCATAAGTAGGAGGCAGCCCAGAGCCCCTTGAGCTCTCCTGCATGGCAGTGGGCTGTGCTGCAGAACCTCCTCTTGAGCAGGGACACCTCTCAAGGTTTCCTCTTGAGGTTGAGGGATTCCTTACCTGYGACAGATCCTCGGTAAGTGACCAATATCATGCTGAAACTTTGCAAACTTTGCTAAGTTGCATCTCTGATCGATTGTGCATATAATCCTTTAGACATAAACTGTTGGCCAAGCCTGGGACTAAGATTGGATCCAGCTGCACCCAAACTCCTCTGAGGAGGAGTTTGGAAAGCAAGGGGGTCCACTCTGAACCTCATGACTCAATGGGAGGGTCTCCTTGACGATTTTGTCTGACCCTTCCCTCCACGCAGTAAATAACTGAGCGTACCTTGCCATTGAATCTTGTTGAATCACTGTTTTATCTGCCATCGAACTTTGTTAAATCACTGTCTTATCTCAATAAAACACATTGCTGCTTCTCTCTTACGAATGAAGTGCATCACTCATCCATGACATATTTACAGTAGTAAAGCATTTCATAGTATCTCTTATCCCTGAAACTAAAGTTGCTTTGCAAACTGTTCAGAGACCCACCAGAAGCCTTGCTGTCCAGGTTTTTACAGTGGTGAGTAATTCACCATGATAACAAATGCCTTTGGCGCAGAGATGCAGCCGCTTCTGGGCTGTGCACAGCCTATTTGCACCCATCAGCAATGCAAGAAGTTCAGGACAAAAAGGGAAGCAACTCTGAAACAAATGAACGTGCAGCATGATAGGTGAAATTAAGCTATTACAGGTTAGATAGCTTTGGGTCCCTTACTGCATTTATTCCCCTAAACAGTCACAGAGTGGTTATTGCTGGGATTTTTCTGTATTTCTGCAGTAGAAAACAAAGATGACACAGCTTGACCCTGTATCACCATAAATTGTTCATTTGCATGTGATTGTTAATGAGCAAACAATCACCGTTAATGGACTGATCTTTCCCACACCCTCAAATTTCTTGACTTGGCAGAATAACATCATCAACAGGTGCTGATGATATTGCCAGGGGAAATACCTTCAGCCTTAAGCCATAATATTTTATACCTTCAATCTAATCTACCCGGTCCTTGTCTGAAGCTGTATCGTTCACGTACCCCACCCTGCCTGTGAAACAGCTCCTCCTCTGCATGGCATCCCCTTGCACCCTCATCACCACCCCGCCACGGTTACGCTGTTACTGCAGGTTGAACTTGCAGGTGTTTTGGCAAGATACTCCGTTGTGACTGCCTTGGGACCTGTCCTGTGCAAACTGCAGCCTAAAGAGCAGAAATGCGTTTAAAATCCGTGTCCTGCTTGATGCAAGGTCAGTCACTATCCCCTATTCAGTGCGAAGGTAGGTTATGCTTCCTGGCTATGACACAGATTAATCCTTCTATCTTCTTCATGCAGTCACAAAACTCCCCGTTAGCTAGTTCCCAGGCATGTGGGTCTCTGTGTGCTACTGTAGCGCTGAAAATCTAAATTGAGGATGTTTGAGAAAGACGATTATAGCTTCCTACACTGGAGCCTGTGAAGAAAGCAATGCCCATTTCTGCCACCTGGGAGCTGGCCAGGAGACCTGTGGTGACACAGAGTGGCCAAGGACCCCCTGGCGCATCCCCAGGGGGACAGGGACACGGACCCCGTCACTGACTCKCCAGCAGTCCCGTTTCTGTTCCATGTCCTCAGTTGTCCTTAAAGGTCTCCCAGCCACAAACCTGAATAATTTATGAGCTCAGATGAACACAGACCTTGAAGTGGTTTAACAGAGTCTGACCGCAAGATGTCACAGTTGCCTCACAGAGATATAAAATCCTGTGTCTGTGTGTGTGTGTGTGTGTGTGTGTGTGTGTGTCCCACACCCCAGGCTTAACACACACATTTATACATACATAAACTTATATATACGTACATACACATATATATTTATTTTTGCAACACAATCTTCTTCATTATGTCCTGGGGAAAGTTAGGCATTGATGGCTCTAGCTCATTTGCAGATTATCAGTTGGGGGTACAAAAAGCGGGATATTCCAGATTTAACCCCTCCTCATGTCTCTCCTACACAGAGCAACTTTTAAGTCAAACCAGAAGGAAAATCTAGGTCTAACTACACATATAACACTTCTTGTTGCTGCCCAAGTTATTGGTTAAGAAGAGCTGCCTCACTAACTTCATCTCCCTTTGCCGGAGGATGCTGCAAACTTGGAAAACACTCATCACAGTGATGTGGATTTTAGTTTTTTTTGTTCTTTATGGTTACTATTAAAAGTTTTTTGCTGCCCCAGAAAGCTGCCCACTTATTCTGGAGGGGGCCCCAGGGGCTATTGCTGATACTGGTTAGCTCTGAAATCAGCACCTTTCTTCCTGGACAGAAGATAAATCTCAGACTAGCTTCTAAGGAGAACGCAGCCAGTTTTGAAGGTCAGAGCTGCGGGCCCTTTGGCGTGGTCCTTCAGTGTGCACATTTCGTTCRACCCCCAGCGAACGCTCCAAATGAGTAACAGTCTCTGACGTGCCGGCCTGGGGGCTGCCCGTTCGCAGCCGGGCAGTCCGGCGTGCCTCGCTCGGGGCGCGCGAGGTCCGAGGCCCTGGCGGAAACCTCCGCGCAGGAGGACTTCTCCCCCCGCACAGCAGGAGCAGCAAGGGCCGGACCTGCCGCAGCCGCTGCCCATGGGAAGCGGTTGGATCCGCTGCCCCCGGCTCGTCGTCCGGCGCCTGCCCTTGGCGCGGGGTCCGGCCGTCCCTGCGGGGAAGGTGGCCGCCTCGGGCGAGCCGACCCCGCTGCGCCGTCCCCGGGGCCGGGCTGACCGCGGGCCCTTCGCCCTCTCCCGCCCGGGGAGCCTGGGAAGGTGCCGGCAGCCCGCCAGCTCCCACCGCGCGGGGAGGCTCAGCTCGGCTCGGCTCGGCTCGGCTCGGCTCCGCGCGCCGTGGGTGCGTTCAGCGAGGCCTGACCGGCCCGAGGGGCGAGCTGTACCCGGCCCCGACGCCTTCCCACGGGCGCAGCACACTAGGAAGAAGGCGTCCGGCAAAGCCGCGGGTTTGCTGGACCCCGGAGGGGGCTCCCCAAAGCCATGCGAGCTTGGGGCAAGGTGAGAAAAGCCGGGGTGTTTTGCAGGGTTTGCACAACAGCGTCTCTTGTTTGCTAGCTGGAGGAGGGAGACGGGGGGGGGGAATGGGGACGGGCACCGGTCTGAAGCTCTGTGCCCCACTGCCAGGGCTATGAGGAAGGGGCAGTCTGTGCCCTCGTGCCCAGAGCCGGCTGCGTATGGGCACAGCCCCAGCACGGGCTCTTCGTAGCAGCTACCGCGCAAGGCTGCCGGTGCATGCGAAAAGCTCCAGTCAGGATCCCTAATGATTCGTTGTTCAAAAAGCTTTTTGAATTAGATAGGAGGAGGGAATCAGGTTGCACCTAAGGAAGAGATACAGAACGAGGAGCGCGTGTCGCCCCGAAGCGGTTTGCGAACACTGCACACGAGCGCACAGCCGCAGAAGGACCACCGCTCTGCCAGAACAGGTGAACAACCCCCAGCGCAGGCTTTGCCGGGTCCTACCCGGTGACGCCTCCATGCCGTGACTGAAGTATGAAAGAGTAAAAACTCCCCTTCTCTCTGCAGGCCAGCCAGAGGTCCCAACCCCACTGCTCGCTGGTGGGCAGCGCAGGGAGGAGTCAGCTGGGATGAGACATCTGATTTCCCAATAAGTGACAATAACACCCCGTCCCCCATGTGATGCTTGTTCCATGTTAGTCAGTCCATAAGTCATTGACTCATTTTTTTCAGCTGTGTGTCGTGAAAATCAGCCTTGTCTGTAACAACAGTAAGACACAAAGAGGTGTAAAATCTAACTGGCATGGTGCATCCCTGCCCTGTCCTGGCAGCGGGGCTATTTCCTCGGGCTCTGTGCCACTCTCTTCTGGAACCACCAGCCTTTGCTGATCTGAATTGCTTTAAAAGGCTTCTTTTTTGAGTCCTGGCTCTCTAGYGATAACTGCCTCAGTTTTCTCTCCTGGGTGTCACAGCAGCTGTATCCAGGATCCTCGCCGAGTGCAATAAGGCAAGGCCCTTCCCTGGAGCATGGAGGGGTTACGAGCAAGACTGGGGCATCTTTCTGCAGCTTGGTATGTAGTGTCTACTTTAATCTCTACCCCCTTCTCTGTCTCAATAGCTGTTGAGCTGCTTTTTTTCCTGAAAAAAACCTGCAGTAAATGAATTGGTCAGATTTACTAAGCAGAAATCTCCCTCCAGGAGTAACTGAGGCTGCTCCTGGCTGGGGAGATGGGAATTGCCTGGCTGGGTTTCGCCCTGTGCCTTCTCCCTGGCAGTAGTCAGCCCCACAAGATTATGGGAGAGGTTTTGGACTGTGTGTGTGTGGCGGGGGGGGGAATCAAGGGGAGGGGAGAATTCCTCCCTCCCCTCCCCATCCCAGGTTTTCTGGTCACTAGAGAGTTCCTTCAGATCCAAGGCCTGAGAAATGATAATCCTTCCCCAATGCTTATTTTCATTAGATATTTAAATAGCTCTATGGGACATATCCTGTCTGCCCTGGCCAAATTCTTACCCTTGGGGATTTTCTCTGGCACTGGAACATCAGTGTGAAACAGTGTTTTCTCTGATCAGTTCTGTATTTGTCTCCTCTGTACTCCCTGATTTTAGACTGGTTTCATATGAAGAGGCAGGGAGAGCAGAAGCTCCTGCTCTGCCTCCTCTCATCCATTGAACACCCTATAATTACAGAGCTGGAGCTAATGAAAACTGCAGCGGCCGGGAGCCACATCCCTGCAGAAGGAGCCTACTGCTCCCTCCTCTCCCCACAGCATCCTCTAAATAACCTGGGCCACTGCTAAAGATTTCACCTCTATGAATGACCTTATTAGGATTTTTAATAGAATGATATAATACTGTTCTGTGCTTACATTTGAGGAGAAGCAGTCGCACTGTAATTGGTATTTAACCTTTCCAGAAATGCCTTGAACTTTCCTGTCCTGCATCGTTCCAGGAAAGATCTCGGTCCTAGCTGCTTAGTTTAGCAGGGAGGTAGAGAAGAGGGATACCAGAGGCATTCTGAGAAGGAAGTTGTAAAGACCCATGAGAGACTGTCTTGAAGGTCCCCTAGTGAGTGCGTTCCTGTGTTTCCTCTGCTAATACCCAGATACTACTTCTTTGTACAGGTTGAGAGTCTGTGTCTACTGTGAAGACTTCCTGCTCCCAAAGGTACACAGGACCATGGTACATCTATGGTCAGTTTACTCCAAGCCTGTCCCAGCAAATGCCAGAGAGCTGTGGACCTTATTTCTACAGTGTTTCTGCATTACAGTGGTGATAGGAGGCCTCTTTTACAACTGGATGTTTGCTTCCCTGGAGTATTCACGGCATCTCTCTACTGCAATTGCCGTTTCCTTCAGTCTGCTCCTTCTACTGACCCTTTTCTTGGTGCATCCTGCCCGTTGTGTCTTCAGTATCATCATGCCTACTTTAGGTACAAAACAAGGTCGGAAGCTTCTCTTGTCTACCTGCATCATGATTGTGGCGGTTAATGTAACACCAAACATCATAAGTAACATTAAAACCATACTGCAAGTTATTGAATGCATCTGCAAAAATTCCTCGGAGAGCCTTTTGAACTCAACTGCTCTCTTAGGGGAAGCATCCTGGGAGTTTGGAGATGTAATCCAAACAGTTGTTGATGACACTAATGCTTGGAGGCCTATGAATGGACATTTTAAATTTGCACTACTTAATAACAGCACCTTGATTAATCAGCAAATGCATCTTGCTGGTGAGAAAATTAGGGGCAACTTTTTGGCAGTTGAAGCACTGGTAAAAAATTCAGTACGAGCAGGTAACAGACTGGTTGCTGGCTTCTCCGTGCTCTATCTCTGTTTTGAGTCTGCCTGGTATTTGAAAAATTATCTCACCAACCTCCGCTTCGACAATTTTTACATCACCAAGAAACTGGAGCGCTTATCTGTGGACAGAGAAGCGGCTCATCTGCTGACAGGCTCATCCAAAAATCTCCTTCGGCCAACAGGTCTGAAGTTGTCCCGGGAGGAAGTAATGCTCTGCCTCGCACAAATGATGTTCCTTACTGTGGTCTTGATGCTGATGCTGGTCATCATAGTGATGGACCACTTCGCGTTCAGCGTGGCAGACACTGCAGTGAGAAAGGTGGCTCAGTTCTCGGTGGTGCCTGTGACTCTCAGCATCAAATACAGTGTAAGTGCCAGGTTCCCTTGTCCAGCTTGTGAAATACAGGTGTATCCGTTCTCTGACCAGCTAATGCAAATGCTGCTTGGATTGGCTCTTTTGCCCAATGTGCAGAAGGGATGGAGGAAGGATGTGACTCACAGAAGGGATTGGTGTTGCTCAAAATGTCATGTCACTCAAAAGCATCAGTCACTGAGGGTAAAAGCATCTCTTGCACCATGTCTTTACATGGGGGGACATCCCTAGGCAGGCTGCCTGCTACATATCACATCATACGAGGTGGCGGTGGGAAGAGCAGCCTTTGTAGCCTTACTTACCTGTTTTTTTACTACTCTTCCGTCCCCAGCAATCAGGGAAAAGGAGCAGCAGGGCCACTGGAAGGCCCAATCTTGGGGAGCAGCTCCGAGCAAGCAGCACACAGGACCAGGGCTGGTCCGCACGGAGATGGGACCTTGCTCTTGGAGAGGTGCCTGGGCAAGCCACC
Source organism: Apteryx rowi (assembly GCF_003343035.1). Lineage (NCBI taxonomy): Eukaryota > Metazoa > Chordata > Aves > Apterygiformes > Apterygidae > Apteryx > Apteryx rowi. The sequence goes on along the minus strand of NW_020447195.1, from coordinate 1,217,056 downwards.
CCATGCCATTCCCCTGCGGGCCTCGGGGGGGGGGGGTGTAGAAGAACACTGAGAACCATAAAAGGAGGCGGGAAGCAGACTAACATGCTGCTTGGCTGTAAGAATGTCATCTTGTTTTATTGCATTGGCTGTGCCTTGTAAAGAAAGCCCTGCTCATTGGCTTTGCGTTATCGCCCTGTTCAATCCTATTTTGTAAGCCTCCCCAGGTTCAATCTATTTTAATATCATTTATCTAGACTAGCTGTGTGTTTTTAAAGCTTTCTCTTTCTACCATGCAGCCTTTCCYCTCCCCAGCTCTGGAGCTTCTTAGCTCAGACACCTGCTCCTGATGAATTTACAGTTTAAAAAAAAAAAATTAGGGCTTAGAAACAAACTCTGAATTTGAAAAGTGTAGCTATGAATGCTCACCTTTGAATTATGCATTTCATTGTAAATCTTACTCTGTGAATACCTTTTATGATCACCATAATAGCAAATGAAGATCACAGATAGGACTGGGTCTCGCCATGCCAAGTATTCAGCACATACAACAACATGCTGTTAACTCTCAGGCAGCCTGAAGCATGTACGCACTTCAACATCCCGGTCYTCCTGCACCTGAACAAGCTGTAACAGTGATTTTTGTAGTAACCTGTTTATTTCGTTCATACTCCATCTAACCTATTACTCTTTTCATTTCAGGCAAAAATAAGGACCCTACCCTTCCTCTGGAAACTTTTCCAGATTTCTTATGGAGAACCATCAATTCAGGACTTTGAAAAAAGTTACCATCATTATCTGAGCTTCAGCTCTGCCCATTGCAGGATCAGCCCACCAAGGCCTTCCAATAACGCTGTGGTGCTCATTGTTGGGCTGCTCTACTTCATCATCTACACCACGGTATTTCTGGAAACCTATGCCCACCGCTCGTGCAGAAAAATCGCAGCCTCCTTCTTTGAGAGCCAAGAGGAGAAGCGAGCACATTACCTCTACAACAAGCTCTCCAGGAAGTACGAGGAGGAGAAAAACTCCATGAGAAACTAAGGTTTTAGAAATTCAAGGATTGCCTGAAGCCTCTGAGCAGTAGCTGGGCACAGGCTTCTGGAGTGGGATCACACAACTGCCTTCTCTTGGACAGTTCATTTTCCAGAGTCGGAGAAATATTTGGAATCTGGCAAAAATATTTGCCAAAAAATCTGAAATATTACATTTAACATTCATTTGTTAAAAATGGGCTRTATATACTTTTTTTAAATCTTCAGGGTCTGGAGTCAGCTGTGCCAGGAATGGTAGGGAAGGGAGTAGAGAAAATTCATATGATTTGGAGGATAACCACAGCATTAGGCAATACTAAAAGGGAAATATGTGGGAGTTGGGGTGGGGAAACAGTTCATTTACCTTCCCCATCACATCCATGCCTGAGAAAGTACACACTTCCCTCTCTCAAGTTATCCCTTTAGGCGGCAGGGGAGGAAACTCATTTGAGTTAATTCATTTAATTCTAGGGAGTTTTCCTTTCAGGTTTCATACACAGAAATCTGAATAGACTAGGTGATTATTTGTCCTTAGTAGATAATTTATCCACCAAAGAAAGTGCAGTTTCAGCCTACTGAAAAAATTCAAGACCAATATGAGCACCAGGTGCAGATTCTGGGCATGGCTTTCCTGGTGGTGGAAGTCAGTAGATAAGGACTTTCTGAAATCACTTCACAGGGACTCTCCAAAATGAAATATAAATATAATTGTTGAAGGACATAAGCAGAAAATAAGACTAGGCAACAAAGGTTAATTTAGGACAAAATCCTGGAGGACTTTAAAAGTGGCAGACTGAAACCTGGCATTTGAGTCAGTGCTCTGCGGGAAGCAGAGAAGTAGCAGGACTTGGATGCCTGGACTCTTCCGAACAAATAGCTGTTTTTACATGTTATGTTGTCTCAAACCATGGTAATGTAGCTAATACACAAAAATCCATCACTGGAGCTACATTTGAAATCTTACTTTYGAAAGAGAGGCAGATCAGACCCTTCTGTAAGGGCAAGAGCTGGGAAGAGAGAGAGCTAATCGGTGCCAGGTTAAAAACAAATCATTTTCACAGTTTCTTTCTTTCTTTTTTTTTTTTTCCAAAGTGTGTTATTCTTTTCATCTCTTCTTCCATTAGAGTCTTCATTAAGGTAATTATTTGACATAATGTACCTCGATGAAATTAAATTGCAGAAGTAAAGTGGCAGCTGCAGCCAGATGAATCATATTCTCTCAGCTTTGAAGATGCTTGAAAAAAGTAGGTTTGGATTATTATTTTTATTTATTTATCATCTATCTAACAAAACCCTAGTGTATTCTTTTCCCCAGGTTTCCTAATTCCCTGATGTTATGAGGGTTAATCCAAGCACCTTTCTGCCTCTGCAGCAACTAGGGGCTTTTGTCAGGAGGTTTCTTTGTGTTCTTCTGTTTTGGGAAAGCAAAGATTTCCATGTGCCTTTTGAACAGTCAAAATTATCAGAAGCCAGGGATTGAAACAGCTGTGAGGAGAACAGAGGAGTCCTTTCAGCCTGGAAACCATCCCAGCAGCGCATTGCCTTCCAATAAGCACATTTCTTTAAAAGATTTTTGCTTGAAAAACCCATCTTTTCAGGAAGAGATGCACATTAATCTTTCATCATCCTCTAAGGAAAAAGATCAGTATTTCTTTGGTTGGTAGCATCTGGGGAAACCCCCCCAAGCAGCTTCCAATTCTTCTCCCTACCTACCAGCCCATGGAAAAGAAAACCCAGAAGAGAGAGGTCAGAAACTGGAGTGGGAATAGTCAGAAAGGCTCTTTGGCAAGAGGGAGCAGGGTGCCTGGCAGAGCAAAGACAGTTTCTCTGCGGAGCCGGCTGCAGGTGTTTGTGCTGCAAGGGGCTGGCCCAGGCGATSAGAAGCGTCAGAGAAAGTTGTCTTGATGAAAGCCAGGTGCCTCTGCTGAAACTGCACCAAGCTACATCTTCCCATTGAACAGGAAACAGAAACATAAATAACAGACCTTTTGAAAAGATTCTTCTGAATCCAGCCTCGGCTGAGCATTAATGATCTGGGGGTGGCTTACCTGAGCAAGGATAATTACATGCGCAAGAACATCCTGGGAGTTTCACTTGATAGAGATGGCAGGACCCAGCCAGAAGGGGACACACACCGAAACATTTGATTTCGGGTTAGCTTCTGCCTCCTAAACCGTTAGCAAATCCCCTCTCCCTTTCTCTGATTGAAATACTTAGACCCAGCACAAGGATGGAGAGGACTTGGGTTCACGTGCAGGAATGGATACAGCCGAGGAGGAGGACTGGACTACGCGCCACCCTGAGCCTCCCATTGAGTCCCCTGACAGGTGCTGGCCATCTCCCAGACAGGACAGCTGTACAACACATGAAGCAGCTCCTGAAACACATGCTTTCAGCCTAAAACTGACCCCARTTTGGAGCCATTCTCCCTCTCTAGAGTTTACATCAGCTGCCACTAAATTTTACCCACTAAAGACTAATCCTAAGAACTTTGTACTTCTAGACTGGAGAATTCGCTATCAGCTAAGCCTTGATTAGGGTAATTATATCTGCTTGAAAGGGTAATAATCAGTGTGAGGTACTGTCGCTCTGCCTGTGCCCCCAGTGACAGCCTTCATAAAACCTTCAGGAGGGAGACGTGCTCTCATTTCCATTTTACAGAGGAATTTGAGATCCGGAGAGACTAAGAACAAGATTYGATGAAGTACTTTGGTGCATATCACAGCAATTTCCGTGATTTTGGTGACAGCTAACCATGTGCAGCAGAACTCCTTTTGCCTGGCTGCATCTAGAAGTTGGCTCACCTGCCCTGTTTTGGACATCTGCCACGGGAGGTGGTGAATCGTGCCCTTGGGGAGTGATCCCATGGATCTCTTCTGCCAGGTTACCTTCACACAAAGGTTTTCAGCTTTAGCAGTCATGTAGGAACCAGCAAGGGAAGAATCTGGGTTTAAAAGGYGAAAGCCCAGTGAGCCAGGAGCTCTGGTGAGGAGGTGAGGGTAGGGCAGTAGATGAATGACTGGCTTTTGTCCCAGAGATGCTGGGTTTTGTTAATTAGAGAGGACAGCAAGAAATTTGTGAAGTGCTACATGTGCAGCGCTGTGAAGTTTCATGTCGTTGGTGTCAGAAGGGTTTTTTATGTAGGAAGGAAAATATCGCTTTGATACTCATCACTGATGTTTTGGGAGTGAATTTGTATTGATGTTAAAATACTCATATGTGTATATTCAAGGCTAAATAAAGATAACATTATGCTTGGATAGCACTGAGATTTCAATGCACATGAATAGATGTTAAGAGTACTGTAGCTTGAGGTTGTGGCATTATGCATAGCTTAGATAACTGATGAATCTTTTTTGAGGGAAAAAAGGGATGTTAAAGACTGTCTCTCTGATATTATACCACTTAACCCATAGTCCTGCTTTTCCAATGAACAGCCAAACCCAGGAAATTGTGGCAAATGTGACAGTGCTACAGGCCACCCAGCAATGAGCATCACACAGTCGTGTTGTTGTGCAACAAGTTGTTGGAGCGCCAGGTGCTGCCACGGGCCTGTTGCCACGGTCTGGTTCCCACGGCCGGGCCGGCTCGGGACCTGGCCAGCTACTGCAGCCCGAGGGCTCGGTGCAGGACTGGGACATGCTGAGCCCAGGAGCGGTGTCCTGGCTTTGCAACGAGGCGTGGGTTTAGCCGAATTACTGCAGAATTTCCTCGCGTGGAGACTGCCCACTGCAACTTCTCATTGCAAATACGGTAAGAAGTCCCCACGGAAACAGCTGAGTGACGCTACTTCTGAGCACCTCCCAGGACTTTTTCCATTGATTGCAACACTTCAGCTCCGACCCTCAGCAGCGTTACGTCGGCAGATCCACGCTTGGCGCCTTCTCGCGGCAGCCCAGGGCTGTGTTTCCTTCCCTCCCTSTTTCCAGTAAGCCGTCTGCTTTCAAGCACCGCGTGGGTGGTACGGAGCTGGGCTGCGGGGGTGTTGAGGCCAGTTTGGAGAAAGAGCAAGGGCACAAAATGATGACGTGACTTAACCAGGTCCAACCGGGTCCAACCAGACCAGCATCGCGTGGGAGACGGCTGCTCCGGAGCAGCAGCACCCGCAGCTCTGCCGCGGCTCGAGGTGCTCCTCCTCATCCTCCCTCCCTGAACCCTCCCATCTGGGCATCGCCACCTCCGCTGCGGCGCGCGGGCCGAAGGACCTGTCTGGTTCTGTGGCTGGCGCGCRTGCCGTTCGGCCAGCGCGGTGCTCTCCGGCGTTGCTGCTCCTTTGGGCGTAGCCGAAGGCTAACGCGGAGCGCTCAGCCGGCACGGCGAGCGTCGGAGCGGCGCAGGAGAGGGGAAGYGCGAGGAAGGGCTGTGCGGGGCTGCGGGCCTGGCAGGCAGCTGCAGGGGAAGGGCGGCTGCACCGAGAGCGGAACGGAAGGAAAACACCCAGGGCGGAGGAAGAGAGGAGCTAAGAGCCACGCCGGCCCGGCCGCTCTCCGGGACCGGGGAGAGGACGTGGAGGAAGGCGAACGGGGCTTCTCAGCCCGACTGAGAACAGCTCAGGCTAGCAAGAAATGCCCCTCAGGCAGGGGAGGCAGCTTAGTCCCTGAGGAAACTTGCTTTCTAAAACCCCTGGGGTGTCCGCGGGAAGCCAGGAGCAGGACTAGGAAGCAGGGCCCGAAGAGCAGAGCGTGCGGTATCGGCTAGCGCCGCTTCGCCAGGGCTCGGCTCAGCCCGTCGGCCGCGCTGTCCCCGAACGCCGGACCRGGCTGGGGAGGGTATGGCGGGGGCACGGCTGGCAGAAACCAGTTTTCTCTCCTGTGAGGTGTTGGTCCTCAGCGAGATAAGGGTCTGCTGGAATATGGAGTTTTACTTGTTTTCTTATTGTATGCTAGGGATATAAGCTGCCTTTCCAGAGCTTGCTTAAACACACAACAGAGAAATACCGAACAGGCTTAACTAGCTGGTGAAGTTAATGAATTTACATACATTTATTAAGTAGGACTAATTGACAAGCTTCATTATTTGCTAGGAGATTTCCATCCGTCAGAGCCCTCCTGTACTCCTGCCCCTCACTGCTCCTGTGCATCCCACCTTCGCTTTCATTCAGTACCACCCTCCTGCCTGACGGAAGAAAACTGGGAAGGAGCGCAGATCTTGGAAGCACCTTTGATGCCCTGCAGCGCTTGCCGTTTGCCACGGAAGTCGGCAGAGCCCATGTGGCCTGTGGGGGATGAGGGGAGAGCGGAGGGTTTTGAGCTGAAACCCCCCAAGAGAAAGCTCTTTGCTTGTGTCAAGACTGAACATAATCTTCACAGTTCAGCAGAGAAACACAGAACCAGTGTGGCAGAAAAGGTTTTTTCCCTAATTTGGTTCCTCCGTAACCACAGGAAACCTCATGGCTCTTTTCTGAGATGTCTGTTGATCCTGACATCATCCTACACTAGTAATGCCATGGCAAGGGATGCGAGTGGAGCTGGATCCTCTAAAGACAATGTCCTCTGGGGGCCTTCTGAGGCTTGAGTTCATTTAGGAAGCCTGTTCAGGCCTTTGTAAGGGAGCATTAACCATGTCTCTGGAGCCTCCTCTCTTCCTCATTGAAGCTGGATTTGCCATTGCTTTGGGAAAGGGACTCAGGAGAAGGAACTGAGTATAATGATTTTAAATGTAAATTTTGCCTAGTATATAATGGGGTAAGATGGAATAACAGTCTGCAATGGTATCTCTGATTTGCTTTGCAAGAACATCTAAAACTCTAGCTGGTATTGCAGGAAACTGTTTTGTTACAAGTGTCCGGAGCTAGATTTGCGCTGTGATTGAACATGTCAAAGGCAGCATAAGTTCAGTGAAAGGAAAGCAAAATAAATGCTTGTGCAAAGCCTTCCTAAGGGGAAGGTTTTCTCTTTTGCTTTTATTTGACCACAGAAATCACTTGCTTCTGCAGCATCTTATGCTGCTGCTGGACAAGAAGAATTGCTTTCACTGTCATCAAAATTGCTCATCCGTGTAACCCTGAGAGCCAGGGAGCACAGCCCAGCCCACACCATGCTGCCAGGAACACTGCTGCCCTGTGAGATGTGGTCTCAAATGTTTAATCCTACATACAACTTCCGTATAAATACCCCAAAACTCCAAGGAGTGATTCAGTAACTGTGCTCTCTGTGAGTTTGCATCTCTGAGTACCACTGAGATGAGCCAGTCTGAGACTTCAGCGAGCTATGCCCTATGCAAGAGATAACTGTTGAGTTAGCATTTATTTAAGGGAATGCTTTGTGCTGCCAGGAGAAGCCCCATGTGCAGGCAGTGCCACYGTACTGGGTGCTGCACAGCCACCAAGCAGGGCAGCTCCTGGCCYCAGGCATTTACCCTTTTGACAACGGTGGGAGAGTTGGGAGCCTTCCTCCAAGCCTTAAAACCTGTTGGTCAGGGGAAAAGCAWCTTTCAGACAGTGATTTTACATGCCTTCGACCCAAAGACAGCCTACTCCAGGGCCTTGGCTAGGCTGAAGGACACCAGTACCAAACCAAGAGAGATATGTAAGAGATGCAAGATTATGTTTAGAGGCCAGAGGTGATAAACAAACCCATATCGAAGTGCAGAGGTTGCCAGAAGCTTATTTGAAGCAGTGCCACAGAAGAGATGTCAGCATTGGACTATCCTGAACTGATGCCTGGTGCTGTTGAAAAGTGACTGTTTGCTGCCCTGAGGCCAAGAGGACAAATTCATAAAGCCACAAGGAGAGCAGCACTCCTGCACCCAGCCACCCCAGCCACCTGCAGCCCTCCTGCTCTCTCCTGGGATCCCCATGGGGATGATGGGCTGAAGCTCGCCTAGTGCCATCGGGGATCTCTCAGCACTGGCGATGTGATCCAGGGCCCTCCAGGACCAGTAGCTGGAGAGGAAGGCAGAGCACCCCATCATTCCTAAAGTGATATCAGATCACAATATCTAGGTAACTGCCATGAGATGTGATATGAAGCGGGAGCAGGTGGCACCGCTGGCTTTTGGAACCTTGTTCTTTTGAGCAAATTCTTTTAAAGACCAACATTTTTTTCCAAGGAGGAACCAAAATGTGTTGAAATGAGGTGGCAGTCTGACACAGCTGCGCAGAGGATAGGAGCAATTTGCAATTCATAGGGAGAATTTTCCTCGTTCTTGTTCTGAATGCAGATTGTGTAACAGTTTCACTCTGAACTCAGTGCTTCGTATTTTGCAACTGAAAATTTGCTAATTGGTGATTCATAACACKGCAGCCTTCAACCTTCAAGTAAAGGAGTGGAAATGAAGAAGCAGTGCTGGTTATTGGAGGTGATTGCTGAAAACCTAGATGTCAATATGCAAGCCCGTATTTTAGGCACCTTACTAATCCCCTTAGTTTCCAAAACTTTGTGCAYGCACTAATTCCAAAGGTGACAGGCGATTTGACAACTGGCTCACTTTTCAGGCACCCTGAGCAGCCCCAAGATGCTTGATTTCAGCCACCCATTTTAGTGCCACAACACTATGGATCACTGGGGACATGAAATGTCCTGGAGCATTGCGATTTATGAAAGCTTGATGAAATTCTCATGAAATAAAGTCAACCAGGCCGCAGTTTGTGCTCAGGCACCCCAGCCCTTCGTATTACCTCCCAAGCACTGGAACAGAATCGCTTCTGGGTTTCTTTGCAGATGAAGACCAAGGAATTGAATTCACTGGAAGAAATGTTTTCAACATGCAAATATAAGGATGAAAAAAGTCCCACATTGCCACAATTTTCCTATTTGTATGCTGTCCCAGTCTAACTTTCTGTAATTCCTCATCTTTCTTAAAAACACAGGAAAAATACGCTTTATTTCTGCGAAGAGAAAGAAGCCAACTCTGTAAATTCATTTCCTCACAGAGAATTTGAAAAAAAAAAATCATTTAAGTCATAAAAAGTTGTGCTTGAAATATGGTGCAAGATCCTAGGAGGAGGGAGACAATTGTAGGTGACCACTGGAGGAGAACTGGCAGCAAAGCACCTGTGGGAGAAGCCTGCTCCTTTCCTGGTGCGGTGTTTCCATTATGGCTTAGCTGCAGTGATGTGACCAGGGAGATATTATCTTGGACGAGGGGTGATGCATGGCTTTGATATTAACTTACTCTTTGAAGCAGGTTGAAAAACTGAAATGACCAAGTTCAAAGGCTGAAAGCCTCTTCTTGCATTAGTGAAAAATATGTCATGACTATTCAGACTGTAAAGCAGGAACTCTGAAAGGTAGGAAGGAACGAGTCTTAGACACGATGCTGCAGAGGGCTTTGCTAGGCTGGTCTCAGCTGTGGTTTCCTTTCCCCATGGGAGAGAAAATGCTCCACATGCCTGATCCTTCTTACTCTGTGCTTCCAGGGCATTTGGCAGGCAAAATTTGCACACTGAGTTAGATGGGAGTGTGTGTGGGAACTTTGGTCCCACCTGGCCGTGTCCTAAAGGGACACCTAAAACCAGCCTGGATTTTCCTTTCCCAGGAGCTTATGAGGTTGCACCTAGTGGCCCCAGCTCCCCAGAGGTCTGCGGTCGCACTTCCCCCATGCTCCTGCAAGGAAGGAGTTTGCTCCCTGCACCCTGACCCCCTGTGTGCCCCGAGCCGGGCACCCTCGCCCCAGTGGCACCAACAGCACCAGCACGCTGCTGCTGGTAAAGCTGTTGCTGCCACTCCTCACGCTGCACAACCGCTCTGGGCAATGGCGTGACTGAACGCGTTGGCAGAATTAGCGGGTAAGGCATGGTCATGCAGCACCGAGGCGTGAGGGTGGGTGGGTTAGAGACACCTGTGGGGGGGTTGCTCCATGGCAGCAGGGACAGAGGCAGAGGCTTCAGCCCGAAGCGCTCCTGGAGACGGTAGATCCTACGGAGCGGTTGATCCCTGAGGTACATTTAGCTCATCACCAAGCGTGCGGGAAGTCRCCTGGGGCAGAGCAAAGCTGGGGGCAAGTCTCTGCTTTGCTACGACTCCCGTGGGCACGTGAGAGCTGCGAGGTGCTTTGGGGCTGAGACTGCGGGGACGATACGAAGCATCTCCAGGGGAAAGGTGGGCTGAGGCCCGATGCATCCCGAAGCCCAGCCCTGCTCATTTATCCTGATTGATTTTTTCCCCCCTCCTCTCAGCTCCTCTGTCCACTCTGCGGGGGGCTTTGGCTCTTTTCTTATTCCCCAACCTCTACCTAAGCGGAGGGGGTTCAGTGTGGCAGGGGATTTCGGTAGCCTCAGCAGGGCCAGTGCAGGAACGGAGCATCCCTGCTGCAGACGCTTGATCGCAGAGCTCGACGCTATCGATGCCATCGCTGCTGCAGCCAGAGTGAAGTCCCTGCCGAAGGCCCTGGCTGTGACCCCATCCAGCTTGCAAACAGCACCTCTCACCTCAGCACAGCCTGCCTGGCACAGGGGTGACCCGGCCTGGGACAAATGCGGTTGTGTTGACAGCTGCTTTCAGTCACCTTTTCTGATGATGCTTCAAACTTGGCTGCATGCAAGTAGGCACATGGGCCAGCAGTCTGCAAACACCGTCGTGCACAGCACGGCGCTAGAGTTCAGACTCTCTAGTCTCTTGGACACAAGCTCCAGTGAGTACCTGGATATTTGTATCAGCACAGCCAAAGCACTCAGAACTTTTCACACCCCACTCATGGATGCAGTGTGGTGGCCCAGACGTTTCTCCTGGCTTGATGGGGCTCATGCACCGTGGTGTGACCCCCTGCACCTGGCTGCCGAGCGAGGGCAGCCTGGTGCAGAGCTGGACACCTTCTCACCTCCGGTGGCGGCAGAGGAGGCAGGAGAGCCGCACGCTGCCCTGCAGCTCTGGCGTGTAGCCCAGGGGCAGATGTCTGCAAAGCGAAGTCAAAGCCCTGCTGCGCCCCGGGACGTTCAGTCGTYGCGGATGGCTGACACCCTCAGCGGACGCCAGCTCCGCGTTTGGATGCGGGCGGGTGCTGCAGAGCTTTGCTTTACGCTCCAGGTCTCAGAGAAGGGAGAGCACAGATATAAAGGCGGCTGCACCCCGCTCCATGGCTGGGTTAATCCGCCGGGTATCGTGGTAGCCGAGTGCTTGTTGTTACAGCATTACAGCGCTGACATTTAGATGCCACAGAATCTGAAATAACTCATAATTACAGTCAGATTATTCTGCCAGGTTTTTCCTCTTTCACAACACTGTGTGTAGTGCTTTTGTCTCCCCTCAGCATCATCTCTGCTGCTGCTCCTGCAGGACGCCCCCCGGCAGCTCCTCCGCGCTGATCCCTGCTTTCAGGAACAGACCGTTTCTGGCCCTAACCCCAGGCGCGTTTTACCCCACGTGCTGCCTGCGGGACGAGCGCTGGGGCAGGCAACGCGGGTCGGACATGATGCAGCCGTGCCCAAAGGACAAAATCCGCGGACACACCGTTTGGCACGTGCAGCAGTGCCTCGCTGCACTGAGAGGCTCAGCTTTGGTTAACCCAGCCGCAGGCTCCTCTTAGAGCCACCAGTCCTGCACCGAGCGGAGACCCGGGCCCGGCTGGGACTCCACCCCACCGCCAGGGCTTCGCCGTCCTTGTCCCGTCCTGAAGCCAAGGCCTCCCTCGGCGCCGCTGGGTTTTTGTTCACCCGGGCAGGATTTCTGTTAGGTCTGCCAGGCTCGGCGAGCGGCAGCGATGCCCCGCGCCCTCGACGGCGGCTGGCGGTCRCTGGCCCCCGGCTCGCGCTCCTCGGATCCCCAGAACTTGTGCTGTCACCGCAGGTTGCGTCATGTTTGCTGTCAGGACCGAGCCACCGGCTTCAGCCCTCTGCAAGCAGCCCAGTTCTGTGTTTCTGGGTTTACAGGCCAGGCTGGAGGAAAGYGCAGCCGGGCTGCTGCTGCCCCGGACGCGCTCCCGCGCAGGGCTGCCGCCGGCGCCTGGCAGCGGCAGCATCCTCCCCCGGCCGCTGAGATGCACCGTTTTCTGGTTCAGGACTCAGTCATTTCCCCGCGCGATGCTTTGTCCTGGTCTGCTTGTTCTGTGTATTTTTTCCTCAATGATTTCTTTAAAAACTGCCAAAATTCAACCCTCCCCAGCAAAATAGGTGGGAAAAGCAGTGCGTGGCCCTAGGACCAGCCAAGCCCTGGGCAGGTTTGGGCAGTGCCGCGGGATGGAGACGGGGCAGGTTCGGGCAGCGCCGTGGGAGGGAGACAGGGCACGTTCGGGCTGAGCGTCACCAGCGGCCAGCGGCAGGCCGGGGCAGCCGCGGTGGGGACGCAGCGGCGGGGAAGGCAATCCCTGGGCACGCAGGGTGACGTCTGCTTTCCCAAGCGCTGCAGAGACGCGCTGTGTGCAGCGCTCACTTGGCCTGGCTCATGCCAAATGCCTGCAGAAATGAAGGTTTAAGAGTGAGGGGAAACGGGCAGCTCAAAACTAATGACCTGTTACTGGGCTAAAAACTGTGACAACATGTTTCCATTTGGCTGCTAGGGTGTGCTGAGTTTTGCTGTCTCTAACTCAGGTCATATTGGAAGTACATGGGAGATGTTTCCTGCTCCGTTCCCATAACTAAGAACTTTGCACTTAAACTTTGCACCTTGCTTGTCTTTGAGCCCGATCTGGTTTTCACCCACAGAAATCTGTACCGCTGCCTTTCTCTTCATCATCTAYGCTTCCCTCAGCCTGCCCTTCCTCCACGTGGTTTCTCCGTAGTGATCGTGGCTTGTCGCCTTCGAGATCACCGACAGCAGCTGTGATGGAGCAGGGGTCTGGGCAGGCCCCTCTGGGCTCTCCCGAGCTGTGGCCCTCCAAGGATGGTTCCTGGCTTGCGGGAATATTTAGGAAACTCTCAGCTAGCTAATTTTTACATGCCTGTAGCAGATGCCCCTGTTGATTTTGCATCTTTGTAATTTTTTGACAGTTGTGTCTTTGCTTGGGTTTGATCTGGTAGGACATTAACCCACAAGCACCCAAAACTCTGCTTCTAGGCTGTGACTCTGAAACAAGTCAAGGTGATTTTGACAGACCTTCTCCATCCTTTGTCTTTCTGAGCCAGCAATAACTGTTGATTTTAATAGACCGACTCATATCCCTCTCTTTAATAGCACTTGTCAGCAGCAGAGCTCAGGCTGCTCTACAGAGCAGACGACCACCTTTTCTCTGTTTCTCCCTGAGAACCAGGGGTGCAGAGGTGGGAATAACTTCCCCACGGTTGCTCAGCAATTCAAAATTTGGCAATTCTCCCCAAATTCTGTAATCCACTCAAAAAAACCCATTTGTGGCATTTTTGTGATTCATCTTCTCTCTTTTCACCAGCATCAAGCTTGGTGTTCAGAGGGAGCATCCATGCCCCAGCTCTAACTGCAGAAGTTTTATGGGTTTAATATTTGTAGATTATGAAGCACCAGAGAATGGAAAGATGTTTATCACAAATGCGGGCAAGAGGATTGATTTCTCTCGGCTTTGTTTATTAAATCTGCTAAGCCTCGAAGGTTTTTTTCTGTCGGTAGAGCTAAATGAACTGCCCACAGATGCTGTGTTAGAGAAATGCGCTTTATTAGGGGTTAAGGAAAGTAATGAAGCTGGGTTTGAACTTCCATGAGCACCAGCCAACCTTGTGCAGGGTCCGCGTACCCACCCTGTTTCAGAAGCAGCCCTTGCCAGAGCTGCCAGCGTTGGCCAAGTCATGTCTGGAAAGTTATAAGCTACTGAAAAGAGAATTTACAATGGGAATTTTTAGTCAGTCTTTACAGAAAACCTTACATTTGGAGAATGTGTAGGAAATATTACACAGCTGTGCGTGTTGCACGTAGACATCCACCCTCGTATACACACTTGCATATCCACATGCAAATTAGACACCTCCTCTGCGACTCAGCCGAGGAGGGAGTTGGTTTAGCCAGATGATATAATGTTATTATAACTGGTGTGTTAATAATTATTGACTTGTCAGTGACACAAAACAAAGTATCAAGGGAAATAATTATCCACAACGATCCTGCACATTATTCTAGGTTTGAACCAATACAAAGTGTTTCTCCAGCCTCTGCAGGAGCACGTTTTATTTTTGCTTCCTGATCCCAGACAGGCAGTTCCTGGAACATGTCTGAGGAACCAGCTGGGCTGAAATACCCCCTCATGACATTTGCTCAGGGTTTTGTGCCTTCTTCTCCTCCCCTCCAACATGCATTGCCACCAAGGCTGCAGCTCTCCCTCCCCGTATTTTGCAGTAGAAGATGTGCCGGGGATACGCCGCAGAGATCTCCCAGCTAGGAAGCGTGCGTAACTTTTTGTTCATCTCTCTCAGTACCGCTCAGCCCACTGCTTACAACTCACAGCAAAGGTCTTTTTGCAGAATTTGTAGCAGGCTGCTGTTGGGCGTCGGATTCAGGCTCGGCCTGCTGAGCTGCACGGCCACGTGACGCYGCTGAATGCCACGTCCAGCGCCTCACTCGCAAAGGAAAGGTGAGGAAAGGGGAAACACAGTCTAGTGGGTCACGCACAGGACTCGAGCCAGCTCCCACAGCTCGTCAGTTCAGTAGGTGACAAGGTTAGTAGGAGGGAGAATCCTAAATCTGCTGGARAGAAGAGGGAAGGTGGGGATAGGAAAAGAGTGAGAGCTTTGTGGGGAAGGATGACCCAGATTTGAAATAAGTACTGATCATTTTTAATTAACTCAAGAAAAACAGGCACTAGTGATTTTATTTCTGAGGCCTTGGTTGTCTCTGCTGCAGTCTGAATCTGGAGGACCCCCCCAGGATTGCTAAAGTGTAGCAACAGTGTGATTAACCCCTGGAAGCCTGTTTGTGTTGGAGTCATCCTCGAATAATGGGAGGATGTAAACCCTTGAATAATGCCAGCAAATAGAGGTGCCCACACTCCCCCTCCTTCCCTCAAACACRTGCAATAAGATCAAGTCTTGCCATTACTCATCTATCTTCTGATATGTTCTGCTTCAGAATTAACTCTCTGTGCCACCGTAACAGCAGACACCGGTTTCTGGCCATGGAGCTGCTCAGATCTGGATGTTTCCTGGCAGTCTCCGTCACGGATGGTGCAGCGCAGGAGGCTGCCAGGGACATCAGGTTATTTTCTACTGAAAATAACTACATGGTGGCCACAATGAGCAATATGCAGGAACAGGGTGTTTATTCAGACTGGAGAAGGGTCAAGGCCGATGACAGCTACAGTGGGACCACAGGGCGAGCTTTGGAGAGGAGTAATGTGCTGCAGCTCCGCTAATGGCACAGGATAAATAACCACAGTGCTGCAGCTGTAATAAACAGGTTGTGTTCCTGCCAGAGGACAGCAGTGTTGATTATAATTTTTATTGTAACTGATAACTGTAATAGTGCCTTTTGTCTGACAGCTCCAAAGCATTTTCCAAGCCTCAAAAAGYGTTGTATGATGGATAATGCAAGACTGGCTCCTTATGCTGAGCTAACTGATATTTGCACACACTTTTGTCGCGTGTGCTGGAAGCGCTGCTGAGCTCGAGCGCTCCAGGGGTGGGAAGGTGCACAGCTGCAGCGCAGACTTCATTCTGCCTCTCTGCGTGCAGTTTTGTGCCCCGGCCTCACTCAGCGTGCCCRCTGGAAGGAGAGCGCACATCCGATCTCCTGGTGAGAGGCTACAGGATGATGCAGGGAGAGAAGTGGGAGGATTAAGGTTGTCCAGGTGACTAAACATGGCACTGCCTAACTCCAAATAGGGGACTATAATCTAAATAGGTGAATACAGCCTAAACAGTCTCTTTAAATATCTGTAATTACTTGTGGGATTTTAAAGTGTTTCTATAAAAAAGGGTGTGTGTGGGGAAGAACAAAGTGCATCCTGAGGAGGACCATAAGGGCAGGGAAGGGACCTGCCATCTACAGGCATCCTCCTCCATGGCGCAAAACAGAGGCACAAGGTTTCCCAGAGAAAAGCAGAAAGGATGATCAGCGCCAGCAAGGCAGAGAGCACAGGGGCCAGACTGCTGCTCCCACAGAGAGGAGAAGCGCTGAGGCACATTGCATTTTATCCACACCCAGCTGGTAAAGCCCAGGTGCAGAAATTTGCCTTTGATAACCTGGGCTTAAATCACCTGGCATCAGGATGATCCTTCACATTTTGGATATGGTGGTAATGGGGTGGCTTTGCTGCTAATTGAAATCTAGCCTGACTGAGAAGCGAGCTTCTTCCCTTGGTCCTTTCCTCTGCCCTGCAGGTTAGGGGACTGTTAATGCTTTATCTCTACAAACAAAACTGCTTTTTCAATTTGAAAATGCGTTTTCTGAGAAACTCCGCGGATCCTGTGGAGATGCCCGGAGCAAGCACGGAGCCGACGGCAGACACCCTGGCTGTCAGGTACCGCCCTGCCCGGCGGGCAATGCTGTTGCTGGCTGTTGGAGCCGCAGGTGCGGGCCAGCCGTTCCCCGAGGTCTGACAGCGGTGCGCTTGTTCGGGAGCGCTGGGAAAGACGAGGAAGGGAGGTAGCTACCCCGCGTTTAGTGATCCCCAGGGAAGGGGCCTCTAGACTTGGAGCCGCAGCCCAAGGGAAGCGGGAAAGGCCCCGGGTGCCCCTGGCATGGCCCTGTTCCCCGTCCCCCAGGATAAGGGGGGGCGGGTGGCCTCGGCTCTCCCTCGGCGGAGAAGCAGAGCAGCCTGCGGCTCGTCTCGGCAAGCCGGGACGCCTGGGTCCCCGCGGCTAACCCCCTCCTTGCTCCGGGTGTCCCGGCGCTCCGGCACCCTCCAGCCCCCCYCGGGAAGAGGCGCCAGGCAAGTCCCTGCCGGGGTTGGCAGCCTGACCCCCGCCGCCCCGGGCTGGGCTCCTTCCTCCCCCTCCTCCTCCTCCCCGGCTCGGCGGCGCGCTAGGGCCCCGCGGGGGATGCGCCGCG